>NW_020884897.1:561478-858175 GCF_003945725.1 Corapipo altera | reverse complement strand
CTTTCTTTCTTTCTTTCTTTCTTTCTTTCTTTTTCTTTCTTTTCTTTTTCTTTCTTTCTTTTTTTTCTTTCTTTCTTCCTTTCTCTCCTTCCTTCTTTCTTTTTTTTTCTCTTCTTCATTCTTTCTCTCCTTCCTTCCTTCTTTCTTTCTCTCCTTCCTGCTTTCTCCCCTTCTTTCTTTCTTTCCTCTCCATATTTCTTAATGGAAAGAGACACAGTTCTCTCTTTTACTGTAACATTTCCTTAATAGCTGTCCTTATCAGCACGACTACTTCCTTTCTCCTTGATGCATATTCCCCTGCCCTCTTATATATCCAACTCTTTCTTACTTTTCTTTTCCTGTCTAGTAGAAGTAGGCACAGCAAACAAAGCTTTATCACAGCTGAAACTTGGAGCTAAATGGGAAGTGCTTTGACAATATGTCATAGGCTGCAAGAACAATTCCCTGCCCAGATCTAAGCTTCGAAGTTTTCTTTTTTTTCTTTTTTAAACCTGAAGTATCAACTAGGATGCACTGGGTCAGATCCAGCCCCTAAAGTCTAGTCTTTCAGCTACATAGATTTCATGTTGTTAATGTCATCTAAGTCCTCACATTCCCAAAGTGTCCTTACAGCATGAAGTCTTGAAACAACTCTGCAATCCGGGCTTCACAGTCCTTTCTGTGGCCAGAAAAGTCCACGGGACATCACCTAAACTTCTTCACTGAGAGCATCTTCCATTGCCTACTCCAGTATGAATTGCTCACAGTCATTTGGTCTAACAAAGAAAACCCACAGGCTTTCACTGCTCTCAGATGATCTTTGCACTTTCAAATCTTCACTTGTTGTCATTGCTCTTGGCAAATATGTTTGCTCTGCAGAGAAACTTTTCAGCCTCCCTCATAAGAAGTGCACAGGCAGATAAATGAATCTGAATCTCATGTCTCCATCCTGACCAGTTTTTTGTTTGCTTGTTTGTTTTTTTTCTGAGACCTCTTTTTCTGAGACATCTTTGGTTTCCAGGTCCCAGCCATCTTCACTACATGGCAGCATTGTACACAGTGCTGATTAAGACCAAAGGCAAAAATCAGAGCCTTTCTCTTGGATCTATTCCAACACTTCTCATGATATCTGAGTGACTGAAGGAATCAGTGGCTGTAGCAAAACTTGGTCCTCCCCATTCATCCTTGGTCCATAGTAGGAGGACAGCTGGGAGGACAGCTGGGTGAACTGCTGAAGCACAACTGTGCCCCTGGTTAAGACCCTCCAATATTTTTTTCAGCTCTGTCACTGCCTCCCTGGGTAACACCAAATCTGTACAAAAGAGTAACTGTGAAAAAGAGATAGTTACTACATGTATTAAAACGTGTCTACTCTATGAAGAAAAATGTGAAGAAATATTTCCTACTTAAGGAAACAAGATAGTAGGACTCTATCCCAGAAATGGAGCATAAGTTTGGGCGAATAGGGTAAGGCCTTGTTTTCTGAAAATCTGTTGTTACTCAGCTCTTACTTTGGCAAAATTTAAATTTTGCAGTTATTTTGAAGGTTTCAGACATGAGTTTTGACTCAACAGCAAAACAGTATTATTCACAAACACTTTCTGCTAGGCAAAACTGGGACTGAGCTGTGGATGCTGATATCAAACAGGTATTTGAGAGGGAGGAGAAAGTATGTGACTGGTTCACAGGCATAGGCAGGTGTCAAAGTTTGACTTACCTTTAGCTAAGCACAAGCCAAATTATCTCATAGTGCCCCTTTTTTGTTTCCAAAAATCTCCTGACGTTGCGTGAACCTAAAATACCCTGAGAACAGCTTTTCTTGCTGCTTTTCACTTCTGCTTTCGGTGGTAACTGGAAACCAGAAGCTCCAGTGCATACGAAAACAGTAGTGATGGGAGAAAGAGAATTACATTCACTCCTTTTAATTACCAGTGGGAAAAAAAGCTAAAACTTCCCAGATTAGTCTGAACTTTCAGTGGAGTCTGAAGGGAGGAGGCTGTTGTGACTGCTGTTATTTCTACCAGTGTACAGGGCCAGGTTATTTGCCTGCAGCCTGACTGGTGATTGCCCACTCAGATGCAGGAATTAAATCTGAATCACTGACACTGACTGTGAGTGGCAAAAACACAGCTTTGGATCTTGAAGGACTTTTCCCTTTTCCAGGTACACATGTCCTTCAGGGAGGAATTCCCAGGATCTTGCCTTGGCACTGAGAAGTGGGCATTTGATCCCAAGCCCCTTGTTTCGGTAGAACACTGCTTGCTAGGTCAGCCTGAGTCCTGTCAGGGTCAGTAGAGGGTTGTGAGCAGTTTCTACCTGTATTAAAAGCATGGGGTGCAATTCTGACCTTCCTTTAGACAACCCTCTAGCATGGAAAGTGCCCAGTAGCACACTTGACTGTGTCAGGAACCCATCCCAGAAAGTGGATGAGCTTTCCCCAGCCTTTTGAGTCATAGAATTATAGAATCAGAGAATCAATCAAGTTGGAAAAGATGTCCAAGATCATCAAGTCCAACCCTTGATGCAACACCCGTGATTACCAGACCATGGCACTAAGTGCCACATCCAATCTCATCTTATAAACCTCCAGGGACAGAAAATCCACCACCTCCCTGGGCAGCTCATTCCAATATCTGATTACTCTCTCCGTAAAAAATTTCTTCCTAAGAAGTGAGGTAACATTCTGCTCTTGCAGCCACACCAGATGTTTCCTAAGGGTTTTGCTGTCTGTCTCCTCAGTGCTCTCCCACCAATGGCTCCTCTCCTGCACCCAGCCCTCACAACACTGGACTGCGCCTCTTCTTGCCCACTTCTCATGTTGCTCCTGCCTTTCAGCTCCTTTTACCAGTTTAAGCAGTGTGTCAGGAATGACACAACACAGTTTCATCCTCTTTCTATAAATCACCTTAGAAACGCAGAAATGGGTTTAAATGGCTTTTGTGATATTCCAGGATATCCAACACTTCCACAATGCAGTTAGATTCTTGGTGGTTACTAACACACTTGGATTGCCACAAAAGATGAGAAACAGTATCAGTAAACCACCTAAAATTCTCTTGAACAGTTCAACAGTATGTTTTCTAAGAAACACCTGGATTATGAACAGCGATGGAAGGTAGGGGGGTTTGTGGTTTGGGTTTCCACTTTTGGGGAAAAACTTTTGGGGACTGTCACCTGTGAGCACCATCCTTACCCAAAGCCACACTGATACCAAGCTGGTAATAATGGCACATGCCAGGTTCTCTCCCCAGCATGAGAGATGTTGACCAGTGCATTTCCCCAGGGTGCTGCAGGGCAGTGTCCTGCCTACTGAACCTTGCAGCGACCGAACCACTTTTGCTGGGGCAATGAATCTTCTCTGTTCTCAGCACCACCAAGAGACTCTTTTTCCTGAAAGTGACCCAACCAGGACTGAAAGGGTGATTCAGTGGCTGGTGCAACTCCCTTCCCTGCAGCAGGTTCCCAGGATGCTGGTGGGTCACTCCTGTTCCCAATGCCTCTGTGTCCATCTGCACTTTCCTGCTCATAAAGCCATTGAGAAGATAAAAACTTGGAAGTCTGTGCAGATGGACTCTCTGGCTGAGACTTAGCAGTTAGAAACCAAAAGACTGTCATCTAGACCATGGCCTCTTCTTTCTATGTTTTCTATCCAATTTCATCCAGACCTTCATTGTGTGATGTGGGGTTTCAATGTACATAAAATAGACTTGGCAATTGGAATGTGGTATGAGAATGTCCAGCCCATGGCAAATTGCTTTTGTCCTGGGTTTCATCCTGGCACTGAAAGGACTCATTTCCATGCTGCAAAGAGACCACCAGACCCTACACTGTTGAATATGCCTACATTCAACCTTGACTCCTGGGAGGAGACAACCTGCATGTAGGGAGATACGTTGTTTTCTGAGTTTCCTTGGGGAAATCTGGAGAATGGGCATATGTAAAGCTGTCAAAGTATGTCCCTGTAAGCCCACAAATATGACGTTGAAGATGATGGGAACTGGAAGAGCAGTGGGCAAGTTTCAGCACCCCAACAGGTCCTGCTGTCCCTGCTGGGAGGCAGTGAACTGTCATCACTTTGGGATGCCACTTCTGCTTCCCTAGCAGAGCACAGCAAGCAGCAGTAATATAATAACTTCAGTAATATTCCAAAGCAGTATTACTTCAGTAATATTCCAAATTGACCCTTTTGTGACTTCACAATTTTGCATCACAGGTCAGAAAACACCAACAATTTGCTCAACCCAGTTTTTAAATACAGCTGGAACTGAAATCCTGTAGGTTGTCTGACAGCAATGAATCACAGGGTTCATTTATACAGAAAAACAAGTTAATCATGTTTACAGCATATAATCAGGAGATATGCCTCCCACATCTTCCCCAGGGAGTAGCTTAACACCCAAAACGGCAAGTGACTTCCTCACAGAACACTTTCATTTTATATGCAGTTAAATTTAATTTTTCTTGGCCTCTCTTCTTTTTTTTTTTTTTCCCTCACCCTTTCTGCATGGAATTACATTAAGCCTGATCCTGGGCACAGTATGGAGATGTGCCAGGTCAGGGCTGGAGGGATGGATGACTGCTGCTGCAGCCTGGGAGTGAGCCCAAAGACTTTCAAATACTTTTATTCCTGAATCATGTGGCAAATGCTACTCTGGACACCTCAGTGTTATTATTTCATCCCGTTGACCAAGCTCAGGTTACTCAGCCACGTTCAGGAGCTGCAGCAGGTGCAATGTGAGGTGATTATTTGCATTGCCTTGCTGGCAGACAAAAGGACCTTCAGCCCCCTCTGTATCTCCAGCCCAGTATTCTGGATTCTCACATTGAAACAAAGGTAAGTGTAGCATAATGTGGCTTATTGGTCCCTCTGTGAGGGAAAGGGGATGATGGCTGGAGCTAAAGAGGCCCGTCAGCAGCCCAAGCTGTAGATCCTGGCTCTTCATGTTCGGCTAAAGCCTTTGTCTTGTGCAAACCTCGAGAGACTAGACTCGGTTTGAAAACTTCTGTCGCCATCTAGTGATGTCCCTGCGAGAATCACACGTTCGGGAGCTGCACGGCTGGGACCAGCGAGTCCCGTCCCCCTGGAGTCCTGGATTTCCCAAGGGAGAGAGGAAAGCTGCGGCTGCAGCTGGAAGCAGGGCAGCTGCAGCCGCCTCCCCGCGGGACGGGTGGGCTGGCTCGCGACCGCACCGGCTCAGATTAAATCCTCGAGTGCAGCATGACCCCCTTGTGTTTCACGGGTTAGATTAGAAATATAAATATCCTGATAATTTGGTGTTACAAGCATTTTATGTGCAGTCCAGCATTACTGCTACAAAATGTAGGACAAACCTCAGATGCAAGAATTAATGTGGCACAGAGAAGAAACATGAACCACAAAGTACGTAAATGTCTTCTATGCAAAAATAAACTCATTAAGCTGTTCATTAGAAAATGGTAAGCACTTGTTAATTCACCAGTGAAGTAAATTTAATCCAAGACAGTTGAATTTTATTAAACAGAAAACTCTTAAGAGATGACCCAAGATATTTGTACAGTAGGAGCAGGAGGATCCAGGTTCACAAGATGAAAAAAATAGATGCACAAAACAAAGTCAAATAAAAGTATGACTAGCTTGTTGCTCTGTCCTTCCTTGCTACCACCTGGTGCAGTTCACACAGGTGAAGTTACGTGAGCACATCTCTTGGCCCTGCCCCAGGCATTTGTTCCCATTCCCATGCAGAATGTGTCTCTCTCTCACTCCTGCCTGGGATTAGGACTGATTTTAAAATGATGTCACAATAAAATTGAATAAATATGGGAGTGAATAGGCAGGGATAGGGAATTGGAGAGCTTTCTGCTCTGATCCCAATCTTGCAGTCTCAGAATGCTGTGAAAGGACACCCTGACAATTGTGGCTTGCTTTTCATTCTATTTTGGAGCCCAAATCAATTTCCTTTCAAATCCTCTTTTCTTCCATTCCAATTTTTTCCTTCATCTACTTCCCCATGAGATACCCAAGTGCAGCTCTGGGTACTCACTGGTGCTGCTGGCTGGGTGGCACTGAGAGGTTTCTGGGCACGCTGGGCACATCCATGCCACTGATTCACCACACTGCTGTGCAAATCCTGGCACTTTCTACTTTCTGCACCTCTGCTGATATGCAGCAGTTCTACTTCTCCCCTTGGTTCTTGGTCTCACTTTCATCCAAATGACTTTTGCCCTAGAATAACACCACCCAGAGTTTCACCAGGCATGACTCAGCCCTAGTTGGTTCCCTCTTTGCACAGCACAGGAGGAAGCAGGCATTTAGTCTTGTACGCTGAGATCAGACTGGCCACAGGACATTTCTGGTGCCTGGGGTCAACAGTGGAAAGAACACTGATGAAACCAAATGGAAAATAAGGGGGGGGGTGGGAGGTTGGGGTGTTTCTTGCCTTGGGAGAACTCACAAACTTTATGTTGAGACTTTCTTGGATTTTCTAGTGAGGTCACTCATGATGGAAGGCAAGGGACAAAACCACAAAAGCAGGCATAAAAAGAAATAAACTGAAAGAAGAAACCTTTGAAAACAAGGAGAGCTACAAAGAAATAGATAATGGAATAAAAAGTTTATTTACAGTTATGAACTGGTTTAATTTATTTATGCTTTAATCCTTGTCAGAATTTTAAAACAAGGTCTTTGGGATTGTTCTTAGCTTGTGTGACCACTTCAAAGTAGTATTCAGGAAATGTGTTCATGGGCAAAATAACACCCAATAACTGGAGGGGATTTCCAGTGCATTCCAAGCCAGTAGTGTAGAAGGAATGTAAGAAGGTAGCTGTGACCCCCAAACCCACAACCCATTTACCACTGAAATTTCTCAAAACATAAATGTTGACTGTTGTTGTTTTGCCCAAAGAGATCAAAATCTTAGACATGGTGTATTCATCGTGAAAGACACAGGAAAAAACCCTACAGACCAAAAATTATTCAGAATCCCTCCTTCAGCATTTGGCAAATAACCTCAAGATATGAGAAAATACCCATCCCTCATCAATTAGCTGCTTCTGAAAAATTTGTGATCAGAAAAAATAATTTTCTGAATCCTTCTTGAGTATTGATTCAGTTCTTGTTGTGGGCTGTCCTTGGCTTTTCCTCTCCTAGCACTGAAAAATAACCCAGTTACTCCTTCTGCTTGCAGAAGGCCTGAGCTATGCAGGCATCTCACAGGGTGGTAGTACTTTCTTGTGCTGTGATGTAACTGTTTTTCAGAGCACATGCCCTCCTAGGAGGGGATGGAAAGGACAAAAAATAGCACAGAAAGTCATTCTGACCTCTCTCACTAGTGTCCCATACAGTCCCCAGCCTTTACCTGCCCTGCAGTGGGGCCTTGATGTGCAGCACAGACCACCCTCTCCACGTGTGGGTGGTGGAAGGGTGGGCAGCACCCAAGAACTCTTCCTAGAGGCTCCCCCCAATACTGTGCTGCAGCCAAGTGGCTCTTCACAAGCAGAAAACAAGAGAAAAAATGTTGCATCATTTGGAACTTCCGAGTTTTCAAAGACTTCCCCAGCATTTGGTAAGGAGAGGATTTTAAAAAGAGTACTCGTTCTCAAACTCAAAATGTGTTATGAAGGAAAAGGACTGTGTGGTGAGGTTTGAGCAAATACAAAGACATTCCACTCTTATAGGTGGAATTTGCTGAATGAATTGGTGTTGTGTAACAAAAGCGTGCCAGTAAGGATAAATTAAGTCAACACCTGTGCTTACGTCTCATATGGAAAGATGATATTTCCTGAAGGAATCAGAACTTATCCCATCCAGTTATTGTTACCACTATCCAGCCATATGAACGTCATCTTGCTTGCACAGTCAGATACAGTCTGCATAACGCTGTTAATCTGTTGACATATTAAAGAGGAACTATGGATTTCTCAGAAGCTCATAGCATTTCCTTGACAACGATGCAAGGACTTACATATATGCAACATATCCTGCTATTTCCCCCTTTTATCTGCAGACAGGGTCACGAAGGCTGAGCAGAGCCTTTTTCTACAACCAGCTTTGCTTTTGTTGGCAGAGGGTTCCTGTTCCAAGTGAAGAGAAATCATAGAGCAAGAAGAAGATTAGCTGCCTTCTCTCAAAAAACTTTATTAGTTTATAAAAAAAATGGCCAGGAAGTTCCTCCCTGCCTGGCTATAATACAGCCTTCTTCAGCCTGCAAATTAAAAACTGCCCTTTGGCTGCTCTGCTCTGCAAACACTACAGTCCTTATTAAATAACATTTGACTGAAAAGGATCTGGAAAATCAAAGAGAGTTTACAACTAGTTGATAGAGATAGTGGAAACTACATAAAGATAAATGCTTTCATGTTTCAATAGCAACAACAAGACCTATAAAATAATCATCAGTGCACAACGTCATTTCCTCAAAGTATAAACCACCAGACCTTTCTTCTATAAGCCTGGAACTTGTATCTCGATAAAAGTTGTACACAAACCACTTACCACTGGTACCTTAGCAAAGCTTTAGCTTTCAGTGGTTTCCATTGAAAAGTCTTCAGTCACTTGCAGGTTTCTGATTTTTTTTTCACTATTCATATTTTTTATAACTATGCTGGTTTAGGAACCTCTAAGTCTGTCATTAGCAGCTGATTTTAGAAGCAGCTCTGAAATCCATGTAAGTTTTCACCAATTCTACCTCGCTGAATCTTTCATACTGATGTTTCCTGGGGTTTGGGGGAAAGTGGTCAGGGTTTTTTGTCATAATTTGAGCAGAAATGGTTAACTTCTATTTATGACTAAGTGAAAATAACATATTTACCATTAAGATTTTTGGTTTGGGTTGAAGTGGGAATGAGCTGACACTGGTTGGAAGGCTGTCTGGTGGTTTTCATGATGGATCTTGTGGGAATATCATGTTGACATTTTCTGCATAGGTGAGCTCACCATGTAGGCAATCTGGGTTTGGGAACTGGTTTAGCGAGGATGCTTGTGCGTCACTTCTATACAAAAGCATTTACAAAGCTAAACACTGATAATGCTTTCATTAAAAAAATTAAAATCTTACAAAGCTTACAAATCTCCAACATGAATTAATTTCTTTGGGAGCTAAACCAAAATGTAGTGTCTGCTGACCTAATACATACCTTCACAAAACCTTTTGTCTGGTGTGACTATAGGGTGAAAATCCTCAGACAGGGAAATTAGTTGTTATATTTAAAGACATTTAAACCCATGCCTAAAACACTTTATACAAGTTTCCTCTCTCTTTAAATAACAATACTTCTCTATTAATGTTATTGCAACACTAAAGTTTAAAAATTACCCCAAATTATGCAACAGCTTGGATTTTTTACACTCTTGGAGTCAGCAAATATTTATGAAAATTTTGCTTTTCATCAAAAATAGTCTAGTCCCGATGGCTGCAAGATATGTCCACTGATATGAAGTTTGTGTGCCTTAAGCTGTCAGAGGCTGCAAATCACCCCATAACCTCCAGGTCTGCATTAGGAAACTTTGTAAGCCAGGCCCTGGAGGGAGGCAGGCCTGGCTCCTGGTTTTGCAGCACTTCGTCCCTGGCCAGGCTCATTTCTCCTTGCGCTGCTTCTCTGCATTTTGTGAATGCCACCACGCTGTTCCCTTATCAGGGGTCATCCTCCCCTTCATATTCTGCTTGGGGATTCCTGAGCATCGCTCTACTCTCACCTAGGCACCATCGCCCTCCCCTTCCCCGGCACTTTTCCAAGCGGTGGTTTTGGGGACGGGAGAACCTTTCCCCGCTGACTGCCAGGTTTGCCAGGAATCTCTGTCGCCGGGGTGTTTTGGGGAGGGGCCGCGCTCCCGGCTGTCGGCAGGTGGCGGCGCTTTCCCGGCCGTCGGGACCGCTCTGCCCGCAGCCCCCGGAAAACAGGACGGGCCCCGCGGGAGGGGGGGCGCAGGCGGTGAGGATGCTGTAGACGAGCCGCGGGGCGAGGAGGAGGTTCTCTCAATCCCGCATGGTTTTCTTCCACATGTGGGCACACGGCCTGGGCAGGGAGGGGTGGCACTAGGCGGAGGGGTGTTTGACGTGCTGTTCGAAGCGGGCCGAGAGGGGTGAGGGACATATCTGATCACATGCGTAGAGAAAGAGCTCACACAGCCCCACCCTCCTTTTTCTTAGCTGCGTTTGCGTGGCAGGAGACAGGCGGCACCGGCTGAAGTACACACTTGGTGATAGGGACCTCCTGGGGGCTGGGGGTTTCCCCTTGATTTGATATGTGACTTTGGGTGAGTTATTTTAACTTTGTATGCTGGGTCCTTGTGCATATTAGAATTTTCCATGGTAGCATCCCACACATGAGAGCCTGCAGTCAACGGGATCACAGAATCACGGAATCATTAAGGTTGGAAAAGACCTCCAAGATCATTGAATCCAACTATTGACCAAAAACCACCATGTCAACTAGACCATGGCATTAAGTGCCACATCCCATCATTTCTTGAACACTAGCAGGGATAGTGACTCCATCACCTCCCTGGGCAACCTGTTCCAATGCTTGACAACTCTTTCAGTGAAAAAATTCCTCCTGATGTCCAGCCTGAACTTTCCTGGCACAGCTTGAGGCTACGTCTTCTTGTTCTGTCAGTAGTTGCCTGGAAGAAGAGGCTGACCTCCATCTGGCTACAACCTCCTCTCAGGTAGTTGTAAAGAGTGATAAGGTCTCCCCTCAGCATCCTTTTCTCCAGGCTGAAAATCCCAGCTCCAGAGGGAGAATCACCTTCCCTAGTCCTGCTGGCCATGCTATATTTTGAATGTAAACCAGGATGCCATAGGCCTTCTTGGCTACCTGGGCACTCTGGCAGCTCACATTCAGCTGCTGTCAACCAGCACTGCCAGGTTATTTTGTGCTTTCCAGCCACTGTTCCTCCAGCCTGTAGCACTCTATGGGGTTGTTGTGATCCAAGTGCAGGGTCCAGCAGTTTGCCTTGTTGAACTTCACACTGCTGGCCTCAGCCCACTGATGCAGCTTGTCCAGATCCCTCTGCAGAGCCTTCCTACCCTCCAGCAAATCAATACTCCTGCCCTACTAAGAATCTCCCACGAACTGACTCAGGGTGCACTCGATCTCCTCATCCAGATCATTGATTAAACAGGACCGACCCCAATATTGAGCCTTCTGGAACACCACTGGTGACAGCTGCCAACTGGATGTGGCACTATTCACCAAGACTCTCTGGGCCTGGCCATTCAGACAGCCTTTTACCCAGCAGAGAATGCACCTGTCCAAGCTATGGGCTGCCAGCTTCTCCAGCAGGATGCTGTGTGAGACAGTATCAAAGGCTTTATTTAAGTCCAGGTAGACTACATCCACAGCCTTTCCCTCATTTGCTAGCCAGGTCACCTGGTCATAAAAGGAGATCAGGTCAGTCAAGCAGGACCTACCTTTCCTAAACCAGTGCTGGCTGGGCATGATCCCCTGTGTTGTCCTGTATGTGCCATGTGATGGCACTCAAGATGATCTGTTCCATAACCTTCCACAGCAATGAAGTCAGGCTGACAGGCCTGTAGTTCCCTGGATCCTTCTTCCAACCCTTCTGGTAGATGAGCATCACATTGGCTAACTTCCAACTGTTTGGAATCTCCACAGTTAACCAGGACTAACGATAAATTATCAGGAGTGACTTGGCAACCTCTTCTGCCACTCCTTCTGTACCCTTGAGCGGCTGCTATTAGGATCCATAGACTTGTGTGTGCCTAAATGGCTCAACAGGCCACTAACTACTTCCTCCTGGATTGCAGAGGGTCTATTCTGCTCCCCATCCCTGTCTACCAACTCACAGGGCTGGTTGCCCTGAGGATAAGCAGCCTTTCTGTTAAAAACTGAGGCAAAGAAAGCATTGAGTACATCAACCTTTTCTTAATCCTTGGTGACAATGTTCTCCTCCAAGTCCAATAAGGGATGAAGATTTTCCTTGGCCCTCCTTTTTTGTTGATGTATTTAAAACAACACCTTTTATTATCTTTCACAGGCCATGGCCAGGTTGAGTTTTAGCTGTCAAGCCAGAGTTCCACAAGATCATTTTCTGTAGGAGCTCACTGGGATGGTCCCCACAAAGACAGCATGACCAGTTCTGCATCGCTTGGGGGTAGGCTTTTTTTTTACCTCTGTCACCACTTCAATTTCCGATCTTTCAGCTCCCATTATCTCTGTATCACTTTTTGTGAAAGACTGACTGAGCTGAGCAAATTTTCTTTTCAGGGTAGACTTTGGACGTACAGAACATTTTCAAACACTTTCTTGTTGCCTTTAAGTGAGCTATGGCTACTTGTAGTATATGAGGCTTCTACCTGTGACTATTGCGGCATTTTCATCAGTCTTGGGGTAAAATCCCAAACCCTCTGAAGTCAAAGGACACTCTATCAGGCTTTATGGGTGCAAGTCAGCTCATAGCTGAATTATCAGGCTTTATGGGTGCAAGTCAGCTCACAGCTGAATGTCGGTGCCTTAGTTTGTGAGGCAAAGTCGTGTCATGTCCATGCTGCAGCATAAGAGGCAGATTTAAGGACCATATACCCCATAACTATGTCATGATACTGCAACCACTATTGTGCTCTGAAATGAGTATAGTCAGAAACACAGCAAGGGCAGGCTGGCAGATATCAAGTGAAGCAAATATGTGACTTCATCCCTCTTTGCCACATAGAGAGGAAGTTCAAGCCCTGCTGTCGTCACACTCTGTGAAGAGTGTTGACACCTGCCTTTAAAGGGCTGGCACGACTCGCAGACACACAGTGACTGCTGCAGATGGTGGCTGGAAGGCTCAGATATGCATAGTATGGAGGGGCAGCGTCAATCAGCACTGGAAAATTGGCACAGAAGGCTTTTATGACCTGGGGGGATCCAGCTCAGGAGTGTACTTGGTCTGGACAAGTGCAGGTGTCTAGACTTTGTGCTGTGCCTTTAGGAGTACTGCTGGATATAAGAATAATTTGGCATATTTTTAAGGGGAGAAAACGACCAAGGCAAAGCTGTTCCATTGACTGAAGGATATGAGAGGAGACATTTTTATAACCATCAGAGTAATCCTAAACAAATCCTGAAACTTTAATGGGAGTAATTTTAGTATATTTCCTGTAATTTGTAATATTTATTTTGATATATGTTCAGAAAGTTTATGTAATATTTTTCATGCATGAACTACTTTTGGCAAAATATAGAGATCTTCACATGCATAAAAATTTTCTATTATGATTGGCCAAGCTTTAATAAATGATCTGTAATAATAAATATTGGCCATGTGTTTGGAACGGAGTTGTGCCAGGACCAATGCTCTGGCATGGAAATATTTGCTTATTACAGATGACCTGACCTCAGCTGGCCTTTGTGTGACTGCTACAGAAATTGGTCTGACCTGTGGCCTTGCTTTCTACCCAGAAGGCTTTTCCAGACTATACAAAATTGCAGTGAGGTCCAGATTCCTCACTTATAGCTTGTCTTATACCTCATGTCTGTCATTTTCCTGTGACTGTGAGAACATTGTGTTTTGGCTTTGAATATCCTTTGCATAATGTGAAAAACACTGTCAAGCAAACAAACAAAGAAGGACAAAAATTGATCTCACCGTCAGTCATGTAGTATCAGGGAAGATCTCTTTCATCAAAAAGAGTAATTCTGGATTATAGTCTACATCTGAATCCAGCTTGTTATATCTGTTAGCAAAAATGATTAATTTCTGCAAACAACTGAAAGCAGTGCAGGGAAAAAGAAAGAAAGAAGAAAAAGAAAGCTGGAATCAGGTAAGAAACATCTGGAAATGGGAGTTCCCGTGGTATCTCCTTGTGTACCCACGGGAAGGCAGTGCCCTGTGTTAGCCACATGGAAATGAAAATTGTTTTGTGTTAAGTGCATGCCTTCACAAAGATCAAACTTTTCAAGTGAAAATGAAGCTGAAATGGCTTTATTAAAATATGAGGGAGAGCATCATAGTGCTTGATGTTCTCAGCCTGCTGGGTGCCTTCCCCCATGGGTTCCACTCATCCCATCAGGGAGCCTGCCTGGGAGCAAGGCATCCCCTCCTCCCTGTCCGAGCTCTCAGGCTTCCGTACATCACGAGCCTTCACTCAAGCCTGTCTTTGTTCCTGAGGGAAAGGTTTTTTTCTCTTTCTCTGGCTGCTGACCTGCAGAAGGTCCCCTTGGCCGTCACTACCAAGCCCAGTGATGGGCTTCGATGTGTGCCATTGTGTCAGCCTGTGTCCACGGAATGCCAGGCCACGGGCAGGGAGTCAGGTGTGCCGAGCTGAGGGAGCCTGGAGCCCTCATCCACCCGCACGGTGCCTGCCAGCCTCACTGCTCACCGGAATGCTCCATTTGCAAAAACACAGAGGCATCAAACTATACCGGGACTAAACCTTCTCTTTTAGGGCATATTATACACCAAGTAGACCAAATTGAGCTCAGTTCGGAGTAGAAAGAGCATTGGTTTCCAACTGATCGCAAACCCCACAGTGGGTACTTGGCAGCGCCGCGATGTCCCCGGTGCCGCTCCGGGCGGAGGGACCTCGGGCAGAGCCGCGCTCTGCGGTACGCGGCTCTCTACCACCATCTCGTGGGCAGACAGGCCCCCAGGTAAGCTCAGCGGAATGCTTTCCCCACACTGCAGGTTTAAACAATCAGCTAGGGAAGTTTTCGTTTGACCTCTGCTCTTTTTTCCGGCCGTTCCTTACCCTCACCGTTTCATGAAATGATGCACTGACACAAGAACAAGCAAAGCAGCCCATTCCAACCCCACAGGCACAGGGCTGCTGAGGAGCACCAGGAGATCTCAGCCTTTCATGGGAACTTGACTGCATAAGCTCTGAAAGAAACTTAACATTTTATAAGAAAAAATAGGTTTGACATAGCTGCTACTGATCTATTTTGCTGCCTGAAATACACACGAAAGGCAGCTCTAAGTCGATATGAACAACAAAAAACCCAAAAATAACCCAAACCAAAATAAAATAAAGAAAAAAACCAACCCACCACATAAATTTTCTATTATTTGTAACATGGCTGTCTCACACAAAAAACATACCAGGATTTTCTCCGTAGTTTTTCCCCACCCTTGTTTTAATATACTCAGAGTAAACAGAGAACAGATAAGGCTGAGCCACAGCTGACAGGAATATATGAAAAGAGGCAGTGAACAGCAAGAGTACTCAGAGCCTGCAAGTGCTCCTGTAGCTGAAATTGGGTTTATAGGTTGTGTTGGAGTCAAACAACTTTTCGGCTAAGCTTTAACATAATTTTTGCTCAGTATACTTAGGACAACCAGACAAACAGATACCTTTCAACCAAACCTCAGCCTTGATCCTGCTCAGCCTACTCTAAGCATGAACAAAGAACAAATCTGGGGGTTTTTTATCAAAGAGAGGGATGCAAATTTAGATGCTGTCTGAAGACATGTATGGAAAGGAATGTGTAGAAGAAAACTATGTCCTTGCTTGCTTAGCAGCACTCCTCGTGGCACAGGGCTCTAACCAAAGGTTGGGTTTGGAGTTGGACTGTCACAATGCCAGATGTTGGAGGTCCTGAAGCTTTACTTACCTTAGTAGACTTGTACCTTATTTGCTCATACTTGGAACAGAATCTGGTGAGAAGATTGTTAGAGGTGTTTCCAGTGGAACAGAAATGGTGGAAGTCCCTGTGCAAGTGACTCCTGCTCTGGAGAAGCTCTATGCATCCTGTTAGAGCCAGCACAGCAAGGGATTTCCCTGACTGGGCTGTTGGCTACTTTGGGTTTGCCCAAATCTCTGCTTGGAAATCCCAGAGGCTCTTGTTGTTGTATTTTATTGCATGAGGCACAGAAGATCTAATCTCCAGGCTTCAGTTGAAGGGGGTTTTTTGTGAGCAGAATGACACCCAATTTGCACAGTGCTGATGTAAACATCAACCTCAAATAATTAGTGCATGTGGCCAGTTAATCATCTCACTGACTACAGGTGGAAACGTGCCAAGATATTTCTGTAGTAGTGAGTTCATTATGTTTGCACTTTATTTGCATTGGTTGTTTAAATATTTCTGTATCCTAGTCACAGTTTCCCCCATCAGTTCTTACAAGTGTTGTGCATGTTTTGGATGGAGTTAAGCAGAAAACATTTTTAGTCAATATGTACATTTATAGCAGTTTTAGAGTAATTGAATCAATTTGCATCAAGTTTGATAAATTATTTTGATGAAAAGTGGGGAGAATGCCTGCAAAGCATCTTGACATTTTGTTTAAAATTATATTTTCATTTTGAAATCAGGCTATATTTAACACTGAAAAAAAAAGTCAGCCTCAAATACTTCTTTCCAGTTGGCAGTTGAAAAAACCTGGTTTTCACCCCGTTACACTGGAGAGTTTGTCAGAGTTTGGTGACCTAGTAGGTATGTCTTAATAGGAAAATAAATATTTTTGTATTATTTGTGGTTGACTCTATAATGGCTTCCCACACAGGGCTGTCAAAAAGGGGTTTGCAAACAGGGGTCTAGTAATATGCATGGTACCTGTGAAGAAATTGTTACGACAATTTGGTGTCATATGTTATTCAGGTGACCATCCCTTCCAGATTACCTTCGAAGGCTTATAAATCACTGCAGCAAGAGGAGAATATCTGTAAGATGAGAGGCAGAATTCCTTGCAAATAGCATCTCTGACAGTCTTCGGCCAGGAAATTTCAGTGGCAGTGTTCATAAAATGACTGTCTCAGCTCTCACCTCTTCCAATATCATCAGTATCATAAGGACCCCTGTGAAGAAGTTTGTCAGGTCTTTTCCCTTTTTCACACCCATGTGCCTTGCTGATGCAAGGCCATCAAGCTTTCAATAGGAGTACTGGTCATGCTAATAACCTGCTTGTAGCATATGGGAGAGATGAAACAAGATAGTAAAATGTAGTTAATGTAGTAGTGTTGCACATGGGCAGTTATTTCCTGCACTTCCATTATCATTGCTCATTACCATCTGATATATGATGCACTGCTGTCAATGCTCTGGCTTGTGTATGCACAAGAGTGTGAGGTGTGTAAATACTTCCCCCAATATACATATATATTTTTGTATATGTAGTACTCGATAAATATTTAAATGTGAAAAAAACCTCTGATCAGTTTAATCAGTTCTCTGGTCATGTTCCTACTTCTTGTTCATTATTCATAAGCATTTGCTGAATAACACAGACAAACCGTTCTCCAAGTATGAGTTTTCTGCAAATCATTCACTTCAGCTATTCACTATTCATCTTTTGTGGTCACGGACTGGCTACTTAAACCACAGAGTGGTTTTCCCCTAATTCCTAACTGGGTATTTATAAACAGTAAAATAAAGGCGGACGAATTGTGAATGCTTTCCTTTCATTGTGAAGATCCTTGTTTGCCTGCCTATGTGGGCACGTGTCCCATGAGCAGCCTTGCCCAGAACTGAGTACATATGTACAAACACAAAAAGATTGTGCTTTGGGGAAAGTTCTATGTACAGAAAGGAGCAGAGCACGTGAAAGCCATGTTTCAGGGCATAAAACCTGCCACATATATTTTGGATGGGATCTGGCAGTTCTCTTGTTTACACTGCCAAATAACATTGCTTGTTCTAATTTTCAAGGCTTTGATCTACCTGCTCCCTTTTTGAGCATGTTTACCCCTCTTGGTCATAGGGATGTCCGTTTGGGTTGATCCTTCCTAGCACCTGCATCCCTGGGTAGGACTGTGATGCCGACAATAAAAATCGTAAAAAAGGAGAGGTGGAGAGATGTCCTTCATTGGAGTTCCTCTGAAACAAGGGTAACAGTCTTGCTCCCCACTGAGCTGAAAGAGGGGGAGGCTGACCTCTGGCATGCTTGTGCCTTGGCAGGTCAGGATCCATGTTTGGGTGGCTGCTGTGCCTTGACCAGGGGGCTGAGAAGGAGGGAGAGAAGAGAATTGGGCTGGGAGACCTTGCCACTCCATGTGATCTAGAGCTCCAGTGTTGTCATCAAGGGACAATCCTGCAAAGAATGGTGTACATGTAATTGTTGCTCTCGAAGCAGAGACTGCCTAGAGTAACACTGCTTTGCAACACTTCTGGGATCTGATTCTGGGGACTATTTATGTCCTAATGCTTGATGGTTTAGGGTGAACTCTGGGTGTCTGGAGAGTTTTAAAGCAAAAATATCCTGATATATGTATGGATTTTAGGGTAACACAGCAAGTGGTTGGGGATTTTGCGGGTTGCATTTCTGCATGCACTTAAATTCTGCTTATGTGCTAGTTCTTGTGGCCATACCTTTTTCTTCTTGGACTTACACAACAGTGGTATCCTTGGGCAGAGGATAATGGACTTGCTGCCAATTAAAACATTCATTTTCTGTAATTTGTTTTGTCTTGGTTGTGTCTTTGTATCTATTTCAAGTTTTATTGCAGAGGTTATCATCATTATAAATAGCTAGATGGAGAAAGTGAAATTGCCATGGTGATGTGCAAAGCAAGTAGTCTTTGATCTAATTAGTTTTTGTTTTGAGCATTTCAGGGTCTGTAATTTAATAATAAAACAGTGAGTTGGACTGTGGATCCTGTTGAGTAGACATTGTTACTGCCACAGAGGAAAACCGACCCCCACCTTGGAGAAGACAGGAACATAAACCCACTTCAGATAGCTCCTTGCTCCTCCCAGAACTGCAGGTAAGTCAACAGTGATTCTTCCTCCCTTACCTGCAATGCTTTTCACCAGCAGACATCAGTATGTTTTATGAAAGTGTTCATTCAAAGACGGTGATATGGAGTCAGGGCAAGGCAAACTACTCATAAAACGCTGATGTTTCCTGCACTATGTGGCACTAGAGACCAAGAGAACTTCTCCTGTGCTTTGGGAGAAGCCATCACCTGAGTGTGGCAGCGAGTCAGAGCCAGGATTATGAGGTAGCAGCAGAGCAAGGTGAGGGAGCTATGCCTCCAGTTCTTTTCTCAGAGTGGTATTGGCACATTGAGGCAGTAGAGGAGCAGGGGAAAGGCTGCTGTAGATGATGAAAGAGATACAACTTGAAATGTAGTAGGTTTTACAAAACAGAAACCATCTGGAAGCATCCCTAAATTGTGTGAAGAAAGATAAGCCTGTACTTTCCAGGCCTAGGACTAAATGCAGCACCTTTAGGAAAGGGTCTCAGAGTGTGGGGATGGATCAGCACAGGGGGTGTCAGGCAAGGTGTCCTCCATCTTTATCTGTGTGACTCCTCAACTCCTGTTGAGTGGTGAAGGGCCAGATCTGTCCACTGAAGTGGGGGTTTTGTGCATACAGAAATCTTTCTCTGCCTCTTCCAAGAGAAGCTGGGACACTGAAAAAATCCAAGCACTTCTTTAGCCTACCTGGGATGAATGTCAGAGTTCTGAACAAGGTAGGCTGATGGACTGGGCTGCCCAAGGGCTGAAAGAAGTGGGGGTGGGGCAGGCTGCGTTCCTTCTGCAGACTCTCACTAAGGTGGGTCCAACAACCCCGTAACACAGTGTCTGAAGTCTTTGGATGAGAATGCTTATTCCTCTGCAGATGCATTGATGAAAACTGTGACAGCTCTGGCCAGCGAGTGTGCCAGAGAGCTACACTGGATCTGCTTACTACTGTGATGAGGTACAAGTTTCCATTTTCTCTGTGCGATGTCTGTAAACCCGTGACCTTGCTAAAGAAGTAAAATTAAATAAATAAGTAAAACAAGGCCTCATTTTGTGTCCATGTGAGATTACTTCAACAGTCAGTTTTCAACCACAGTCAACAAAGTACCTTATGTTTATCAAGGCACATTTTCCATTATGTATACAGACCTTTGTGTTTTTTTAAATTTAAAAGGTCATTTTGAGAGCCCATGATACCACCCAGTTACGTAGGCCCAACAAAATTTCTGGAAATGTTTAATTCGTGTACTGTGTTGAAAGCTCTCTCAAACAAAGTGTGCATCATTTAATCTATTTATAGAACACATTGCTTCCCCTAAATATACTCTCATTCTTTCTCTCAGCTAAGAAAGCCTTACTCTCTTTTGTCATCAGTTTTTAGTATTTTATCATGAGCATTAGGGGATAGTCAAACTTGTTCAAACTGAAGAAAAATGTATGAGGTTTTCTGCCTTCTCCGTTTAATTTCGGGTTTGGTGGTTTTTTTTAATCATAGTCTGAAAAGACTTTCTTGAGGACTTTCTTTGAATACACATCACTTTCAGTCTACCCTGGTAGACTACAAAGTGTGGGGTCAAACTATACCTTCAGTAGTACCTGAGCAGCCTGCTCAAGAAGGCAGAGTTGCTTGAGCACATCTGAGGGCAGCACCGGGCCCCGTGCTTTGTTCTCAGCCATGGGCTCGACTCTGCTGTGGTGAGGTCAGGCCATAAGGATAGGCAAGGAAAGGTCACAGAACTGGGCTCTGGGCTATACTGGGAGTAAGTACTTCCAGAATTTAATTTGGCCATGGAAATATTCCCAGCACAGCAGTATTCCCCCTCGTTAAAGGAGGGAATATTACTGTTGCCCATAACCTCTGTAGGGGAGGAATTAACTTTTAAACTGAACACTGCACTTAGATAGGAAATGAGCTTAGTGGGGTCTGTGTGCTAAGGAGCATGTGTGCTTTGATACAAATACCCTTTCAAGTTTCAATCTATGTACAGAATAGCACTGGTCAAACACAGACCAGAAATTAATTACTGTAAAGTGGTTTCCAGCTAAAAAAATATCCTTATTAGTTTATCACTCCTTCTCTGGATGCTTTCTAGTGGAATATGATTGTGTGGCATGCTAAAATAATTACTGAAATGAACTGTAGAGCTTATTTTTCCAGATGGAGAGTGTGAGAGAGGACCTTTCTAGCTGCTTTGCCTTGCTCATGAGCAGGTTTACCCATGCAAAGATGTGTTTTGAACTTCAGCCTTCCTGGTCTGTATGAACCTCCCAGTGTGGGGAATCATAAGCACAGCTGCAACAAAGGTCTATGGTCTTGCTGTGCAGAACTGCAGGATTTGGGAGGTCTGGGGGGGACATATATCTAGAAGTCAAGCAAAGTTTTATTTCATTCTGCCTTTCCTTTGGTTTCTTTTTCTTGCTGTGGTCCATGGTATGAAAAATAAAATAAAAAATTTAGTGTTTGGTTGTACTTTCAAGTTGCTTTTAATCCTAATAGAAGTATAAATAAGTAGCTGATATTTTAATTTTTTTTGATCACTCCTTCTTGCATGGTAATTTTGCAGAACATACACTAATGCTCTAATGTTGTCAAACAAACATGCATCTCCTGAATGATTTATTTGAGAAAACTGAAGTAACATTTTCTGCTATTTATTCTGTAATATTGGGCCTCTATGGTAAAGGGTAAATTGGAGTACCAAAAACATTCTTTCAGCACTCACATAGCTTACTGGAAATGCAAGTACAATTTCTGCCAGTTAATACAGCTGAAGCATAACATTTTTATGACATTCCAAGTTGTTTAATGTTTTGTTTCTAACTGAAATGTGGCTCATCTGCTAAATGAACTGAGACTTAATTTTTCTGGAGTCCAGATCGCTCTTCTTTTCTTGAGAGATTTCATGAGTCTTAAGAGGTTCCAAATTATGTTGAGATCTTTCATAGCAAATGTGACCAACTTTCATTTTACATATGTATAAAACATGATAATTTTCAATTTTTGACTGAGGTATTTCCAATTACATATTTGGTCTGATTAGATGAAATTTTGCCTTTTTGCTGAAGAATATAGTCCGGAGATGCATGTAAGATAGAGTGTGTGTCACCCTGTTTTTCTCAGCTGTTTTTTCCTGATTTTTCATCATTGCTAGAGAGAATTCGGGAAAAAAAGAGAAAAGATGTTTGATGTTTCAAGGTGATGTTCTTAATCAAGCACTGTACATGCTCAGCTTGTGTGTACTGATGAATTTTTATTGCCATTTTAGCAGCTTTGGTGTAAGTCTAATGCCTTTAAAGGTATCCTTTCTTCAGTTGAAATAGCAGGATTTTTGGTCCATGTTCTGGCAGAAATCACAGCACTCCAAGGATTGCTGCAGCCTTCCAGCTGCACAGAGTCCAGTAGAATGAGTGTATTTCTTTAATTTAATTTTAATTTTATAGCTAGAACCAGTCTCAGTTTGTTTGGGTTATTTCCATCCTTTACAGAAATATGGTGCTGTGCCTGTTGTGCCACAGATTTTTCTTCTGACTGCATCACCGCTGAAGCTGCACTCTATTGGCAGAGCAATTTTAAACTGCTGGCTTCAGCAGACATTGTCAGCCCAGTGCCTTCATGTTGACCATGTCACCTTCTTGGACACCTTTCCCAAATACTGTGAAAAGTACAAAAATACAAAATTTTCAGGTTTTTCTCTCATTTTGCTTCTCTGTTTTCCTTGACTCCTGCAGTCATTAAGCTTGCTGTTGTTGATATATTTATTCCGTTTTCTGTTGGGTTACTCCAAGTACACCAGCCTTAAAGAACTGTTGATTTTAAAAAGAAATAGTTAGGTGTCTCCTTTCACTCCTCCAATAATACAGTCCAAGAGCAGCTTGTTTTGTAAGAATGTAGTGAACACTCATTATGGAGAAATACTGTGTTCTGCAATGCATTACAATGAAATTAGACTTTCCTTCATCTCTGTACTGATACCATCCTGAATGATGATTGCTGAAGTGGCAACTTTCTCTCTTGACCTTTTTCTTCTTTAGTGTAATTTTGACCTCTGGCTTTCCAGAATGGAGTCAAGAATTTTGCAGCACTTTTAACTCTAGTAGCTTAAATAATTTTCTGCTTTCAGATATGAATTCTGGGCGGACATCCCATAAAGTAGCCTCACTGTGTATTATAATAGTAGACTTATTTTTGAACATGAGTGCAGAATGGTTTGTTCTATTAAAAGACTGCACTGGGGCTTTAGTGAGACTATGTATGTCATTATACTTTATTGTCCCTATTCTGCATTTCCTTCATAGAGAAAAAAGAAAATGCTGGACACCTCTGCAGGCTATTTCTTTGTGTGTACCTCACAGTCTGATTGATGTTTCCTCTGCTTCTCCTGGTTAACAAAAAGATTCCATTTTTACATTTCTTTTTGAAAAACTCTCACATGAAAGTATCCTGATTTTTCTCCACTGCCAAGGTGTTTAAATATACTGCAAAGGAAATGTAATTTAAGAAAGGGATCCAAACCAATCATAAAGTCCTGGTGAGTGTTCCCAGAAATTAATTAAGTATGGGGATGCTTTGTAAAGTCATAGAATCATAGAATCAGAGAATGTTTTGGGTTGGAAGGGATCTTAAAGATCACCTACTTCCAACTCTCTTGCCTTGGGCAGGGACACACCAGATGTAGGTAGAAAACTGGAGGAGCAAGTTAAGGAGGGATGATCATGAGTCTTTACTAGCTTGTGCGAGCTATTGAGGGGTTGGGAGAGGATCTGTTCTCAACTGCCCTGTACCTGCATGGCTGAGGATGAGAGCACTGCCATTGAGCCAAGGCCAGACATCCTCCACAGCAAGTCCAGGCACTCATCAGCCAGGTACATACAGGGTTGCACATAGGCCCTGCTTCTCCATCCCCACCCTGCTACTTTTTCTTAGAAGCTGGTTATAAAACGTTAATTTATTTTATCTGGACATCCATCTGTGTTCTGGTCACATCAGTAAACAGGACACAGTTACAATCATATTCCACTCCAGTGCTGATAAAAGCAACAGAAACAATCCTCCCATTCCTGTTTTGTTCCTGTTTAATCCTACTGAATTGCATCTAGTTGCCTCAGGACCTGGGAGGACTATCTTCCATCTCTTAGCTAGTGTTGTTCCAAAGTCAGGCCAGAGCTGCTGGAAGGTGTCCTGTGTGGCTGGAAGAGTCTAATGTGCTTCCCTAGGGCAAAGAGTGATGATGAACAGCCATGGTCACTGATGGGTTGCAGGCATTCGAGAGTTCTTGTCCTGGTGCCATCTTTGCAGAAACTGGCCATCCAAGCCAAGATGCTTGGGAAAAGATCATGTGAGTAATGGATTTAGTTACAGCAATGCCCCAGGACCCAGGAGCACTGAAGAGCAGCACACAGTAAGCATCTCCATCACAGTGCCAGTGCAGAGCATGCCGTATCACCAGAAAGAGCATGCCCTATTTCTTTCTTAAAAATCATTTTTTACATGTTAATATCTTGTCATTAAAACATGACCATTCCTCAGCTCACTGAACAGCTACTGCATTTTTACACTCTGACCAGCTGGCAAAGACAAACTGAATGAGGATGTTGCAGACACAAATTTTTCTGCATGAATATTTATTTGTGCTCTTGTCTGCATGATTCATACTTGCTCCGGGGGGAAAGTTGCACTTGAGATGGGGTGCTAAGCATGATTTTCCATGTCCTCATATAAAAGAAAAGATCTTCTTTATCCTTCTATGTATTTTTCTGTCCCATTCAGTGGTGATGTGGAGTGTTCCTAGAACAATAGTCAGTCTAATCCAGTCATTTCATTGAAAATCACCACGGTGCAGATTTAC
This sequence comes from Corapipo altera, assembly GCF_003945725.1. Lineage (NCBI taxonomy): Eukaryota > Metazoa > Chordata > Aves > Passeriformes > Pipridae > Corapipo > Corapipo altera. The sequence goes on along the minus strand of NW_020884897.1, from coordinate 833,748 downwards.
AGTTCAGGTATTACTGTCTTTGTTATGTTGCTTCACTTTTCAGGATAAAACTGGCCAACACTGGCTTTCAGAAAACAAATAAAAAATTTAATGGCTCAGAATTGGGACATGGTTTGCCAAGTATCAGCCTGGGGAGACGTTCTGTAATGTTGTGGTAAACCCCTATGTATATAATCACAAAGCAAAAGCTAACAGACCTTTAGCAGTAACTTTGCAGTAATAAATTATTATTATTAACAGATCCTTTCATCCATGAATCTCAAAGCACTTCAGGAATATTCTTTTACAGGGAAATGCACAGGGGTAAGGCATACAGTTTAATCTTCTTTATGCCATGTTGTTTCAACAGCCAGGTCTGGGCACTCTCTTCTTAGAATGTACTGTGTGAGAGACTCAGTTTTAGGGACATTACAATGGCAAAAGGGTTGGGACAGAGTGATAAAACATGAGGAAAAAAGGACCAGATGAGACATGCATGTGATAGTGAGTTTGTCTAGAGAAGAAGCTCAATACTGAATTTTTCACAGACCCTAATCTTGCATCCTAAATGACACTGGGGACTTGAAGCATTGAAGAGTACTTTTCTCCTCTTTCCACAACATGGTTTATGGATTCTTATCCCTTTTGTGGCAAAAGGCTGCAATGTTGCTCCGTAATTTGTGAGGACACTTTTTGCTATGGACACATTCAACACCATGAACCTGGAGTGGCAGAGCTGCTTATCCACTGCTTCCCTCTCTACAGAGACACAGCTAGAGGACTTGGTGACAGCAGGCATTTGAAGGAAGTCACCTAATCCTTGCATGCAAAATGCTAAACTGTGAAGCTTTGTTTTCATCTTCTTGGCCAAGACTTAAAAAAAATGCAATGTTTTTATTTACTGACTTAATCCCTGGCCAGTCTCCAGGGAACTTGGGCTGCAAAGTCACAGCAGCTGCCTGCGCTCAGACTGTTTGGGCAAGTTTAAAGGACTGGGCTCTCAGAGCAAGACCTAGGCCAGTGCAGGTTGCACTCAATGGCGTGAGCCTCTCCCCCACACATCGTTTCCTCCCCTTCCCTGCTGCACAAATACAGCTCTCACAGCCATGTGTGCTGCTCAAACAGAAGCTGGCGGCCAGCCTGGGGATGTCTCAGGCAATGTTTCCATTCTTTTTGCGTACTCCTTCATTCAACAGGTGTATTTATTAAATGACACACGCACTATGCAGCATTTCATCATTTAGTCTAGGAAAGGTTTTATTAATTTCTGACTAGCTTCTCTCTTGCTCAGCAGCTGTTTGTTTAACATGGACTCGAAAGGCTGCACCCTCAGCAAGCTGGACAATGAAGTTAGTCTTTTAAAAGACCTGTCTATAAAATACGTTACATCTGCAAATGAATTTAAGAACATTTCTGTGGCACTAAAATAAGCCTTGCAGGGAATATGCAAGAATGATGGATCACCATGAGAAAAGGCACAACAAGGAGTACCCCTGGCATAGCTACCTGGGCACAGAGCTCCCAACCACGGTGCATGTCTCAGTACTTCCTCTGGATGAGGCAGGGATGGCTGTGCGTGTGCTGCTAAAGCTTTCATTTCCATGTCTTAGCTCCATGAACTCCTCTGTTGTGCCAAAATTGTCACCCTGTGGTGTGAACATACATTAATCAAGCCCAGTGCTAGTTGGCTCCCATGGGCTATTTGCCAAGGTGGCTGACAGCCACTAGACTCACTGCACATGCCTTAGTAAGTTGGTCACAGCCACACCGTGCAATCCTGGCACTTGGTCTGCTGGAGGACTACAAACTGACCAAGACTTCTTTAATCTAAAAATATAAAGCTGATGGCAGGGCCAGGAATCCACACCACACTCCTGAGAATGCCACTTTCTCCATACAGCACAGATGAGCTAAGAGATCAGGTCATTCCCAGAGCATCAGCTCAGCTCTGTGAAACCATTCAAAAGTGGGTTTGGACCAGTTTTAAGTACAAACTGAACATCTGTCCGAACAGCAAAGTTCACCAGCCCTGAAGTCTATGTTCCTCTCCCCACAAATGAATCTTATTGTAGTGAAAATATATGAGCAAATAATTAATTTTGGAGTCTGTGGGTGGCCCCGAGGTGAACTGGAGCGCTGAGTTTTACATATGCACACCCCCACACAAACTCTGACTTTGCTTCAAATCAGTATCAGCGAGCCCATGCACATCTCTCCTGAGGCCTTTGTACGAGACCTTTATCCTTCTACCAACGGGGAAGCCAAACCCCTGGGGTGTAAGACAAGTTAAAAGCTAAGATCTAAATGTTTTGGCAGAAATTGAAGCTATTGCAAGATTTTCCAAGATGAGCCCACTGGGGGACTGGAGAGCTTGTGGTGATTTAATGGCTTAAAAAAAGAGAATGGGTCTTAATCTAGACCATGTGCTGAGACCAGCTGCTGCGCATGGAGGTAGAGTAAGGCACACCCACCCTGATTGCACTCTACTCTTCTGAATGGCTAAGAAATGTCATCTGTCTTCCTATGTTCTTTATTCTTAAAATACTAAAGCACTAATCAAAGTTTTCTTTTTGTGATTAGACTCTCCTACATGTGCTCGGTTTTGTACCCCAGGGGTACCCGAGGGTGTGCTTGGAGACCCCTCTTGGGCTGTGGCATTTGGGGAGCGGAGTGGGGGAAAGCAAATCCTGCGCTGCCCCTGAGTCAGGCCCTGCATGCAGCGTTGTCCATCTCCTGCAGATGATGCTCAGGAAAAGCATCTTGGTTCATTGCTGAAATGAAACCTGCAAGCAGGGTTTTGGCCCCTGCAGCTGCAGCGAAAGGAGTTTGTATGGTGGGCTTGTTGAAGACACACAGCAGTTCCATGGCTCTAGAAGTGAAGAGACAAATGTCTGGCTGTTAACTGCAGAGGTTGTCAGACCCCAGGAAACAGAAAAAATGACAAAGAAGGGAAAAAGCAGTCACAAGCAGAACAGTAGGAACGGACAAGTAGAATAGGACTTCCTAGGGACATGTGGCCTGGGCTACTGCTTCCCCCTGCTTGTGTCCCTGTAGCTCCCCGCACTTCTCATCCCCAGTGCCACTATGTCCCGTCACAGAAGAACTAGAAAAAAAACATTGCATGGCTTTGACCTGGAAATACCTTTTAACTGCCTGAGATGGAACAAGGCTCTTCTGCTTTCTCAGCATAAGCATTGTGAATTATATCTGTAATGCCTGTCCTGGAAGAGTTACTTGTTTAGCCTTGTTGGATTTCAAAGTCCTCTTCTAAACCAGAACAGGTGCAAGATGTTAGAGAGAAAACAGACCCCAGCAAGGTCCTAGCCCAGAGAGATTGTTTGCAGGGGAAAACACAGCCTTGGAGAGCCATGATTCCTTTGTTGATACTGCTAAGAAATAAGATATTTATTCATTTAACTTAGTGTGCTCAGCCTTGACTGGCTAGCCTCAGTACTTCTGAGGCATGGATTTTGATGGTGGTTTTACTGTGCAAGCTGGAAGATCTCACAACTCATAAACCATCTTCAGTATCCTCCTTAGGACATGGCATTCACTTCTAGATAACAACATGCTCTGCTTTGGTTTAGGTTTTGGAAGCCTCTGTAACAAGAAGCAGATCCACCTCACTGGCCTCAGGGTGTTAACAGCTGGTTAAAGAAACTGAGGCAACCCTGACATCCTGTTCACCATCAGCGTGTGAGGTAGACACTCACAAACACAACCCCTTCCAACAGAGGTGTCTAAACGAGGTACATGGATGATCCCTGAAGCAAGCTACTCATCTTCTCTGTAACAGGAGCTGCGGCAGCTACATCTCAGACTCTGCAGGGCTGAGTGGAATGACCCCCAAGCCTCCTTGCATGGCACAGCCTGATCCCTCTCCATCCACAACACATGCTGCAGCAGGACCAGGGTCACTGCTTACAAATGGTGCCTGCCACACAGCACAGCCTTGTGTGGAATACTGAAACACCACCCTGGGAGCCAGGGTGAACCCTATGCTGGGGAGGAACAAGGTGTTACATGCCTGCAGCACATTCATGGGGCCAGAGCATCACAGAGGGCAGTGGGGACAAACCCATGAAGGATAAGATGTGCAAGAACCCCAATTTGGAGAGTCAGCACCAGAAGGTGCCAAAAAGGCCTGTCACTCCAGACTCCCTCTCACTGCCGTGTTGGGTGCCTGGGGCTGCTGTGTCAGGGTGACTCCTGCAGACTGAGACCATGAGAACAGTGTCTTTTCCTGCCTGGACATATTTAACTTCTGACCCATATCAGCTGTCAGATTAGAAGGGGTTTAGTCACATCAGTCTGAGCAGGAATTAAAGCCAAGCTCCAGGGGTGAAAGGGCAGAGCCTTAAAGGGATCACCTTAATTGACAGGGCCTCTTAATCCCCCTTTTCTTGTACATTAATCCAAATATCTCCAGTTCTTCTTCTTAACCTGTTTTCATAAAGTAAAGAGAATTATACTTAATATAACAAAGCTGAGTGTAGGAGTAAAGCATGACCTTAGCCCTCCTGCAGAAGGGTTTAAGGCTGTTGTGAATGCTGCTCTTTATCCTGGTCACTCCCCAGCCCTTCCTCAGCAGTTTGAGAGCTGGAAATGATCAGGCAGCTCCTCCTTGTCCAAGCCGTGGCAGTGACACTGTGCAGGACGGGGCTGTTGTTTGATGTTCCATTTGCAGTTTACATTTATAATGGCAGTGCTCTGATAACCCGGGCACTTGAAACAGGCCCAAGCAGAGAGGAGCTTGGAGCACACCACATCCATCACCTGACAAGCGTGGTTGGTGGGGCTCTGCTGCTCAGAGCATCCCTCCCTACAGTAGCAGCCAGCTTGCAGGACTTAGAGGTTCTGCTGCCCACCTTTGGAGGGGACATGAAGGGGTGAACACAGTTAGAGGTGCCCTTTTGATTTGAAGATGTGCTGGGATTGTTTTCTTAATACTTGATGCACAGAGGATTTCGGGGTCTTTGACTATTCAGCCCATCAACTTCTCAGGCTATCAGCTAAAAAGCAGTTGGATTTCCAAAGTTTGAATACATGCAAGGAATTAAGGGCAGCTGCTATTTACATAAAATAATTCTTTGGAAGCCAAGTGTTGATGTGCAAAATCACAGTTCTTGCAATGTTTTCTTACAGTGAACTCCCTTGAAGGCTGATCTCCAGCACAGGAGGTGTAACTGGGGTCTCAAAAACTAAATGCATTCCGTGGGCAGTGGGAAACCTAACTGGTAATATGGCAAGTTTAGTTTTAAGCTGTTAAACTAAGCTGTTAACAACTAAGCTAAGTTGTTAAACTCTCAAGGGTGTGGACTGTGCCTTCGTGTGCTTTGGTACTGCAGCTATGCACTGTTACCAGGGGCTCTCAGCTCTAGTGAGAGGTAAATAGGGGATAAAGAAGAGTTTCAGCTCCTGAATCACAGAGGGGAGGCAGAGGTACCACACTTGGTTTACATGAATGTCACAACTCTGACATTAACAGAATTTTACGTGTTGGGGACAGTGCCAGTGGCGGCAGCCTTGGTGACCACACTGGCCCTAGGTGGTTTCAGTGGTCCTCACTTCTCACTACCATGCCAAGTCAGCCTAATGGGAAAAAAATCCCTGTCTCTGCCCTCCTGCCATCCATGTGCTTTGTGCTTTGTAGCTACAGTGGCTTGTTCTGGCAGTGAGAAACTTACCCTACAAACCAACTTCCTTTCAAAATACATGTAAGGTGTTTATTTTTTTCTGGCGTGCTGGTGAAAGCCATAGAAAATTGTGGAAAGAATGAAGTTTCCAGAGGCAAATTTATTTTATCTCATTCCCAGTCTGCTTAGAGTTCAATTCAGATGTTTCAGGAGCCCAAGTTGTATCAAAGAGAAGCAATCTAAGAAACAGTTGTGGATAAAAGAAATGTGAAAGCTATTCAAAAGTAAGGAGAAAAAAAAGCCTTTGAGTGGGCTGAAGGAAAACAAACAGAGATCCCGAGAGAAGGAGGAGAGAAGAAAAACTCCAATGAGACAAAAAAGAAGTAGATGATGAAATTGGGTCTCACACAGGGCAATAATATTTTGCTGCTAATTTCACTAGACCAGGATTTTATCCACATTATTTTATTCACACTTTCTAATTATGATGATGGGCTTTTCCTTCAAAAGTTTTTTCCTGTCTCGTGATCATCACATGTCCTGTCCGGACATGCAGTAGCACAGAACTCCCACTTAGTTCGGAAAATACTGTTTTAATGAAACTAATCACTCCTGGGGAAAAAAACCACCTAGTTTCAAATGGCAGGAAGAGGGGGGAAGGGTTCGTGACCTCGATCCAATTTTTGAACCCATGAATACATGAAAATAATTTGAAAAGTTCGTAAAACCTCAATTTTTAGCAGATTTTCCGATCCATGTTTGGGCTTGTCAGGCCAGAAGAACAGATTCCTCCTCGGGATCAATGCAGACAGTGACACTGATGCATTTCGTAAAAAGCCTGGCCAAAACCAGAGCCCTGGAAAAGGAGTTATTTGGGCAACTGAAGCAAGAGAAGGGAGAGTCAGTCCCTTTGAAGTAATCAGCTTGGGGAGGCGTTGGATAAGCCCAGGCCATTTGTAATCAGATGTCTGAGAGGACTGTCAAAGAAATCTCCCCACACTTGCCTTGTCACTGATGGTATCTCAGTGCAGATAAAATAAAAGCAGCAGTAAAAGGGAAGTCTGAGCCATTATCTGCCCACACCTGGGCTGTGAAGGTGCCAAGCGGAGACAGCACCCAGCCACGTCTGAGGGCATTTGGGGAGGACAAGACTGCCTCCCCTGAGGTGCAGGGGAACACTGACCTGCAGATCCAGGGAGCACAGCCTGCATCATCGACTCCTGATCACGCACTGGGGGTTGTATTTATAGTAGAGAATTCGTATTTGCAGCCTTAACTCTCATCTGCCTATGAAAGCTGGGCTGAAAAGGTGTTTTCTTCCCAGGTTAATGGGTAAATGCCATTACAGCTTTTTTAGAAGGATTTGGAGGCTCTCACAAGGCTGCTCACTATTGCTCTCTCTGGCCTTCAGTAGTCATAGGCAGTAGCTTCACAAGCCATGGAAACAAACAAAAGTCTCCGTTTTGGTGTACTTCCCTTGTGCATTTCCTGGAGTTGAATAGGTTGAGGTTATGTGGCAGCTTTTACTTATAGGTATTTCTAGGCTCTCTGTACCTCATGCACTTTAAATCAGCTTGCAAGAATGAGATCCCTTGAAGCGTCTTCTACTGCCAAAACTTAACTGGAATTGGCCAGCAGGCTTGAAGGGAGAGATGGATAGACAAACACATAAATGAACAGTGCTATCATATTTACTCTATTTTTCTTGGAAAGCTGAGCTAGAAAGTCCAGTAACCTAATCAGAGATCTGGGAGAACACCATGTAACATCGGCAGCACATGTTGGCCCTCCTCTGCAAGGCATGAATCATTCATGAGCCCTGTACGAGCACCAAGAACCCATCTACACGTGCAGCAACCTCAGATGTGCCCAGAGTCACCACAACCTTTGGAAATTTTGGCCGTATCTCCATGGCTGTTGAGAGTCAATGGCATAAAATGCCCAGTGGATCTCCAACCAAGGAGCCTCTGTATTACAACTTGGTAAATTCTGGTCCTTGAATGTTTTGGTGTGGATTTTGGGTTTTCCTCCCAGCAGTGGGCAGACCTTAATGCTGCTGTCTTGGAAGCCCTCTGCAGAAGGGAAGGTCTGCTTGATGGTGCTATTTAGGATTGAGCCAGTGCTGTAAAGTACACCTCCTGGGGATTTTTCTGTTTGGTCTTTAGGTTTAGCGATGCTTTGTGCTGATGTCCTACTTGCACATATGATCTGGGAGCAGATCCCTCTGTGGGAACTTTGCTGAGTTTTTATTACATCCTAAACTTCTTTACTCCAAGAAATCAAGCATCATCCAAATTCTAGGCACCATGCACAGACCAAGAGGGTCAATAGGATTGCAGTGGTGTGAAAAGAGACCTTGACCCCTTTACTATACTTAATGTAAATCAAATGTCACAGTGGGGCTGAAACCCCACGTATATTAACCATCTTCCCATACTTACTAAACTATAGTAACTATCTCCCTGCCCTTCCCCCTCTTTCTAATAGCAGTATAAATAGTCCAAAAGGTCTCTTGTCAACACAGCTCCCAGACTTCTAGCTCTTTGAGGGGCAAATGTACTTTGTTTTATTACTTGTATGGCATTCCTCAAAGAAGGGGATTTGACCTTCTTAAATTCCTCCTGGAGATTAAATACCAAAACCAGCAGTCCACAAGGGAATTAATAGACAGCTTCAATACACACAGCAGGACCTTTGGAGGGGGTCAAGTTATTAACGCACTGGGAAATGTAGATTGTATCTTCCTATGCAGGATATATCTTGCATTCTAGATCAGATAATGACAACGGGGCCTAGAGAGCTGCATTTCTGAGATGAGTTCTGCAGTTCTCAGCAGATCTTCCAATTCTGAGTATTTTAGCAACAATACAAGCTTTGCTGACTTTAGAAATCTTCACATAAAAAAGGAATGCATAACAAACTTCTGTGTTTTTGGTTTGTTTGGTTTTGTTTTTTTTTTTTTTTTAGGAATTGTGTCTTCCATATTAACAGTGGGCCCATGTGTCTTTATTTTGCATTAGACAAGGAATCTTACCTGGGGGCTTAATACTTATTCAACCTCCTACTGCCTCAAAACAGACAACTCTACAAAAATATTTGGTTAATATTTACATATTTAAGGAAATTAATGTCAGGCATTGAAAATCCTTTAAAGGTATTTTTTGTGCACTTTTGAACAAAGTTTGCAGAAACTATTTAACCCTGATGATAGCTAAGTGGTAATGGAAAACTCATTTCAGCTTTCTTGCAATGCATATTTGCACTGGAAACACGATTAAAAATGTTCACTTAAGGTAGTTGTGCCAAGAAACAAGGTTATATGATACAATCAGCTGAAAGTTTTAGATTGAGTCACCATTTCTGTAAAACTTTGATACTTGAAAATAGTCAGGAAATATGACAGATTAACAGTCCTCCTTTGTTTTTGAACTGCTGTGCATGAGTCTGAGATTTTACCTTAGAAATCTCAAGAGAGTGATAGTATCTTACAAAGTCTTATTTTTTTCTATTTTTTCTCCCATCCTTTTGCTTTATGCGGTTTGCCACTGCTGAACAACACAAGTTTTTGAGGGAAAAAAACCCCTACAGTAAATGAAAATCATTAAAAAAATGAATAGGTTGAAACATATTACTTGTTATGAAATATTCCTTTGGCATGAATTGCAATAAACAAACCAACATCCATTCCAAAACAGCAGTAAACAAATCTTTACTACTCCCTGATTGCCAAAAATCTCACACCACTCAAATTGACATGGAAAAAAGCATTAATGTTAGTGAGAGATGAATTTCAGGAAGGCTGGGTTTGGTCTGGATAAGCATATCTGACATATGCAAGCCTTCTGGGAGCCTATAAAAACAAGCTTTCTTGGGATATTTCCTGCACTTCTGGTTAGGTTGGAAATGTCATGACAGCTGGCTTTGCCACAGCCCTTGGGCACTCCAGGTTCTGTTCCTGGCCAGAAATCAGGGAAACAAAGATACTTGGAAAGAGAAGAAACCACAGAACAATGCTCAGAGCTTCTGGACCAGTTCCAGCCAATTGCTCAGTATGCACATTTCACTTGGAGCCCCATGGCAGCTGTGTGGAAGATCAGCTTTTCTCCCCCTCTACAGAAACAAATGGAGGAATTAATGGTTGAAAAATGCTTTCCATCTCTTTTCTAGCTGCATGCAGAATGTACAGATATGAAGGCCTTACTACTTTAGCCTCTGGGCACAGGAAAAGTGCAAAGATAAATGCTGTCACGAACCCACTGTACATGCCCACATTGCTGCGTAATTTAACACTTCTTCCACCTTCTGTTCTTTCCCCACAAATTAATTTGATCTATATAATCGCAATAGCAATTTAAAAAGTGAACTGCTACCATATGGAAATCAAGTTTTAAATGCAAAGGATGTTAGAGGTTTGAACCTTCTAGGAAAGGCAAAAAAACTTTGGCTTTGCTCTGGTGACATTAGGGCATGTTATTATTTTGTGCACCAATGTTATCTCACACAAACAATAAAGTGTAGTGAAACTGTGAAACCCCTTGCCAAAAAATTTCTGGGTGCTAGAAGATTACATGGGTTCCAAAAGGCAAATTAAGAGAAGAAAAATCTAGTAATGGCAGTGAAAAAATCTATATCATGCTTGGAAGCCCCTTCATTATGAACTGCTGGATGTCAGGGGAGCATTCAGAGGCTGTGTCAGTGCTTGCTGGCTTAGTACTCACTCTGTTCCCTGGGCACTGTGTGGGCACCGGGTTCTGCAGGAGCACGGGGATGAAACAGTGCAGAAGAAATGCCCCTTTGCTGCCTGTTCCTCATGAGGATCAGATTTGCTCTTATCATGCTATTTTTTATTGATTTGAACAGAAAAAGCAGTGCTTTTGGACAAAAATCTTTCTCTTATAAGACTTCTAGGCATGCTCCAGGTAGCTTATTGTTCCTGACTGCATATCTCCAGCTCGAGACATGCTCTTTCCAAAAGATATCCCAAGTAAGGCTCCCGAGCTGATCCCTCCCTGGGCTGTAAATTTTACTGGACAGTGTGCCACCCGTGGACCATCAGCTGGGCTGTCACAAACATCTTCTGGAAATACCTTCTTGTTAGTCTTGGAGAAGACTCCCCAGCCATTCATGTAAGTGGAAATGGAGCCAGATTGGCTGCCCTCTGCTGGTTTCACAGGCAATCCATTGGCAGAAAAAGATTATTTTTTCCAAGGCAAACATTCACAGAAATACAGCTTCCCTGAATATACAGGAATGATGACATACAGTGTGGGGGAAGGTCTCCTGTTTTAGTCTTTCTGAGATACTTTTGTATTTCCTAATGGTTTCTCAGGCCAGTGCTTGGGCGCTGCCCTTCCCATTGGCAGTCTTCTCTATCATATTATCCTTCTTTGGATTCATTTGGCCAAAGGACTGAGGAATTAATGCCATGTCTGCTTTGCAAGCTTCCTTGAGTGGAGCTTTTGGTGTTGGGCTTTCTCACAATTTGTGTGTTAGGAGCACCTGGGTGTGCTTGTTCCCTTTCAAGTGACAGGAGGGGTTAACCTGCCATGTATCCCTGAGGGGACAAGGCACAGCTATCTCTGTGTCTGTGACTTCTAGTTGTACCTATTAAACACAATGAAATGGAAAATACATGCCTGGCCTTTGATCCTGGGTCCAAATGTACCCCCAGAGTAACCTCACTGGCTTTCCTAATGAAAGAAGCTTTCATTTCCTCCAGGAGGCCATTGCAGGATTTGCACACAGAGTGAGTAGTGCTTTTGGCTTCCAGCCTAATTCTGTAACATCCCCTGCTCCTCCATACATATCCTGGGAAAGAAAGGTGTCACCAACCTGGGAGTACAGGGGCAGGAAGGAGGTGGCAAAGCAAGTCTGTCTGCACAAGGCTCAAATGTTGTTCTCTTCATAAAGAGTTAGTTTAGGTTTATGAACACAAAGGCCTTTGATGTTGTTACTTGGCAAATGTTGCCTTAAAGATAATAGATGTTTTCATGGGCTGAGCCCTTGGCTGGGGGTTGGCAGCAAATGTTGGGTGAGCCATACTCTGTCAGAGACTCCCTCAGCGCATATAAGCTCTCCCGATGGCAGCCATGAGAGCACTCCAACCTCTTCCAGCCATCTGGAGAGGGGGAGATAGCTGCCTCCCTCCCAGGGTCTTGCAGAGCTGTGCTGATGTTTGCACAATTCTTTGAAGATAACTTATTTACCAGCTAACATTTGCTAACTTGTTCCACCCCTGTGGGTAGAATTACGTGTGGGCAGTGCAGGCAGTTTCAGCCTGATGTCAAACCTGTGCCAGGAGGAACTGCTTTCCCCTTGGCCCTTGGCTCTGCTGCTTGGAGGCACATCTCTGGCCAGCCACTTAGCTCAGGGTTTCAGTGGGACTTGGTTGTGACTTGATTTCAGTGAGAAGCTCTGACACTGCTTCTTTCTGGCAGCCAGGGTCTGGTTATGAACATGTGGATGGCTGTGAAACCTGCTCTGAGGCTGCCATGCCAAATCCCTTTGGGAGCACAGGCCTTTCTCAGGGCCCTGACCTCTCCTAGGCACTGGCCGGAGTCTCCCTGTCCTTCTCCTGCAGCTCACCTCCTTCTGGCATGATGAAGATCTCTGTCACCCCCTTGGACCCATCTCCAGGGGCTTATGCCTTCTGTTGTTCCCTTACGGTCCCTGGGAGCCGCTGGCTGAGGAAGAAGATGATCATTTTGGAGCTGCACTTGGCACAGCCAGTGAAGAGGCTGCCAATCCCATGAGAGAGACCAAAGCTTTGTAACAAGGAGAAGGCATAAATCCCTGGCAGGAGCTTTAATCTTCTTACTGAGCTGTCAGTTATGATTTATCATCCAGTTTCATTTTAATGCTGCTGCATCTTCAGTGCTCCTACCCTGTGCAGTGACTGGGCTGTTTCCCTTGGGAGGGAAGGAGTGAGCATGTGAGACTGTGTGGCTCTGTGTGTGTGTGTGTTTGTGTGAGTGTGTGTATGAGAGTGTGTGAGTGTGTGACTGTGTATGTGTGTTTGTGTGAGAATGTGTCTGTGAGAGTGTGTGTGCTTCAAATCATGTAACAGGAGATGAATTCAAAGTGCCTCCTCGGGACATTGTCGCTGCAGACAGGCACTTTGTTCATCCCTGAGGTGGAGCCATCAGTCCCTCCAAGTCCCGCTCAGCATCCCAACCCGAAGCGACTCCCGTTTCAGCGGTGCTCCCCCTCCCCGCGTCGGCACATAATGTTTCTATTGTGCCAATGCTGTTTTTCTGGGGAAGCGGCAGGGATTTAAATATCATAAAGGCAGAAGCTAGGCTTTGATATACTGTCACCAAAAGCTGGATACTGTAATTTCGAGCAATTTTCTCCGAACTCCCCTTCCCACCCTCCCCCTCTGGCCCCCGGTCCCCTCCCTCTCCCCGGGCCTCCTCCCTGTTGCTTTTTTTCCTGACAAGCCTCTCCGTTGCTTGCCCCGCATGATCCTCACTTGGCAAATTAATGTGCTGCCGATGACGAGAGACAGTGGGTTACTGTGAGCGCAGGCTCTCTCGTCTCCTCTAGCTATTACACCCTGGCAACATCAAAGGTCCAGTCATCCTGTTTCCATCTTCCCGTGGGTCCGCAGGGCCTGACTCAATGGCTCGGTTCAAAAGTGCAGGCTGGCTGGGACGGTGACGGCCCCCGCCCCAAGACCGTCATCTACGCACCCATGAACAGCGCAGCACATCTTTTCCCCGTCTCCTCCTGGGATTAATTGCTGAACTGGGAGGGTAATCCACCTTCTCCCACTTCACTCATTTGAATTTCCATCTGAGGCAGACTTCTGTAGAAAGAGTCTTTTTCCTCCTTTTTTTTTCCCTGGACAACTTTTGTGATCTGCCCTCCTGGGCTGCCCGTCAGTTTCCCTGGTGGTAACTACGCTGTTGGTTTTAGCCAGTAACAGAATACTGGTTTGAAAAGTAATTCTGATTACTCTGTGAATTTAGACGTTGTTTCTTATGTGCTCTTTCTGCAGCAGAGAGAGATCTTTGTGATTTCTCCCTTCATAACAACAAATTTTTTATATGTGTTAAGGAAAGGTGCACAGGGAAAGAGCCGAAGATCTGCCTGCTACCTGCCTGCCTCCTGTCCTCAAAAATGTGGAGTACTGGTGAGAAATGTTTCTGCATTTCAGCCATTTCTGAGCTTTTGCACCCTTGTGGGTGATGTGTGTTGAGATGAGGAAAGCAGTGGTCATAGCGGTGTAGGTGCCATCCCAACTGCAGAGCTCTCTCTCAGGACAAGGCTTGGTGCACTGTGGCACATGCCTCCAACTCCCTTCCCAGGCTTTGGCTCCTATGTAAGTAAAGTACCCAGAAACCCTGGCCCTGTGAAGCTGCAAGGGAAAGGCAGATCCTTTAAAAATCAGTGTTTTGCGTCTGCAAGCCACTCCATAAACAGCCCTCTTACCCCATCCATAGGTTCCCGGCCCAAGCAGCAGCCAGGGAGAAGCATAAAGGGTTCATATACCCTCCATGTCTTCCCCTGCCTGAATTCTTTGTAAACAAGGAGCAGTAAATAGTTCTCTTCTGCTCAATTGCAAAGGTCCCAGGAGGATGTTGGCTGCGGTGGCAGTCCTTGCTGTCCGGGCGGGGGACGGCCACCCTTCAGGACCAGCAACACACTCTCAGAGAAGCTATCTGAGAAAAAGCAGAAATTCATCCCTGCAGCTGTGAAGACCCCTGCTACCATGGGGGCAGCATCCCAAGCTGTTCCCACCCAAGGGGTTATATTGCAGCAAATCTGTTCCTGTTCCCTTGGTGCTGTGTTTTATTGTGCTTAGGCAGTGGCTGAGATTTTCTCTCTGACTGCTGGAACAACTTGAGAGGGCTGGCCTCAGTCTGAGGACTACAGTAGCTCTTCCTCCCAGGAGAAAGTGAAACAGTCTAAGAATAAGGAATGTAGAGCAGGAGAGGATTTTGTTTTGCCCTGTGGGATTTTAACTGGTTTGGGCATTTTATTCTCCTGAGCTGCCCCTAAGCAACTCCCTCAAGAGACCCAGACAACCCCATCTCCTGCCTCACATAAAGTTCTAAGAGAACACAGATAGATAAAAGATGTTCTAGCAGCCAGAACACTTTGCTGTGTAGAGCTGGGCTCACATCTTTGCATTGTCACACAGCATACAGCTAGCTTTGGTTCCACCCAACATTGCTGCTTTTCAGTTCTTTCCCTCCAATGGAGCAGAAGAAAGTACAAAATAGTTGAAGTTATATGGTGCCCACATGTGCTCAGATTTCTTCCTCACAGTGCAGGGTTTGCAGAATTTACAGTATTGTAGGTTTATGAGGGATGAACTTCAGTATGTGCCAAAGCCTGAGTGATTCTAAACAAGAACAAACCATTCCATTAACTACCTGTTTGAGTATATTTTCATCTAAGGCGGGTCCTACAAAGTTTAGCAGGCTCCTATGGGGCTTTGGAGCATGTTACTGAAGGATCTGTTAAAATGTAAAAGTTTGCCAAGGTTACAATTGAATTAAAACAGGTCTGAAGTTCCCAAACATGCCACTCCCATTACCTCAGCGCAATTTAAGTACATTGAAGAAACAAGGAGAATGACAGGCCCATACAGCATGGCAGTGTCAGAGTTGCTGGTATTGACACCGAATTTCATCCTAAATATTCCAATTTGAGTCAGTAGTTATGACCAAGTTCTTAGATCTCAGTGGCTAAGAATCTTGCTTCAGGCATCCCTGTTGTGTTTTTTTTCCACATAATGACATCTCTGCATGTAATGAGATATTAGCAGCTCATTCACTGCTTACATCTATCCTGGAGGAGAAAATTGCTATTTCTTGACTTATGCACTGATTAGTGTAAATGTAAGTTAGTCATGGCAAATTTTGAGAAGTCCAAACTACAGAAATTATGGCAAGAATGATGAAGACTTAAAGGTATGTTTTGAGAGAACTACTTACTTTTGGAGAACTTGGCCTCAGATTTGATTAATTTCATGCCAGAGGTATGCCTCTCACAACCCTGCATGCTCATGATGGCATGATGAACAGGGAACTGATTAAGCCAGTCAGAACACCATGCAGTTCAAACTCTTACAAAAATCCTCTTCTGAATAACTTGTAAAAAAACAAACCCACAGTGGAATCAAAGAGGATCTTTTGGTGACAAAAACTAAGCAAAATCCAGGAGCAGCTCTTTGTTTTGGGGGAATGACGGTGGTTTATTCAAGTCACTCTTGAATTTTCAAGTGTTCTTGCAGCAGTTTGGGTTACCAACAGTACTTTTTCTGATACAGTAACCCTAGAGTTCAGCATAGGATTAGCCACCCACATGCAGGCAGTTAAATGTAGATGTCTGAACACTAGATATCTAAAGCTTCTTACAGGAAATTGAGAACCAGTCAATGTGGCCAAGAGAGTCTGAGTCAGTTGCCTAAATATCACCAGCTAGTGCCATCAGAGATGATCTAGAATATTGGGGTATCTGCACTGTCTGGGTGGTATCGTGCCAGACCTATGGGGGACATACAGACCTGCAGCTGGAGACCACACCAGGAAACCTCAGAGAAGCATATCAGGAAACCTCCTGATATCCCCACTGTCTCTTGGTGCCTGCATTTATGCACTAAATTGAGTCCAAGGAGCTCTGTGTATCCTACAGCTGACAGGCAAGAGATAGCTAATTTAAGGTAAGCTGAATCCCACACTAAGTGTTTAACTCTGTCTAAAAGTGCACTGTAATTCACATGAAAAAGTCTGACACCAATGACCCCACAGTTCATCTCCTGCTCCCTGAGCTGCCTCCTCTTGAGATGCAGACACCCCTGACTGTGTCCCTTTACAGCAGCCTAGATCTCAGGGCCAAAACAATGGTTCTGGTGACCGCCTTGAATTTGGGTGGGAAATAGCACAAAACATTTCATTTCAGTCTTCCTAAGAACAAGACTTTTCAGATTGTTCAACCTGTATTGGGATGTGTGCCTTGAGCCTGCTTGACGATGAGGTGGATGAATCCTCTTCCTGGAAGATCTCTTCCAACACTCTTGCAGCCCCTCCAAGGGGGCAGCTTTCTGGGAGATGTTTGGTCATGGCTCACATGCTGATGTGCACTCTGATGAGGAGCCTGGCCCCCAGATGAGAGCTGAGGACATGAGGAACCCAAATGGTAGGTCTTAGCAGCAGCAACAACACAAGGGGACAAATCAAATGTAGTCTTTGTTTTGAGAATGTTAAAATACTTTGCATTGGCAATGTTAGAAAAATGTATTTTGCACAGATATTTACCAGAACTTTCTATTTCTTGAGAAACTTTGGCTATTCAAGCTTTTTGTTCCTGGGGAAAGCAGTCAGTGACCACTGTTTCTCAGGGTCAGAGAGTCTGAGCTACTACTGCCTGCAGAGCAGCAGCCTGAGTATTATCTACAAGTAAGGGAACAGGGCAATGTTTTTGCTCTCATGTTTTTCTCTCTTGTTACACCACATCTTGTAGCCCTGCATCAGTGAGTACAAAGTACCTACTGGCCATGACATCATGCCGCAGAAAACAGACTAATGAGGCAAAGGAAGCGAGGTTCACTTTTCTGCAGGGAGGCTGACTCCAATCACCTGGTTGTAGTTAAGACAGATCACACTGAGCAGTTCTGCTTTGTAAGAGCTGAATTTCATTCTCTGTTACTGGATGTTTATCTGATATCTTGTAAAAACTGTTGTCCCTTTCTCCTGCCTTTAGATCTTTTGCTTTTCTGAAATGCTAAATCTCCAACTGTGACCCTTCAGCAAAACCAGTTCACTTCATCAAATGAATCCTGTGACTTTGATTATGTAGGAGCTTACATTAAAGGGGTCCAAAGTAAAGCAGACAAGGAAATGTCTTAGTGATTTGCAGCAGTGCATTGAGAAACAAAAGGAAATGGATGGCAGAGATAAGGAAAATAAAATAGCCACAATTTTTTAATAAGGGGAATGGAATTTCCCCTGAGGGTCTGTGTTATACTGCTTTTTAGTAAAACACAAGCAAAACTCGTAGTAGTGGAACTTAAATACAAAACATTGCCAACTTTGACCAGCACAATGGAATTGCTAATAGTCAGAAAACGCTGCCATGAAGGCATTACCACCACATTTTAACCTCTAGATAATAGTGTGTCCAACAAAGAGTTGGCTATTATGGATTTAACATAAAACTAAAAGTACCATGCCCACTGCTGCTATGATATGTTCTGCGACAGCAATATATTTTGCCCTCTGCTTAGATATTTTAGTTGTGGAGTTCAATTATGGCACAAACATCCTGATTTTTTCTGATTTGTCTACACTATATTTTACAGTTTTAAAGAACAAAATTGTCCATGAATTATGGGAATGATGCTAGTTGTGTCTTCCATGGGGCTGTTACTTAGTACCAGGGTGCAAAGCAAGGTCAGGATGTTTACAAAGGTCAGGATGGTTAGCATGTGATACCAGCACAGACTGTATAGATCAGTGCAAATAATCATTCAGACTTTCTGATAATCTCATCTGTAAATTCTATTTACTGTTTTCCATATGGATTTTCTTGTAGCCTAACATTAAGCGATTTAGAGAATGAGGCTGATGCTTGGGATTTTGATTACTTTTCTGGTTTGGACATTTTTATAGGAGAAGTGTGTTTGATTGTTATTCCATTTGCAAATTCCTTCATGAAAATTATCCAAACAGCCGTCACAGAGCTGCTGTCTTGTGTGAAATCCAGTAAAGCTATACAGCAATGCTGCTGATGAGTAGAGCTTCTTTGTTGTAATCAAAGGTTAGAGCAGATCCCAGGCCATGGTACATCATGGTTATTTTTTTAATTCCTTCAGCCAAGAACTGTTCAAACTCCTCAAAAAGGTTGTCTTACTGGTAACCTTTCAATATCATCTATTTTCCTGTAGTGTTGCCAAAATGACTGATTATACTTTTAACAATGATAGAAATCTATTTTACTGCTCTTTCACCATTTGAAAGATACTGAGGGGATTTTGTTCAAAGTTTCCACCAAGATTACTTCTCTAGCTGAGACCAGCATGGATGACATCAGCCCAGTTAAAAAAAGTTCAGTATGTGGAAAGAAGGAGTTCAGGACAAAAAGTGTCCTGTGGCCTTGAGGGAGAAATGAATCTGGAACAAATCTGAAGTAATTTCAGAGCTGGTTTGCAGCAGCCCTAGTTGCACTAGCCCATAAGGTTTCAGCTGGAGGGAGCCAGCACATGGTCCGGCCAAGTGGGAATCAGCACCTTGGGCAGGAGAATGGGATGGGATGCAGGCAGACAGGGGTGATGCTCCTTACAGAAACAGAAATGTCATGAGCAAACAGACTGGGTGTCCTGGGAAACTGTGAAAGGATGCATAGGCATCAGTCCAGAAGAGTACATTAGATCATCTTTTCCTCACTGAAGGCCAAATGCAATTTTAAAATACCTTTTGAGAACCACATGGTGGCACAAGCCTTACTATTAGCAAGTCTATGTTTTCAGTAAGGCACCAATACCCAGGAAAAAAGGGCCAGGTTCAATTTCAAGGCTCTTGTAGTAAAACCACACTCAGTCATTACCTAATAACCTTGGAAATCCAATTACAATGTCTCAGATCTAAAACATGATGGATACTTCCCACTGCCGTGGAAGTTAGATAAAAACACTGAACCATGAGGCCCCTAAGACTTCCCTCATTCCAGCTGTTAGATGTCCAGAATGGCCTTCCCCTGTCCCCTCTCCACCCCACCACCCTCGTCCTCCCCCTTAGGAGTTCATGGGACCCTGTCAGCATCAGCAGAACTGACCATCTCTCTCTTTCACTGTGGATGGTGAGCAGAAGAATGATGGAGAGCAGCAACAGGCAAAGTGACAGGACAGTCCTCGTGAAATGGCACTCAGTCCTGCTTCATGGAGACAGGATATGCAGCAGGTTCTGGGGATGGGGCAATGAGCTGTGGACCAGAGCTGGTGATGGCAAGTTGTGTCATCCAGAGAACCATGGCAAGTGTTGCAAAGTCGATCCTGGGCAGGGTAAAATCTGATCTTGATCCAGCCTGAGAGCGAGTCAGTTGCCAGTGCTTGAACCCCAGCTTCAGGATTTCAGCTGCATCCACTTTGTGGCTGAAATCCCCAGGATCTGCCTTCCACCATTGCAGATCCAGAAAAGCATCTGGACTCTGTTCGGAGATGTCAAGAGCCAGAGAAGCCACCGTTTCTTCTACGTGTTTATTCTGGTTGTTAATCTTCTTTCACTGATTAAAAGTTTATAACTCATTTCTCAGTTGAATTTGCCTGGAGTTAAGTCCCAGCTATCAGTTCTTGTTATGCTTTTCTCCCTGGATTAAAGAGCTCTGCTGTGCTTAGGATTTCTACCCATGATGGTATTTATGCTTTGTAATCACATCATCCCTTGATCTTTTTGATCAGGCCACCAGGCTGAGCTCCTCAGTCCCAGAGAGATATCTCAGATATAGCAGTGCTAAACAGAAACACTAATTTTGTGCTAGACTGACTCCACACACTACTGAGTGCATGGGACCAGGTTTCCCTCTTTAACATTACTGACACTGTAGCACAGGCCATGAATATGGGTGATGGTTTGGAGATTAAATTGTTTGAAAGGATTAAAAACAGTCCCTAGTCTCTGTAAAAATATTTTTTTTTCAGTGAAGATGGTCAAACTTCAAGACTTTTTGACTTTTCAAAATTTCTCCTCCTTGTGAATTGTACAGGTGTTTCTTTCCTCTTTACTTCTGCTTTAGTCACTCTTCTTCATCCTTCTGCAAACACAACAATATTTACTGTCTTATCCTGGTTTAGATTAAATTACACTGAAGCTGCCAGCTTCTCCCTCAGGATCTGTGTATAAACAATTGTGTTTCTTTATGTAAGCCTCAGGATCAGTAGCTGTAACAGCAGGACTCCAGAGGGCATGGAGCACAGCCAGGAGAGGACCTGTTCCATGGCTGATGGTGAGTACCTGTCCCTAGCCTGCACATGTAGGGGAACAGTGACAGTGGGTGTGAGTCTGGGTGTGTAAAAGAGGGATGCAGGGAGCCCAGAAGCAGATGCAGAGGAGAGACAGGCTGGCAGCTGGCATGCCAGACCACACAGAGTGGCTTTGACAGAAGGAACAATTTGGGAGGGCACCATAAGAAATTTCATTTTGAATTGGGAGCAAATAATTGCCCCTGGTGCCATGAGTCATCCTATCTCCAATACACTCTCTGTAAGTCTGTACAGAGATTGCATTGAAGAAATAACTAATTAATCTTCAGTTTCTTCTTCTAATAAATATACTCTGCAGGATTCAAAAATCTGTCTACATACTCAGGTTGGAAGAAGGCAGTGGCTTTGGCCAGTAGCAAAATAAACAGGGGAACGGAGTTTGCAGTGATACCTTTAGCATGGTTGTGTTGGTGCTCTGGGATGTGTCTTGCATCCACAGTGCAGATGGATCTGACATCCGTGCTTTGTTCATTGTAGTTGGGGGTGTGGGGCTGGATATCATGGAGGAGATTGTGGAGCAGAGGACCAGCTCTCCTCTCTCACCTCATGGATGTCATATCAACCCTTTTAAGTCCCTGTAATAGATACAGAGATAATTTGGTCTCAAACAACTTTTCAGAAAATGACAGCAAAGCTCAGAGTTTCACCGTAAGCTGGCTGGCTGGACACACAGCTGGGTTTTGGGGTGGTACATAATACTGACTCCAGCTGCCCCAGCTGCCTTTCTCCCAACCCCATGCATGCAGGGGGATCATTCAGCAGTTCTAGTCACACATAGCCCTACTCTTAGTGCTGAGCCATGGCCCGATGGCTTGCAAAATCTCATGGCCCACATGCCACACATAAGCCAAGTGTCTGTCCCTGTTCTAGCAGCAGCTTCCTGACTGCTGACAGATCCCCTGGTATCACTTACCTCCCCTGCAGCTGAAAACAGTGATTGCAGCATCAATTAATTCATTTATTTTGCTGCTTTTTCTTTTTCTGTGAGAATGAGTGAATTCATTTTTTTAAGGTAAGGTAGTGCAAAGATGATCAGTGTTATTTCATAGCAGCAGTAACTTAAAAATGTCCCAGAAGAGCCCTTTCTTTCTCTCTCTCTCTTCTTTGTGAGTGGAAAAAATGTGAAAAAAAAAAATCTCCTAATTTACTTGTAGGCTGAGATTTCTGCCAAGTGAATATTTATGTCCAGTTTGAAAGATGGAGAGTATAATGGAAGTGTTGAAATTTTCTCAAGCAATCTCAAGTTGTTTGATGACATGCCCTGCAAGGTCAATCCTGTTTGCTGTTAAAATCGTGGTAAAACTTCCTTTAAATTCATGAGGAAATGGGATCAGGCCCTTTATTTAATTTGTTTCTATCTTGATAGGAGGTTTCTTGTTCCTCTAAAATGTGCCTGTAGATGATCTCATGATCCCTGTTGTCCATGTGTGCTGGCAAAGTCCTCAAGCAGTTACAGTGCTCAGACATGACAGCGTGCCAGCTTACCTGCAGTCCTCGTGTCACCAGAGGGGCTGCAAGTTGGGGGTTAGTGTTTTTTTCATAAGGATTATCAAATATCCTCTGCAAATACTGCCCTGTAGAAATAAATGGAAAATTTGCTTTCACCAAGAAAACAAAGAAAACATACTTTATGCCTTTCTTGGGATTTCAGATGGATATAGTTGAAAGCAAGTTCCTTACTTGGTTTCCAAGTAAAAGTTGAACAGGACACCTAGATTTTTGCCTTAAGTGAAGAGGCAGACTATCTGTCGCACCTCACACAAGACAGTTGCCCTATGTCCTCAGAGCTCTGCTATGAGTCAACTACATATTTTTCTAAGGAAGTTACCAGGGCTCCTATGGGATGTGTTCCATCACATCTAGAAGTCAACATAGTTCCCCTGTGTTTCCATGCTTGCTCCAGGACTCCAGCTACCATTCAACTATTTGAGATATCCATCAAGTCCGGAAAACACACAAAATGTGCAGCTAAATCACAGATTAAAATTCTAGTTACTGCATAGAAAAAGCCCAGATTTTCCTTAGAACAGGAACAAATAGAATCTTCCAAAGATTAAAGTATGTTTTTCTGTTAGAAACCAGCATATTTATCTGAATGAAATGTTTTTGGTGAAGTAAGGATCATCACACGTTTAAAATGTCTGTCCTTGGCATACATCTCTAGACCTAGGCTTGGATTTCAAAGCTCGGCAGTGTTAGAAGGTAAGATTTTGATTCAGATCCCATATACTGACAACAAATAGGTTGCTCTGATTTTTTTTCCTCTTTTCTCCTTTTAAACACAAGAACAGCCAACACAGCACAATAAAAAAATACTCCTTTGTAATTTTGTACTTTCCCAAGCGTTCAAAGAAAATGACAGAGCCAATGCTCATCTGTGGTGACAGCCACTTCCACCACAGTTTCTCTTTAACCCTCTCTGTCCCTGCCTTGAGTCCTCCCAGCTGCAAGCTGCAGCCATTCCCACATGAGACGTCTCCTTCCATGGCACTGTGGCCTTTCCACAGTGGACAAACGTTTCGTGTGTGTGCAGCACTTTGAGCTTCCACAGGAACAGCTTACACTACTAAGTAATCTTGCACTAGCAAGATTCTCGCTGTGCTTTGTTGTGTTGTTATTATAAATACATAAACAAGAGGCATTGGAAAGCTTGCAGATTTGCATCTGGTTTTGAGGTCTTCCCTTTTTCAATTTCTTTGAAAATTCAAGATAAATCAACTATGTCCAAGGGTATTGCTATCTACCCTGCTCCTGACCCTTACCCCCCTACCCCATTCAAACATGCACAGAAGAGACCCTGGGGAAAATCTTTTGAAGCTGGATCCTAAATCACATGTAAAAATGGAAAGTCAAATCTGATTAAAAAAAAAAACAACTATATTGTTAAAGTTATTTTAGACCTTGTGGAATGCACTGGGTTTGCAAACACTAACTGAGAAGCATTGTGCTATGAGGGGGAAGCTCTCCCCTTGCAAGAGAGGAGAGGCAGCCACTGTCAGGACAGCAGAGCTGAGACTTTCTCACAGGTCATATCCTTCCACCCACTCAGTCAGCCCTCATCCCTTGCAGTGCATTGTCCAGCCTTCCCTGAGGACAGAAGAGCAGAGACTTTTCAGGTATTAGGCTGATATAATTCATACCCAATACAAGAATGCTCTGGTTTTTGTAGGGTCATTCCCAAAGAGGGATCTCCTGTCATTAGCCCTGGAGAAGGACTTGAGGACCCTACAACACTTACAGGAGTCATTGTACCTTGATGCCACTTGAGGTCTCTCTAAATCCTGGCCAGGAACAATGAATTGAAATGGTAGGTCCTGCCACTGCAAGGATCCCTGCTTTGCTAGGACATCACAGCTGAGCACAGTGTGCTGAGTGTGCAGAGGACAATGTAATGCTCACCACTGGAGGGGCCCTGAGCCTACTGGCTGCTTATGCTGCACAAATTACTTACCTCAGCTCTGCACAGGAACCAGGCCATGGTTACAGTGAGTCAAGCTCCACAGCAACCCCCCACAGGAAGCAAAAACCAGCTGATGAGTCCAGCTTCAGTAGTGGGGAGGCAGGAGGGAATCTGAAGGCAGAATCTTGTCCCTCAATTTGGAACGTATTCAGGTTTCAGTGGTTAACACCATTATTTTTGCACAAAATGCCTTGGGACTTCAGACAACCACATGTTTATATGGTCATTGGAATTGTCTTCTCCCCCCACTTCTGTTTGCTCAGCCTGGTCATTACTCTGCCTTCACAGGCTTCCTATGTTACAGTGGCCCAGAGTCACAGGGATGGTTCAGGGGTGAACCAAGCAAGTCCTGTTATCTAGATTCATCAGGATATTACATTGATTAATGGTCTCAAAGGTTCGGGGAAGAATTGCTACCATGCAAGGTGTTTTCAGCTAAGATAAGAGAATGCAAAAAGTTTGGAAAGGAGCTTTTTGAAGAACTTTGAAGGACAGAGAGAAATCTTCAAGGGCTAGCCTGCAAGCTGATGTGCTGTTTACTAGTCATTCATTTTTCACCTGAGATATTTTGCTGTAACACTTTTTCTCTGTCACTCTGTGCCTTCACAGTCTCTCCTGTGAAATGGTTTGCAGAGACTGAAGCAGTGGAAGTTTGTCTCTCCGTTCCCACCCAAACTGCAGTTGTGGTTTCTACTCTCCAGAGTGGTTGTGCTTTGGCTGTGCTGCCTTTGGGCAAAGGGCAGCCATGCCCTTTCAGAAACATATGAGCCCTGCCAAAAAATCGTCCTCAAAGCTCCTCATTCCTTCCTTGTGGATTTCTTGCAATTCCTTTGACACAGATAATGTCTTCAGTTATGTTATTCAACAGCGGATCTGCAGGGAGAGAAGCACAACCCTGTGAACTTGCTTGTTTTCCCTGCAAATACTTGTGTGCCTACCTCTGTAATCACACATGAGAGAGATGGAAGGAGTGGGGAAAAATAGGAGACAGACCCATCTATACTTATGATATTTTAAACCCTTCCTGCTTGCTGTCCTGAGGGAAAGAAAAAAAAAGTATAATGAAGGAGATTTCTCTCTATCCAGAGAAGGAGTGTTTGGTCTGATCAGGCACAGGAAGTCCATTCCCAGCCTTCCAGACCTGGGATTTTCTCATATAGCAGAATGTCTGCTGGTCAGACACAACAAAACCCTTCCCAAGCCTGCCTGGAAGCTCCGTACTGATGGCCAAGACCTGAATCTGCCTGTACAGCCTTGAGTGACCACTTTCCCAATGAGTAACTCCACCACATTTATCTCACCCAGCCCCATATCACAACCTACCCAAATAAGGACTTCTTATCTTTCACCCACAGTCAAAACACCCAGAAAACCCTTGTGTCTCTAATATCCCAGGAGAGGAAAGGATGGATATGGGGCAAGGGAAAGGAGCTGGCCTAGAGGTTCAAGGTGAAACCCTGGAGAACATTTGTGGGCAGTGATGCTACAGTGCCTGGGAAAAATGTCTCTGGCAATGGCCATGATGTCTCACGCCCCAGCCTCAGGAGTCAGTGGGGCTACCCACACCCTGCATAGAGTGAAAAAGAACCCGGACCCATCAACCCCAGCTTCCTGTGGGCACAGACATTGGGTTGCCCAGATTGGATCCTGCATGCCCTCTCAGCTGCATTTTGGCCAGGGGGTGAATTTAGGTAGAGTAGGAGGGCTCAGTCGTCTGTCTCCACTTGTGGGGCTAACTCTGGAGGAGCAGTAATGTGGTACCCCTACAAGCCATCCTGCAGCAGTTTTCCAAGGGACTGTGCACCACAACTGGCTGCTGAACCGGAAGATGCCGCAGTCGGCACTGCTTTCTGCTGTAATGCTCTGAGCTGTCTTGTTGAAATGCAGAGCCCTGGCAGGAGCAGAAGGCAACCAGACTGTGACACAATGGCCATTCACGGGGACAACAGTAGCCTGGAAGGAGAGGTTGTAGGCAGACAGAGGACTGAAGCTCAGAGTTGGTGAGGCTGTAGTCCCTGTAGCCTTCCAGCCTCTCTTCCTGGAGCACGTGAGCCAGCTCACACTGACTGAACACCTCTGGCCAGCAGCAGCAGCAGCAGAACCTATTCCTGCTGGTCCTTATGCATTGGGATCCCCAGGGCAAAAGGTAAAAACAAGCTGTAAAGGTGGTAAAGCAGAGTCAGACACCCAGGGCCAGCTCCCCAGCAGGCAGTGACACGGCTGGCTCTGGTGACCACGGGCTGTTCCCACCAGCTGTCAGGGTGTGCACAGAGGCACACACGTACACAGTGTCTGTGCTGGACAGCCCGGGCCACAGACAGGTTTTATCAGTGCAGACGTGAAGAACACAGAGCTTCAGGCACTGCCATTTGGCAGCTTTCTGCTGTCAGAGGTAAGAGGTCAGAGGTCCCATGGGAACTGGAAAGCTGACAAATGGGACCCATGAAGAGAAGGGCTGCATGTTTTAGCTGCTCAGACATCTTGGCCTCTTACCCTGGTGTTGGTCAGCCTTTAGCAGAAGCCATGATGTGCTCTGACCTCATTGCTGTTGGGAAGCCATTCCCAAACTCACTAACCCTTAGCCTTCCTTTGCACCCTTCACCTTTTACACAATCACCTGCACACACATCCTACAAGTCCAGGGGGATTGTCTGAGAGAAGGCTTCAAATCTGCACTTTAACAAACAGAATTAAAATCCTTTCCTTGGAGTTATTCCTCTTTCATCCCTCCTTTCTTCCTTTCCTCCTTCCTCTTCTACCACACCCACCAGATGGTTGCTCTTGGCCATGAAGTGCAGAGCAGCTCCACAGCTCCAGCAGGCTCTGTCCAGGTGTCCATGCACCCAAAGCCATTTGCAGCCCTGCAGAGCAGTTTGCAGGAAGGGATCCGAGACAAGGGGTACCTCCAGGGCTGCCTCAGGCAATTACCTCTGTGGATAAGGGTAGTAGGGGCTGCTTAATAAAAAAGCCATGTATTTCAAGAGAAATCAGTACCTCCAGCAGTGGAGCTCAGCACGAGACCTGGGGTGGGCATCCCAGAAGAGTGTTACCCAGCAACTGTTCACCCGTCCAGAATCCTGCTGCCCTTTCACCAAGGGATGAAGCTCCGTCAGTCCTGCCCCACACCATGGGAACCAGCACAGCCAGGGAGCATTGCAGCTGTGGCTGTGCTTTTCTGGGACAGCCCTTTGTGGCTCATTTTCTCTATCACCTGAAAAATAATCCTGCAAGTGGGTCTACCAGCAGGGGTGTATTTTATATTTTAAGCTCATATTTAAGGATATTTGCACAGAGAAATATCACTTTCTCACTGAGAATAATAACAGAACAGTTTCCAATGCCTCTAGTCAGACAGAGACGTGATCCCATGGACAAAACTCAAGTAAATTTGGGGTTTAATTTCTACAAGGTGTTGCCTACAAATAAGTGTCAAACCAAGAATTATCACACAGATCAACTGAAGAGTAGAAGCAAGAGACTTATTACACATTTGTACTGGGTTAGGTGCAAAGACAGCTATCAAGAATGTCTTCCAGTTAAGGCAGTAAAAAGAAATATGAACATGCACATTTTCCACCGGTTTGTTGCAAGACCCCAAAGAGGCTTTCTGTACACCCCAGAGTGGTCAGTGCCTGCTACTGATATGTTGGTATCTCCAGCTGAGTCACTTCTACCCCAAGGCCTGGTACCACCACAGAGCTGAACCAGGGCCTGGCCACACAGCATGGTGGAGGTGTTTATTTACTCGTTTTACCATTCTGCTATCTCTTTGGTTTTGGCCATGAATACTAACAAACCCAGTGAAAATTAGAAAATCCTCTAGAAGAGGAGCAGCAAAAGGAACCTCCTTTTTATGGAACCATTAGCTTTAATGTAAACTCTAAATATAATAACAAGGCTCCATGATGACATTATTTTCTCATCTTCTTAATCACAAAGTACTTTTTAACAAGCAAAACAAGGTTTCAAATGTATCCGTGATATCTCATCTGGATTAAATATTAATCATTATGCCAAAGTAATAAATACAGAAATCCTACCTAGTTATTCAGACATGCAAATCCCTAATTGTGTGGGAAGCTGCTCAGATGGGTTTTAGTTTCAGCAGGAGATAAAATGCCACAGAGCCAGTACAGTATCTGTGTCAGTACAAGATTTACAGCCTGATTCCCTGCCTGGAAACAAAGGAACAAATAGCTGTATGTCATGCACTGAACTGAAACATTGTGGATTATGTTATTACTCAAGTTTCTACAGGACTTCTCAGTGGGGGAAAAAAAATTCTATTAACTCTCTTTTACGACTACCAACAGGGCAATGTGAAGAGAATAATCTCCTCCATTTATAAGGTCTGGGGGCCTTAAAACATGAATAGCAGGCCAGGAGCTTTGTCACAAGGTCTTGCTGTTTCCTTTTCTTCATAAAATTCCTATCTCCATTAATCAGTGTTTATTTTCCTTCTGCTTTTTAATTTGCTTAATGGACTTCAGTTGAAGTCTCTCCTAGAAACCAGAGGAAAGTAAACCCTGATAAATCCTTTGGGACTTAATAGTCACAGTTAAGCACTTCTTTGGATTATTTTGTCTGACTTTCATCTTTGCTGCTGCAGAAATGTCGGCTGCCTAGTACCACAGCCCTAACCCCATGACTTAAGAGCCTGGGAAAGCACTGACCAAAGATATCCCTCTTTCCTTCTTCTTCTGCGGCACGGAAAGACTGATTTAAACTCGTGAAAGGCAACCAGGCATTTGCCCCACGCAGAAAGCATGTCAGAGGCTCAATGCTCTATAAGCTACCAGTCTCTGCCAGTGTCTCCCACCCCCAGGCTTCAGTTTCCAGGGGTGGAAGGAGGAAGGTCCAGCTGAACAGGAGCTGCTGTGCACTGTACTGAACCCAGGCTGAGTGCTGGGGAGCACAGCCTGGTCTGGGCACCTCCAGCCTCAGATTCCTGAAGCCAGGTACTGTCACTGTACTGGAGATACCAGCTGCTCTTCCATCACGCAGCCTGGCACCATCTCACCTCAGCTCCCAACAGAGATGGGGTAAGGAGGGTGTTTCAGATCACAAGCCTCGTGTGGAATCTACCCTCTGGCAGCCCATAATGGGCATCAGAGCCCTCCTGCAGGATAGTAGACCGGTGACATTTCCTTGTTCCCAGTCCTACTGGCATCATCTGCTCAGTAATGTTTCATGTCATTAATCTATTATTATTTTCTTTTCAATGGGTGGGCTTTGAATGACAGCCAACATCGGTATTAGTCGCTAAATACCTTTTTGTTAGGAGTCCGAATTCTATGTGTTCTAACTTATATATAACTTTCTATGTAGCAGATTTAATTTTTCATAACATTTATTCCTGCAGGATTTGCTTACTCAGAAATTGCACTGTGTAATTAGGTCCCAGCTGCCTATTTCTAATCCTGAACAAAGGTTCACTTTATTGTTCATTTCAGGAATTCACTTCTTCATTTTACTGCTTCCAGGTATGATAGATATAATTAATTAGGTCCAATTCCACCAACCTCTTTATTTTCTTTGTCTAATGATCAGAGGTTTTAAAAACCCTCCATGGTTTTGCATGTTGCTGGAGCAATTTACAAGTCCATCTGTAGTGAAACTAAGGCATGAAGCAGAGGTAAGCACTAAGAGCTGAGCTCCTCTGACTGACAAAACCTGGTGCAAATGACTAATGGGCCCACTGACTTGTAATTCATATTTTACTTATATTTTGACCCAATCTGACTCTAGAATGAGGGCAATATGTTCTTAAAGAAAATTTCCAGGCCACTGTTTTTTGTTTGACCCACTTGGTAAAGCTGTCACCTGTAAATGCAAAGGCTTCTCTCTCAGAATCAGTGAGTAGGGGGCGTGGTGAAGGTAATTCTGGACGTTTTTATGAAACACACCATCGTATGCCAGAAAAAAAGCGGAACCACTGGCAGGCCCCATATCACGGTATATCCAATCTTGACTACTTTGCCTTGGATCTGTTTTTCTTTCCTTGGTTTAGAAGGGCTCAGCCCCCAACTTGCTAACTATAAATCTCAGCAATTCCTTCATTACAACACATCTTATCTGAGTGTGCTTCTTCTGGTACCCAGTGGTCAACCGCAGCACCGCTTCAGCTTGCTGCTTTGTAGCATCCTCTGTCAACAGTAATGAGAGATGAAGGGCTGGAAGTCAGCATGGCGAGGGTGTGCAATTATACAACTCCAGGGTATGAAGGCCTTATTTAAAAGAGGGATCCAACACTTAAGGATACTGGCAAACGGACTGTAGTAGCCTCCCAAGGAAATGTGCTCTTTGGAACAGCTGAAGGCTTTGTCAAACTGTGGGATCTGACACCTTCACTACACCAAGCAGACAAACCTTGCTGTGCTTGAAACCAGGCAACTCAGGGCGTAGGAGAACATAAAACTCCACCAGATGCAAAACACACCTGAGAAGCTGGGTAACTATGCTGGTGGTTCGCTCTGCACAGGACGGTGCCGCCAGTGTGCTTGCTGGTGACATCCAAGCACAGCAGGGATTAGGGGGGCTGAGCGGCCAGCTGCACAAGCTGATACGTATCCTGATATTGGCTGGAGACAAATAACCAGGAGTCCTATTTTGGAGCTCCTAGTGGTGGAACAAAGGCGAAGATTCTGTATCTGCTTCTGTGAAACACCAATCAAGGAGAAGCTGCACAGTTTGGCCCAGATGACAAAGAGAGACTGGACCCTGCTCAGATGAGCCACTTTCCGTTGGTGGACAGGAGCTCTTGTGGATTATTAGTCTGGTTCACTGATCCATGCTCTGATGTCTGGGATCTTGCTAACGAAATTATCACATCTAGTCAGAGTCAAAGCTGCTTTGTGGGAACCATGAATTTCCTGTCTTCTTTGCATTTGTGAAGAAAGACTTTGTCATGTTCCCAGGGTAGAAGTCACAATTTGCATTAGGAAAATATAAACAAAATGAAAAGATCGGCCCCATGACAGAGCCCACACAACAACGGATTCAGGAAAGTACTAACTAAATGCTTCACAGTAGGCAGATTTTGATTTGTAAGCCTTTTTGGTTTCAAAATACAGTGCTCTCTCTCTTTCATCTCCCAAACCAAGTCAATACAGAACAGAAACATTGCTTTTGGCAGTCTTAATTTTTCAACTCAACTTGTTTGTGTTTTTTCTTAGAGCTTGAAGCAGAGCAGTAGCAAATTACATTACTGCTTCTCAGTTTGTTACACACTTGACCATGTTTTTTCAATAAAAATGACACCACTTAACTTTGCTGGGTCAGTAATGAAGCAGCAAGAAAGATTTCGTTTGGCAAGAAAAAATAGCTAACAATCCAGAGCTTCTTACGACTAAAGCAAAATAAAGGATTTAGATTAATTATACTACTTATGAACTCTAAGCTCTTCTTTTAATTTCTGTTTTATGATGAAATGCATCACTGTGACCACTTTAGGCAGTCTTCCACACGCTATGGGAATATTTTTCCCACTATGCCCAGCAATGGTGGTGTGCAGACACTGTGGAGCAGAGCTTGTCCTTGGGGTACCGATGGGAGCCTTTGTGTCTGTCTAACTGAGGAAGAGGTGTGTCCCTTTGACATGGACTAGTACCACAACCTGGCACAAAGAGCTCTGTTCAGAGATGGCCAGTTGGATGGAAGGGACAGGGATGGGTTGTCCATTGCTTCCAGGGCCATGTCAGCTTTGTGGAAACATCTCAGCTATGCAACTTTTCTGAGGACTCGGATGAGGACTCATCACCATCCTGTTTCCAGCTGAGGGATGAGTCAGCTGATTTGGTCCTGAAGATACTAGTTGTGTTCTCTGAGGAAAACCTCGAGGGTAACAGGCACTCTATCACTTCTGAAAAGAGAAAGCTTATTTCCAATGTGTGTCAGACATCAAGACCCAAATGTTCCTTCACGTAAACCTGCTTTTCTATCATCTTCCCATTATTTCAATCTCCTGACGTTAGCATCTCTAAATATGTCAGCATGCTTAGAAACAGATAGTAGCAGGTCTTGCTTGCATTGAAGCTGGCTAGGTGGCATCACAGTACATCTGGCAAGAACAGCAGCCTAAAAATAGATATTATGACATGACGTTTCCAGTGGGTCCTTGAAGTCAGGCTGCATATGCTCCTGAAGCAGCAGCTCAAGCTTTGAAGAAGGTGCTAACTCAGCCCAAAGCAGAGGGGTTAGTGGGTCCTGTGCTTGCAGGAGCACAACCCTGTCTGGGCTGGAGGTTTGTGTCCCCATGGGAGCGTGGAATCCCCACACAGATAGTCCCATGCAGCCTGTGCCAAGGTGCAGATGCCATTCACCGTTTTCCAGGAGATATGCAGACCTCTGTCAGGTGGGCATGCACTACCAGGCAATGATGAGTTTGTGGTTTGGGAAGTGCCCTTCCACATGAGCTGGAGCAGAGCACAGTGTCCAGGAGCACAAGGACCAGGGGTTGGCATCAGCTGCTGCACCCCTTTATTTAGGCCGGGGACTCCTGCTTGGCACCACTCTGCACTGGGCCAGCACCAAATCCTTGATGCTTTTGCAAGGCACCAGCACACAGGCACTGTAAAAGGCCTGCAATAGACATAATTACACCTCTTGCCTAAAAGTGCCTCTTTTCTGGCCTACAAAAACTCTCCTTCATGCACTATAAATATTTGGGGAGTGACATTGGTTTCAGCAGCATATAATGGCAACAGCACTGAACCTTGTTACTTGGAAATGATCTATGTTGACAACCATTCTTTGGTTTTGCCTTGAATTTTATTTTCTGTAAATGCCTTGGCATTTTTTCTGTAGTGTCAGGATTTTTTCTAGTCACAACAGTCTGTTTCATCCATGTCCTTATCTCTTAAGAACTATGCTTTAGTTGTGGAAGGATTGTTGGTGCTTGTCTGAACTCAAGTAATTTCAATGTAGAGGTTAAAGGCAGCATTTTGGTTTATAGTTGAAGGGGATTTTCAGATATAACTTTAGAAAGGAAGTTCATACACAGACGGTTTTAGCTGACAAACTGCTATTACTTTATTATTATTATTATTATTATTACTATTTAACTTTCTTCAATTGAAGTTATTCAATTAAAAACCTTAATGTAAGAATCTAGGAATATTTGCGTATACACAGACAGACATATGCAGGTGTGTATGTAAACACACATCCACAAAACCTTTAATTTCAATTCAAACTATTTCCTGATACTGAAAATGCAGAGAAAAAAATAGTTACATTATGAAATCTCTAGAATTAATTACACCCTCACATTTTCAATTGATTAATGGATCAAGCTTTTCTTGAAAAAAATTTCTTCAAATGCCTTCACACCTAAGACAATCACCAAATGTGCTTTACTGTGACTGTTCCCAATGCCTAAATTTCACATTCAAGAGAATACTGGAAATGTTATTAGCATAGAAGGGTATTTGAGTTTATTTGTGGTTTGGCAAGGGAGAAAACAATGTTTTGATGTAACTTTTTTTCCTATTTATAAGGGAATTTAGTAATTTTGGAGACTGAATGTTTATCTATGTTTATCCATGAACACCATATGAGTTAACTGCATGAAATCTGTTCATACCACATAAGAAGTGGCAGGATGTCCTCCTACAATTTTTTTTCCCAATAGAAAGATGAAGACAAATATTTCTATAGTTTGTCCAATTCTGATGATTGGAAAAAAAAAAAAAAAGAAGGCTAATTTGCAAATAAGGAAACAAATTTCCAATTTGTTGTTTTGTTGTTGGTGGTTTTTTTTCATTTTCTTTTTCATCCCTATTTTGTTGATGAAGAATGACACTGAAAAAGGCGATCAGAGAAAAACACTGCAACAAGCCACATTTTTGGGTCAGCCACAGCTTTCCACCTTCCAGTTTACACCACCTCCGAATCTGGCCCTTTGGCACTAAGCAAGAAAGACTTTGCATATACCCTCCTATCGACATCTGTAAACATTAAAAGCTTTCTAGGCTACTCAAGGGTTAAAATTGTTCTAGTAAGCGCCTTAATAAGGAATTCAGACGGTTTCTGTTTGGTTTTAATTATGACAGCCTTTCAAATAGGTTGGAGGGGCTCCTGGCTCTGCCCTGTTGAGACATTAAAGGTCCCTTTGTTTAAAAGTTCAGAGCCAGATCTGAGATTGCCTGTAGTTCACCTTTAGGATATAGAAAAGTGCTGAGACATGGCAAGGTTTGATGCTGGTCGCCCCCGCAGTGGGAGCTGCGGCACAGGGTGCTGTCAGCATCGCGCTCCCTGCCGCAGCCTCCCTGCTCCGGCCGCGATGCTATCAGCATTCCTCGCTGGAGCCTGTCTGAGTGACGGCTGATTAATGAACTGGGACTACAGCTATCTGTGAGAAAGAAGAATTGCCCATTTCACCCATGTCACGGCCCTAATTGGGAAAGTCTGACAGCATCTGGTTTGCTCCATGTATAGACACCAGATACACAAAAAGACTTTTTCCAAGGTCGCTGTGATTTTTCACTGATCTCTCCCCTGCAACACCCCTCTCCCCAGGAAGTACAACGACCAACCCTGGAATTTCTTTCTGAGGTAGACAGTGAGGAAAGACTAACACAACCCTTCTCCTAATAACGTTTAAAAATTAAGCACAAAACACAAAGTTGTTTCACAAGCACTTTGACATGGAAAGTCTCATGCACTATTTCATCTGGAAAAATAACAATCTTGCAAGAAAATACAGCAGAGATCTCTATTCTGATGACTGGAGAGCCCTTTAATTTCTGCTTTTACTTGAGATGTCCACCAGCTTATTAGGTTTCTCTTTGCTCAGCTGGTACAAGAAAAGGCTGCACAACATTAGCCAAGATGCTCCAGCCTGTCACTGTAACCCTCTTTGTCCTTCACCTGCATCAATGCAGGGGGCTGCTGGACCTTCCATATTTCCACTCCAGTCACTATTCAGTAAGCTACAAAGCTTGTCAATGAGGGAATAAGTCTCCCAAGAAACTTGCCAGATTTGCTGATGTTACTTCCCAATTTCTCTTGGCAACCAATTATTTTCTCATCTATGTTACACTTGGCACACACTTAGCATTTTCCAGATGGTAGACATGGCCTTCAGTTTGCCTGAGAGAAAATATCACCGAATATATAAGGCAGCAGAAGTTCAAATCTGAAATCTGAACACAGCATTAAATCTGTGCTGACATAAAACATCTCTGCCATATGTCACCTGCTGCCAGGTTGAAACATTTGGGGATATTTCAGTTATGTAGAGAATAAAATTTTTATGGTTGCACGCAAACAAAGACATAGCAGGCGTCTTCCTGGACACTTGGTTCTCTAGAAGATCTCCTAACTAATAATTCTCATACCACTGATTTATGAGCTGTAGATGCTGTAAATTGTGCTTGTCTGAAGGGCAGTATTACATCAGTGTGTCAAAAAGACACCGAAAGCTGTGAAGGAGTCTTCAGTGGCCAAAATGTCAACTGACCTATTCTGCATTGATAGCAACTCCTATAGGAAATTCAAAATTTCTGCCACGTTGGTGCGTCAGGATATAAGTATGCTGCCTCATCTTCTAATCCTCTGCCAAATCAATAAGTTCTTCTCAAGGATAGGATTTTCAACTGCAGTATAGGGAGATACTGTTGGAGGCATAATGTAAACTGAGCAGAGCCTTGGCTTTGCAAAACCTCCCTGTTACCCCACAGCCACCTGCAGAGTGTGGCAGGAGCACTACCATTTCTGCAGGCGCTGGGCCAGCCTGACTCCTAGTTCCCAAAGTTGCTTCTTCAAAGGAAAATCTGAGTAGGGCATGTACTTTAAGAAAAAATCTGCTTTACTAGGAAACTGTATTTTGGCAAGATGAGCATGTCTGATGAGCTCAGCTTGGTGTGCTGTGCCACAGTATCTGAGATTGAATGAAAATCCCTGTCTCTGGCTGTGTGGTTGTTTTATCCTGTTGTCCTTTAGTGTAATGGCTGGCAGTTCAAAGGAAACCTTTGAACCTCAAGTCTGTACACTCTCAGAACACATGCATCAGGCCAGCTTCTGGGAGTTCCTCATGGATCCCAGAGGAAAGCAAGGGACCTGATGTTTACCTCCTTCCAGGTCCTGGTACTGCAATGGACTTAGCAAAATTAAAATAGCATCAATAGTATTTCTAGGTATAGTGAGACACAGGAGCACCCAAGGATGAGGGATCTCTGGGATCAGGGGCAAGGCTTTTTCTTTTCCCATAATCCCACATCTGCAGCTGTTTATTCTCCTTAGGGCACTGGTGGCACTGGATTTCTGACTGCCCTGCATACATGCTATTTTTGCAGAATCTGTTTGCAGGGGCCTTGTTTCTCTCCCCTGGACCTGTGTTAAAAACTCCAAGCTGTTGGAGAACCGGAAGAGCACGGTCACAAAAATATCAAACAGAAAGGCAAAAAAGATTCAAGTTCCCTTGTCAACTGACTTGGCTGCAATATGCTTCCATTTTCCCAGTACTCTTCTATTAATCAACACACTGCTGCATGAAAGGCATAAATAATCTTCAGAGAAGGTGAGGGTATTTCCATGGCCTCAGGAGAGGTAGCTGGACCCAAGGGATGAATACTTACACAGCCTTGGGACCCAGGTGGTGGAAAACTGTGATGGTGCGGGAACAGCAGCACCCTGACTGCCTTCAGAATCACCAAGTAAATGTTGCCACTTTCTCAACTGGCAATGCTGTGGTAGCTCAGGTACTGTTGTTACCTGCAGCATTCTCACTTCCAGTCATGGTTGTTTCTCATTTGAATAAAGCCTGAATGGGGAAAAGAGGGTTAGACTCAGTATTTCCATGAAGAAAGGAAAAAAAGGGGTGAATTCATCCCCGATTTATACCTTATGCACCTCTGCACATTGCATACTGCACAGAACTCAACAGGGCGTTTATGAAGGGGCAACTTGCAAAGTAAAGTTAAACATCTGTGTAGGAACGACAGCTTCATTACATACAAGGTAAAGTCAGAGGAACTTGGAAATGCTCTGTGCTGACCCAATGCTTGCTTTGCTTAGCTTTGTGTCCGAAGTGTGTGCGTAGTCTATGCTAAAGCCCATTCCAGCAACCTTCCCACTCCTTCCCAGCCACCTCCATGAAACCTCTTTGGGTGGCAGGATTAATGCAGCCAAAGTGTACATGTATCATCTGGGGTGGGCAGCCTGGTTTAGAGATTTCAGTTGTTGGACCTTCTCAGGGGAACTTTTAAGGAATCGTATTAACAAAGCACATGGAGTCAGATTAGGAAAGTTCAGCCTTCCTTTGACTCCATCTGCCAGATCTTCATAGGCAGTTCGGAAGTGCTCTTCCTAATGGTGCCAGGGGGACAGCTGGAGGAGGCTTCACAGTGTCCACTTTTCAGTCTGATCTCAATGAACCTTTGTGGTTCCATCAATGCCAACGTGAGAACATTTCCTCTGAAGTCATTTGTGTAAACAGCCCAGGGACCAACTCAGAGTATTCATCTTTGTTCCACGGGACGGGGACAGTAGCCTCACTGTTGATTTATTTAAAAGAGGAAAAACAACAACAAAAAATGTCGCCAGGAAGTTACATGACTATCAGGAAACACTCGCCAAAAGGACTGTGTTAAGCAGAGTATGCAAAGCCAGCAAACAAATCCACTATTGTAAAAAGTAACACTTTTTATTTGTAATTCTAACAGCACATTATACTATCCTGTAGGAGATGTCAACTTAGCTCCAAATCCATTTTTACCTTTCTAAAATGTTTTTAAGCATGAAACATTTCTTTAGGACACATTACAGAAAATGACTGTAATATATTCATGCTTATGTGTTCCCATTTTGTCATTAACATTCTTTCCACTGTACCACGGCTAGGAATGGGTGCCAGATCCAGGAGTTCAGAAATTATTTCTGCATCATATTGAAGCTCTGCTAATCGAGTGGTGTTCTGTGATACAGTGGGAAAGTCCAGGGATGTTAAGCTGAAGCACTTTTATACAAGCCTGCTGTGTCTTCCCATAATATTTGTGCTCCCCCCCGTAACTCTGGCTCCAAAGATTTCCTGCCCTAAAATCTCTCTGTCCTCAAATAGGAGAGGTGGGGAAAATGTCTGGTAATGCCAGGAACATGGACATTATTCTGAGCAGGATGGAAAATGGAAAACAAAATTCATCAGCACTCTATTCAGCAAAGAATATGTCTATTCAAGGTCAAGGCTTTATTCTATGAGTTACATGCTGGGAGTTTTTGGTGGGGGGGGAAGTCCCTCCAAATAAGGTATTTTCTGGGAAGGGAAGACCCACGCTTTCAAATGAGAACATCAGTGGAGTGAAAATTTTTAACTCTACTTAGCACTGTCTTGCATTGCCAGCCCCTTGGCTTGGAGCAGAATCTTCTGCTCCATGCAATGCCCAATGCTCCTGTCAGGAGAGCACTTCTGCAGACACAGGACAGCTGCTGACTCCCATGCAGAACGAGACTGGCCCCAGGTCTGAGGCATCAGGCACCCTCCTCACTTTCACTGCCCTCATCAGCCCTGCAGCCTGGTTTGTACAGTGCCCCAGCTCCAACAGTAGGGGACAGCCAGGCTTTGTCCTTGTGCAGCCCAGCTGGTGATACCAGCCCTCTGTGCCAGCCCCGGTTGTCTTCCCCCCTGACGATCTGGAGAACTTTTGGATCATATATAAACTCTGCCCCCATAAATCCTACAGAAAAGAAGGGTAGAATTCCCTTTCACCCATCCTCACTTCTTTGTGCTTTACCTCTTCTCTTGAAGAGTTTATTTGGGGTCCAGTTTAGTGAAACATCTTACTACACATTTTTGCACCCAGAAAAGCAAGCATAAGCTTAACTAGATCCTTAAGCATTACTATGTCAGGGTCTGTTTGGTGTGTATTACAGTCCAGTGCCCACCCACAACTAATTGACTTGAAGGTGGGATATTGAAACCAAGAACTGGAGGGAGATCCTATTTCAATGTCCGGTACAAGTTAGCATGTCACTGAGCTTCTATAAACACAGGATTCAGCCTAGATTGCATCAGCACAAACCAGTTCAAAATATTCATTTGAGAGCAGAATATTTAATTTCATTAAAAACTGGAACTGTAATTTCACAACTCTAATTCTTATGAAAAATAAAAGCAGTGAGTCAAGAATGGACTTTTTTGTTTGAAATGAGATGTATCGATAGAAGAAAAATCTTGGTGGCACAAGTGATAAGAAGGTGTTCACAGTAGGTTAGTATTTGAGATATTCACTAAATAGACATATTTTGGTAATGTATGGGAGAATATTCCCTGTAATTTTGCCATTAATCCAGACACTGCTGGTACACATTTGCCCAAAGCCACATTGCTTTAATGCCTAGTTGAAATGTTCTAATTAAACATAATTTCCAAATGGGTTCTATTATTCATTTTTTATTTTGGAAATATCCTTTACACACAGTCAGAGTGTTTTCTGTGTGAGCACCTCTGTCTCAGGGATGAGGACAGTCATATGGGTGAATCTCATGTACTCCTCCAACAGACCAAAAAAACCCACCTTTTTTCTTGCCCTCAGAAAGATTTAGCAGTTCCTTTCCCCAGCTGATATTGTCACAGGCTGTTGAAAAGGGGTCCCTCATTCCTTTTGCTGGTGATGTGACAGTGGTGGTCGCAAAGGTCAGGCAGCAGGCTGCAAAACTTTGTTCAGGTCTCTATGCCTGTTCAGGTCTCACTGCTGAATGGAGGCTCACCAGTGGGGAGATGCATACCATGTCCCCAGCAGTAATTTATTTGGAGGTTGGACTAGATGATCTTTAAAGGTCCCTTCCAACACAAACTTTCTATCATTCTATGACAACTCTTCATGTGACTATTCCCTCTTCATCAGTATAAATCCTATTTTATTTCTTCTTTTTTTTTTTCCCAAGAAAATATCTCCAAGCACATGGGCAGATAGTCTGAGGCCTGCACTTGCTGTAAAAGAACTACAGAGAATAAAGTCACAGACTGCCTGTGGAGTGAGCCACA
This sequence comes from Corapipo altera, assembly GCF_003945725.1. Classification (NCBI taxonomy): domain Eukaryota; kingdom Metazoa; phylum Chordata; class Aves; order Passeriformes; family Pipridae; genus Corapipo; species Corapipo altera. The sequence goes on along the minus strand of NW_020884897.1, from coordinate 793,705 downwards.
TTTGGGACCAAATGGACCAACATGATCATGTTTTTCAGTAAAAGAACTTCTCTAAGCCGTTAAACCATGTGGCCACGGTAGCGCTGACAAATCAAGTACTGCAGATTGATCAAAACAACTAACTTCCATTACTGTTTAATGCTTCCTCAATGCCTGATACCTGTAAGATTAGTAGTACTGACTCTTCACCCTGATAACTCTAATCTCCATCCTTATGCATCTTCCCTCCTCTTGTACTCAGTTGGTCACTCTTTACTTTTGGATAGAAGCTCCAGAAGGGATAGTTCCTCAAAAGGAAATCAAGAAAATCTTGCCCTAAATCCCATCTATAACCCATTTAAATCTCCTTAGAGGGCTGACTCAGGCTGTGAAGCACTGTAGGAGCCTGTTCATCAGAAACACTATAGGAAAATTCCATTCGGTGTTCCTACAGTATTGCCTTTAGTTGCCAGGGAAAGTGACTTTGAAAACTTCATTGTGCCACTACTGATTCTCAGAGCAGCAGAAAGGCTACATGAGGTATCTGTGTGTAAATGCTGCTGGTTAATACAGGAACAGGTTCATGTGGCTGCACAGAGTGGTGTAGGGACCTCTCCAGACCTTTCATTCTCTGTCCCTAGTCTCTTGCACATCCTGGCATTTTAAAGTACTGTCAAGCACAGCAGGATCCAGGTTCCCCAGAAAGCACTCTGGTCCAGAAGATAGCAGTAGACAGGCCAAGTGAAATGCATCTAGACAGAGGGAAGCAAGGAGTTCTAACCCTCTTAGTATCTCCATAGCAAAGGAGAAAGCAGACTGCTCACTGAAGCCATACCTTTGCTCTTCAGGATCACAACTGTTGCCCAAGAACTGCTGCTACCACACATCTGCAGCTTAGAGTGTAACCAGGACTGTGTCGACAAGAAAAAGATCCACAAGGCTTCCTCACCCACGTGATCACTTTAGGTATTATAAAGACCAGGTCTTGCTGGAAGAATAGGTTAAATTGAAGTTGCATGTGGACTAATAACAAAATGATTACCACTGGTATAAACCTTCTAGAGAGCAAATCACCAGAGCTGCAAGATTGGATGGATGGGGTGTACCTGTCCTATCTGGGAGGCAGTCACCATGGGGATGTAACACACCTGGCCCAGGGAAGCCATGGTACAGCAGACTGTGGTGTGCGCTGTTGGACGTGCTTTGGGTCCCGTTGAAAAAATGGTCCTTTTGCCACCAGAGACTTCTTTGCATTTCCCTTGCTACTCCTGTTACTTTTCACAATGCACCTACCTACAGGTGTAGGGCTATGTGTGATGGAAGGAGGTGCAACAACATTCAGAATCAGAGACTCGTCCTAAATATCACTACTGGATCTCAACTTATTGCTTAGATTTTGTGATTTTAAAACCAGAAGGGGCTGAAATGCCAGTTCAGACAGTGCACAAGGTGGTCAAAACTGCATATCACTGATAATTGCCAGAAATTTCACTTCTGAGCTTTCCCTCCCTCTGGGCAGCAACCTTGCAGGATTTCTTCCCCACTCTGTGGCACTCATGACCCACTCTTTTCCCCACCAAGATCCACTACTAACAATGCCTGGCCTGGGGTGGAATGATTAGGAGGAAAGATGGGAAATCTGATACTCCCTAGGGCGTCACATCAGAAGGGACACCATTACTGGGCCCTCTATGGATCCCACTGTAGAAATACAAACCCCTTGGAAATGTTACAGGTATTTAAATTATTTATGAACCTAAAAGCTGGATTTCACAGGATTAGCACTACGGAATGCTCCCACTCTATCATCCTCACCACTCGGCTGGGAGAAGCTGAGAGCCCCTGGGTTGATTTTCTGAGTCCCATGGAATAGCATTAGGGAGTAATGATGAGACTCCCATTTAAAAAGCACGTTTTCCACAGACAACTCTCTTGCTATTTCTTATTTCGATGACTATCAGGATGTGTAAAACCAGCCAGCTCTTCCTTGGCACAGCCTCCCTCATGGCCCTCGGCAGAGATATTCCCACCTAGCCTGGGGAGAGAGGAGAAACCCTGCTGGAAGCTGAAGCTCTTTATTGCCTCCTGTTACCTGTGTGAGGGCAACTACAGGAGCTCCCATGGCTGCATACCCAGGACCCAGCAGATGGCACTCCTGGATGGTGTTTCTCCTGGATCACGGGCAGCATCTGCCTTCAGCTGCCTCAGCTGCCCCATCCCAGCTGCCCTCCTGGGAAGAGGGCTGCAGGGCAAGGCCCTGTTGTGCCTGGGCAGGTGGGGTGAGCTCTGCCCTGCCTGTTTCATCTTGAAAACTGGTGTTCAAACTGCCTTGAGTGCAAGGCTGGGAAGCCTTGCCAGCACCCCTAATGCAGCAGACCAGTTTTCTGGGGGCCTGTGCTCCTCTGCAAAGGGAAAAAATCCAGGGCTTGGCCTCTTCAAAAGCCATTTCTGGCTTCTCCCAAGAGCCTCACTGGGTGAGACAGACTCTACATGAGAAAGCAAACCTGTGGATTGTTGGTTGGGCTCCACAGTAAATACAGCTTACCAGTAGGTCTACAGAGGTCAGCAACTCACACATCAGAAAATCATGAAATCACAGTACAGTTGAGGTTGGATTGCACCTCTGGAGATAATCCAATCCACCCACCTGCTCACACAGGGTCAGCTAGAGCATGTTGTCTGGGACAGTGTCCAGTTGGGGTTTGTGTATCTCCAAGGTTGGAGAGTCTGGAACCTCTTTGGACAACCTGCTCCAGTATTTGACCACATTCACAGTAAAAAAGGGTTTTTCTTGTGTTTAAGTGGAGTTACTTGTATTTTAATTTCTGCCCATTGCCTCTTGTCTTGTGGGCAGTGATGTGCACTAGGTACTGACAAGAAAAGTCTGTCTCAGACTTCTTTACTACCCCCATCAGGTATCCACACATGTGTGTTTTATCCACACATGGATAAAAATCCCCACTGAGCCTTTGCTGCCACCCTTTTGATAGTTTGTCTGTCTTTCTTATGAAACAACATCAAATTTAACAGGCCCAGTAAGGATTCTGCTATTGTATTGCAACAGCTCTGAGAAGTTTAATTTATTGAATTGTTTAGGAACACAAAAACTGGCTTTTTAGAAGGCTTTCACAGGATTAGCACCATGGAATGTTCCCAGCTCCATCCTTCTATATATGTGGGCAGAGTGCTACCTACAGAGCATTTCACTGGAAGAAGCATTTTCATATTACATGCCTAACCACAGTGCTGAGATCACAGCAGGGTGCATATCTCAGCACACAGTAGGTGTTTCTTTGTTTTAGGTAGAGGCAGCCAACACCAGAAATTGGATCAAACTATTCCTAACTTAGAGGAAGATATTCCAACCATGGATCTTAGGCTCTTGAAGCTTTGCTTTTGACAGATCCAAAACGCTGAAAGCTTTTCTGGAACTGGGGTCCAGGTGTTGTTCAACAGCATGAGACAGTTTGCTCAACCTTTTAGAAATGTTACTTATCTTGTTCCATCCTTCTTGGACCTTGCCGCTGTGATAACTAGCTCCTAATAGCAGGTTAGGTAGGGAATTTCTTCTTCCCTTTGTATTTTCACTTGACAAACCTTGGCTTCTCTAGACAGAGGTGTCTGCATACCAAACCATGATATTCTTCCCAGCATGATTTCATAGTGATTTATTTATTAATTTCTATGCTGCATCCTGCTTGCTTGCCAGTGGAAATCTGCCTGGGGTTTTTGTTTTGTGCCTCTTGCAACGGGATGTGGAAATCTGCCTTCCCAGCTTTACCAAAGCATTCCTGGGCAATACTAGGAGAGGATGGCAGAATATAACAGCTCCTGTACTCCATGAGAAATGTATCTCCCTTGCTGGCTAAAACCTTGTGCTCTTTGGTGGTTCTTCCTTCCTCCTACACCTTCTCGTCCTTCTTCTCCTCCTCCTGTTTTAGAACTGCTCTTAATAATACATTTGTTTTCCAGAAGAAGCAAAGTTCTATCTTGCAGCCCTGCCAAGGAGCCTTATCTGCACACTACACCTGAAATGTAGATTCCTGTATAGTCATGGACCCACAATTATCATGCTCAGCTTTATTAGTTCCACCCCCTCAAACTCTTTGTCTAACAGAAGTCTTGCAAACCACTTTAATCCCTGCTTCCTACAGAATGGAGATAAAATGTTTCCCCCAATGTACTGTTTAAAGCTGAGTCTTGTGCAAGAGACACCACAAGGCTCTTGTTGCAGCTTTTATTGCATCCAGACGCAAGACCATATTCAGATTCTGAAGGCTTTCACATATTGCATGTTGAAACATAAAGACAGTAAGAAGGGGGTCTGATGCAAACCCAGCTGGAGTCAGTGGAAGGGTTGCTGTCAGATGACTGAAGTGGGGCTTCAATTCCCAATTGTTTTGTTTCAGTCCATGTGATTTTGGAGTTGATTTTACGGGTTCCTAGATACTGGCTTTCAGCATTTCATCCAAATCAACTTCTGACAAGGAGTATAAGACCTTCCTGAATATACCCTTTACTTTAGTTTAGATAAGTTTCTTAAAGGGAACATCAGCTGTATGTGACCATTTAGCTGAGTTTCAATAATGCTGCTCTGCACTAGAGAAGAAGAAATATGCAGCAGTGAGGTTTATAAGAGCTACAGTTTTCTTCCTCATTATGATGTCATTGGAAAACATCATCACAGAGCTGTTGTTAATGGCAAAAATGCAGAAAATACTAGAGATAGAGACTAAAAATATCCTGAATGTTGCATTAGATTAATGAAATAATCTTGATTTTTTCCAATAAAAACTTATTGAAAAAACATTAAAGGGTTTTTCCATGTCCATCTCCTGGTAACGTCAGACTAATAAGCAGACAAATCTGTAAAATCCTAAGCAGATTTATGCAGTAGACACCTGGCCACATTACAGGAAAGCACAGGTTGTCATGGGAAAAGTATCTATTTGCCACTCATGTACCAAAGACATCCAGCAGCATATCTGAGCAGCAGAGATGTCAGAACGAAGAGGTGTTGTCCTGGCTGCAACTGGTTATAAAAAGATGCAGATTTTGTTTCATGTTTCTTCTTCCCTTCTCCTTCTGGTGAATACCAGCTGTAGAGGAATGGCAAGCCAGGGGGTGTGAGGTAAAAGCTGCCTATGGTTGGCAGGAGAGGCTGGAAAAAAAGGATTAGAGATTTGAATGCGTATGCCACTTGATAAAGTCAGTATTAAATTTCCTCGTTCTTGTTCTTAGTACGCTCCAACCCAACCGGACACACAGATTCCCACCCAGAGCTTTCATCTCTCAGGCTGTTCAGACAGACCAAATTCACACTTGCCAGTGTGAACGGTAGCCCTGAGCTCTGCAGGGTAGTGTGGGAGAGAGCAAAGCACATCCATTTCTACAGTCTTTTCCCAGGCCTTGTAAATCCTGTTGTGGTCCTGGGTGTAGTTGTGCTTCCAGGCTGCAAATTAAAGCTTCAAAGGAAGATGGTGTGAGCTAGTACCTGTCCAGTCAGGCAACTTGGAAAGCCACAGCACAGAAACATGAGCTGGTATAACAAGTAAGCAGAACTTGGGTTTACCTGAATCATCATCACACCTTACTAATGAAGCTGGGGGCTCAACTAGAAACAGGCAAACTTCTTTGGAAGTCAAGATCCTGCAGTCTTAAACTGACTTGGGTGTTTTTACTACTTCTTCTTAGACCCTGAGATGAGTAAATGCATGGGCAAGATCACTAGCATCTTGGGGCAAGACTGTATGAAAACACATTGAATTGATTTAATGGAAAGTCGGTAAGAAGCCACAACTGGCAAGGAATGCAGTGGGAGATCCTCAGGGATGGTGTTGTTGTGCCTGAAGCAAGAAGTAAGCAGAATTCAGGTGGTTGAACTGAAGCTCATGCTCTAGTGAATTCATTGAACTCCTGAATTTTATGTCCAAGTCTCTTAGCTTTTCATCTCATCACACAAACAGCATCAGGAAAAAAAAAGCAGGAGCCCAGGTATTTCAATGCTCTGACAGGATACAGAATCAGGCTTCTTGCTTGTTCTCTTTGTCCAGTGACTCCTGTGTCCTTGACTGTGTCATGCCCACTTTCAGGAACAGAAGGATGGAAATGCCCTATAACAGGTTTCTCTGGAGCATGATTATTAGAGTTTTCTTGAGAGGAATGAGAACTCCTTCCACTCCAGCCTGTGAGGGACCCTACTACACCAACCGCAGTGGGTAGTGGTTCTTCCCATGCAGCACTGAGACAAACACTTAATTCCTACAAGGAAATGTAGAATTTATTGCATCCCTTTGTTGAGCAATTTTATGATTTATCAACCTTCGTAGTGAACTTTTGTGGGTTAATCTGAAATGGTACCAAGTTTTTCTTATAGGCTGGGAATTATCGTTCAGGGTCTTGCCTTTGACTTTACTGGGCACAGGTCCACAAAGGTATAGGGTGAATTCTCAGACATCTGTAATCACATGACACCAGTGGACTCTTCTCTATTTTTGGCAGCCTTTGCCAACAGTGCCTGTTTCTGTTTCCCTGAACTGGGATTAGGCATTTATTTATTTTAGATAACACAAGTTCTAAATTAGGGGCACACAGGGCTGCAAAGCACACAATGTGTTAAGTGATCGTAACTTCTGATGGCTGTAACAGTAAATTAACGTTGCTTAACTCTTTCAGGACAGAGCCTGGATGAAGTCAGACATATGCATATATACACACACAGCCTGTCAAGCTCGAGGCTGTAAGACCTTGGGTTTAGCAAGATGTGTGACCCCTTCCCACAGCTCTTCAACAGACCAATGAGGGCCATACATTGAGGGTCAAGTCTGGCCCATGATGTTGATTAATCACTTTAACATTATGGGACTCACCCTTGATTCTGACACGAGAAAGAGCTGTTAAAACACATTCCCATAAATAGGTCAAGCTGAACATGTCAGCATGGTGAAGAACAGTTCTGTTTCAGAAAACTGAGAGGTAAGGTGATTTCATGTGTTATGTCTTATATTTGCAAACAACTGCCTCATAGCTCCTCATGCACAAGACACTGTTGAGTGGTTATTTGGGGTGGGTAGACACACAGAAGCAAAAGGAAAGTCTTGAAAGCAGCCACAGGCTAGAGGCTTGCACTTCAAATCTCCTTGGCACTGTTTAGTGATGCATATGTATAATCCTCATTGCCTCATTCAGTTTCTTGGCAAGGCATGCTTCCTTGATCTGGACACTGTTAGAGCAGCCACACGTTTTCTGACAAGCTGCTTTGCCCCTTCCTGTGCCCCAGCATCTGACATAGGTGTCTAGAAGAGATAGGCAGTGTGCATTTAGTTTGCCTCCTCCATTCTTCTCTTGACTCTAGGTCTTGATGCTCCATACACAGCACTTTTTCTCATTTACAGTCCAGCCTAATAGATGGAGTATAAAACAAAAGAGAAGCAAGCAACTCTCAGAGACCATGCTTACAGTCTGGAAGCTTCAATATGGCCTGGAGCAGCACTGGTGAAAGCTGGTGGATGGGAGATGGTTACCTGTCTGACTAGTCTGGTATCACTGAGTGGCATTTTGCGGGATCTGGAGTATGATACAGAAATACCTGAATGCAAAATCAGCTCAGGTCAATCAAGCCAGAGCTGCTGGCATCAGCCCTGGGGGGTGGGAGAGAGGTGGAGGCAGCACCTGGAACCATCATACTGAATGTTTCATGCTCCAGGGTGCCGGAAATCCTACTGCTGTGCCATGGAATATCGCCTGCCTGTGGAGGCAGCCTGGGCTTGGGTCCCAGTCAATTTGCCCTACAACAACCAGTTACATAGGAGTGAAGGGTTTCTGCAGCAACCAACCTGGCTGGACTAAAGCCAAATCTCTGTCAAGTTGCTCAAGTATCTGGGCATCATGCTTCAGGAGTTTTACAGTACCAGGTATCCCAGCCCTGTATTTCCCCAGCTGATGGGGAGTTGACTATAAATCAATGCCTATTTAGCATGATTTGGCTTCAAAGCCCTGAGTTAAGGTTTGCTGACAGCTGTCTGACAAAGGTACTCATTATCCCAAATGGGGAGGCAAAGGCATTTGCTTAACATCTCCAGGTGAATCAGTGGCAGTCCAAGGATCTTCACTGAGAGGCCCTGGCTTCCCCAAATAACTCAGTAGACTTCATTGCCTCTCATGCTAATGGCTGCAATGCCCAGAGAGCTTTACCAAAAACCCTGAGTGAGTGTGAGAGAGACGCCTGTGAGGAGCCTTTGAAGAGCCCCGTAAAGATGGGGCATGCAGGAAATGCCTGAAGGATAGTTTAACTGGTCATACCTCCTTGCACGTGAAGTTTGCTGGGATCTCATCACGCACATTATGCCACTAATATCCTTTCAAGAGAAGGCACTTTCCTATCCATTCATGCAGCTACGTGTCTAAAATGCACTTAAGTCAGATAAAGCAATTTGTTTGTATTTACCTCTAGATCAAAAGCTGTTCTGATACTCAGGTATATTTGCATTACAATTAAACTCACAGCCCTAACAGCCCTTTCCAGCCTGTGTTATCACTCTGGTTTTGGGTGAGTGGGAGTTAGAAGGTGCCTGAGCATTTTTAATAACACAAATGAGTAAGCAGCGAACAGTTTTGAATTGCAGATGTTTGTTTCAGTTCAGCTTAGGGGCAAATATTTAGGTCCTGGTGAGCTTTCCTTAAAAGTCTGAACAACTGCAGTTCAGAGATGTGCTGTTCCTAGGCACACGCTTCCCATCTCCTCTCCTTCAAAAACAACAGCTCTGCACTTATGATAAAAAGTGGTGTCAAATTAATAGTCAGTAATGGCTAAGAGCTGATGAACCTCTCAGATGAAAGGCACCATCTAGTTACAAACTTCTGTCATTGTTTGTTATTATGAAATTATCACTTAAAGGACTATTGCCCCTAGAAATCTTCTTTTTTATGTGTTTCTAAGATTTCAGTTCTTGCACCTTGTTAGTGTTTTATTCTCAGGCTTTTGTCCTTTTTTTTTTTTGTCCTTTTTCTCTGAAATAGTTTTTTGCCATTTCTGTTTGACAAAGTTTCTTAACATGCCATATAGGTGGTGTAAACAAGCTATTTGCACACACACACTGAAAATGCTGTCTGAAAGCTGACTGTGTTTCCATGCATGCCTTAGCTTAAGATGCAATATTTGAACCTAATCTTTGGTTTCTTAACAGTGTTTCTGTAAACTGCAGTGCTTGTTTGAAGTAGACAACACTTGTGAAAGAAGATGGAAAAGTTCTAAGAAGTAAAAGTTGATCAAGTCCAGCAATGATCTGGTCTGTGCCTCTGTGTATGCCTGGGGGTGTGTGCGTGCAATTACTACAATGCCAGGCTACAGCTTGTAAATAAGAACCACAATAACAAGGCAGATATAAAATAAACAGCTCAAGAGATCAAAGAGAAAAGTACTCAATATAACTGAAACAGAATATCAGACATAGCAGTAAATTGGACCAGCCTGGAAACTTATACCACTTCTGTGTCAAGATCACGGCTGGAATAACTTCATGAAGTTTAGTGGTGAATCAAGGACGAGTTTGGCATGAGGTGAATTTTTTTTCTTGGGTAAGTTGTGGCATAATGTTGAAATTATTGTTACTGAAGTATGGTTGACTCAAATTGCTGAGGCTCCAAGCAGGAGTTGCTGTGAACGGAAACTGCATGCAAAGTTAACAGAGGCTAGTTCAGGCAGTGATTGCTTCCAGTTGATTAAAGTAAGATAACCATCCTGCTGAAAACTGTAACTGAATTTCCACAGCCATTCACTCTCAGAAGGCTTCAATTAGACTACTGTGCATGCCTTCCTCTCCACTGGAAACCAGGCTGCTGCTGCTGCTGCAGCTCTCTGAGCTACCTTGGCACTTACCTGGGCTCTCATCTTCCTTGCCATGTGCCTATGGAAGGTGGAAACACTCATCTTCATCTTTCAGATAAGGATATGAACATTTTCAGTTTTGATCAAAATAGCTGTTTCCCTTGGTTTGTGATTACAGTTTGGTAAAGGTTCAAATAGAGGAGCTGAAAACTATCTGTGTTCTTGGAATAAGATATTCTGGCCTGATGGGTTTCCTCCTGCAGGGAGCTGATCCTGAGCTGCATGTACACACATCCCACAGTTTCACTACTATGTCTTCGGCACAAGTTGTGCACACTGCTGACACTTTGCTGGGCAGGGACTGTGCGTGGTGAGTGATGGAACTCAGGGCTTTCTGAGATCACAGAAATAATCCAAAGACAAAAGTACTGATTTTGCTGGGTTCTTAAATGGACAAAAAGCTTCAGACTCTGGGGAAAATGTAATGATTCAAAATTATGTAGGAAATATAACCCTGGACTATTCCTATTTCTTTGTAAAGCAACAAACAAACAATATCATGGCACCTCTGAGTTTTGCAATTCATTCTGCTCCTTTGAATCTCCACCAAAACCAGTGTAATGATTATAAGCCCTTTTTTTTAAAGTGAAAAGAAAAATCCATCTCAGTCCTGAGAGCTCACGTATCTGAACCTGGCAGACTTGAAAAGAAACCAGTGCTGCTGTTCTGCGGTGGCAAAAGGATCTGCAAAGTCTTCAGGATCCCACCAATGCCAGATGGTCCTGGTGCTTGATTTATAGGCTGCCCTAAATAACTCAGCTTCCCCTTGCTGATAGTAGAGATCTGCTTTGCTTAATCCCACTGCACAGCAGAGGATTGGTGTCATCTGCGCTTCTGATGATCATTTATTTGTGAATTTACTGATAATGCCTCCTCTGAGGAAGCAAATACTGACAAAACAATAGTTCCTCAGCTAACCTTAGTTATTTAAAACACAAAATAACAAGGTTATGTTACATATTATTGGACCTTATAAGAAGCAGTATGAGATTTAATTTCTACGGTGTATTTCAGTGATCTTATTGTTTCCTAACACTGAAGTGCTTATGTCTCAGCCGTTTCCATCAGTCACAGCTGAATGCCTTGGTGTTATCCTGGTAATGGGCCAGGTCTCAGAGCAGAGGATGGGAGATTATGTGTCTCCAGTGCTAATTCTTGGCCATCTAGTAAAATAGTGGAACAGTGGAAGCAGCAGGTAATGGAGGCCAAAGAGAGGTGCAAAGTATAAATGAGAGTGATGACAGAAATTCATGTTTCCGTGGCTCTCCTGGCAAAGTAAAGCAATAAGATACCCTATTACTGAGTTTTGTTCTTTTAATTTTCTATAAGACACTGATTATGCAAATGCCTCCCAGCTGAAAAGCGGATGGGATTTTGACATGTTTAACAAGAAGAGTTTTTCTTTTCACTATATTTAGTATTTGCCAGTACTGTAAAAAAATTGCAGTGTTGCATGATTTTTTTTTCAGTTGCTTCCATTGCAATCTGGTTTTTTTTCTGTACTCGTTCTGGTATGCCAGTAGCCCCCCATATTATGCTCGAAAAAAGTGCTATGGACCTGTATAACAAGATTTTTCTGTCAAAAAATTTACCTTTAAATGTTTGAACATTCAGAGCTGGTTTTTTTTCAATAATTCATAAAAAGGCCACTTTTTCTGCAGTTCAGAAAACTATATTCTGCAACTACCCTCAATCTTATTTGTCCTTATCCTGAACTGTATCTTTTTTCCTTCATATAGCTACCATCTTTTCGCTAGGAAAGGTGTTTGTGGAAGAAAAGCCATTGATTTTTATCTTCAGTGCTATCTAAAAAAGATATGCATGGGTTTGCTCATGTCTGATGTTAAAACAAAACGATAATTTGGAAGCCATATATTCAGAATGTAAATGACTCATCTTTAGGTGAAACTGACCCTAATCAGATCTAGATCAGCCCTTGTTTGACAGAGAGAAAGAAAATTCATTTTCTCTGAAATGCGGTAATGGCTAGGAAACTAGCCCCAGAACCTTAAATTAAAAGCAGGTTTTAACATGCTGGCTCCATTCCCGCCTTCAATATCAGCCTCTGCCTGTTTTAGTTAAATAAATGGTAACAAAAGAAGTCAGACTGGGTGACGTTAAATAAAGAGAAATTTAAGAGAGTAATTATAGCATTAAAAGGGGCCAGAGGTGAGGAACTATAAACTTTGTGGAACAAAGTGCAACACTGCAGTTTCTACAAAATTTTGTTCACTAAAACCTTGTTAGTTCTGGTCACGCAAAGCTGTTGTTAGCTAAGGTGCCTGTTAGCTAAGGTGCCCACGACACGAACCCTCCCCCAGCATCAGTCTGGCTGTGCTCCTGGTGTGCAACTGTCCTGCACAGGCAAGTGTGAGGGTGGGATAGGAGGTGGCAAGAGTGGATCCCAGCGTGGTCAGTGGCCCTGCTGGTGTGGCATCCCCCTAAGCAGCATCTCATTCTGCTTCTCCGTCTCGCTTTTTATTTGATTTCCATAGCATGAATGACTTGCTCTTCTTCCCCAAACTGATAGGTGGCTTTGGAGAAAGGAGTTTACTGGAGAATGGGCTGTATCTCCCACCCACAGATTTTGAAGGATTTATGTGAAGGAGGTCACAATGAAGAAACAGCCCATTGTAGTTAGAGTCCTAAAAGAACAATTCTGACCACTGGCTATTTTATCACTGGAAAAGATATCACTGGAAAATCATTTGCTCTTATAGCATTTGGTTGGCAAAGCTCAGAAGATTAAGGCTTAATTCGTATAAGCACCCAAGAGAGACACACAGAAGGGAACTGAATTTTAAAAAATCTTCTGGGCCTGACCTACTTTGAAATGTGATGCCCTTGTTATGAATGAGGCTATTTAGGCATCAGTGCTCTGTCTGTGTGTGTAGTGAGACATAAGAAACACACTCATAACCAGAATAAGCTCATAACCTGATGTTCTTGGGTAGTTCAGAAGACAAAAACTCAGTTTAATGTTTTTGTAAATGTTTAGTCGCAGGAAGAATGATATGGAAAGGAAAAACCATGTGCGTAAGCTGGCTTTTGGGCTGGAGCAGAGTCCTGGTGTGCAGGCAACACTTATTTATCACCTTGTGCCTTGCAGGGCCCAAGCAAAGGCATCTTTCATACACTTTCCTCTGGATATTAAAATAAAGCACATCCATTCTCTGTAAGCAGAGACTTTTGTATTGGCTAGGACAGTATAGCTGGATTTCTCTGATCTACCAAGTCCTTTCAAGGGCCAGTGAAGGCATTCCGAAATTGGGAACTGCACCGAAATGTCACAAAAATTTTAAGATTGCTAGTTTTCGTATTGTTTGTTGTTGCCTTCTGCTTTCATACTTTTTCAACTGCAAGGTTGCCAGCTTTTGATAACTTTGAGGAATGGAGAAAACAAATATTCTGAATTAATTACATAAATGCAAGATCTGGGTATTTACCAAAAAACATTTAATACTGAGAGTTAGCAGTGCTAGCTGAAAGCTACTGACATCTTCAAGAATGTAATGCCTAATTCAGGACTGTCCTGCATAATATTAAGTTAAATTTTTGCTGAGTATGGTAGAAAGCGGGGTAGGGGGCAAAGTTCTCACAGTATCATTGATCAGACTTTCAAAATCAGTTCCTACGAAAATAAAATAAAGCACTCTAAGTGACAGTATTTAATTCAAGATTCTTTTCATATGCTAGAGTCTGTAGTACAGATACCTACTAAGCCAGACATAATCAGTTTGCTCTGAGATCCTTGTAGGAAGAAGGATCAAGATCTCTTATGGGGTCTCTTTCCCTTGTGTTTTTAAGGTAACTTTTACAAATGCAGAACTTGTTGCATTTTACAGAACTCCTGCTGGTTTCTGGGTCCTGACACCTTTAGCTATCTGGAGTATTTGCATCTTGAAATATTTTTAGCATGTAGAAGGCAAATTTTATGGCCCTAATGACTTGTTGGTGAATTTCAAAGTGGTGTTATCAGCACTGATGCATAGGTCTGGGGAAATGTCCCTTTTCCATCACCCAGGAAAAAAGGAAGGGTAACATGCATTGGATTCTTTTGGGAAAATGAAAGTGCTTTTTCTGAGCTGATAAAATTTCTTTGAAATAAGAGAAAATTCTGTCCTCCCCAGTAACAATACCATGGTGAGAACACATCACCTCATACCTCCAAGATTTCTCAGGAAATCCTGTCTTTTCTCCAGCCCATGCTGATACCTGGAGAACACCCCTGACAGGAGACAAAAGGGTACATGTCGTATAAGTATTCTGAATTTTGGTTTGGTTTGGTTTGGTTTGGTTGGGGGGGGGGAGGATATCCTTGCAGTTTAAGAGGATTTTCTCAAATTAATTGCATCATTTAAAACTATCCCATGCTCCAGGTCCTACCTCGGCAAGCCAGGTTCATTAACCTGGTTCTATTTTATCCTGCCACCGGATTTTGCTGGAACAACCCACACACTTCACCCTGGACATGTTGTTGAGCAGGACATGTTGTTCCTCATCTAGGAACTGATTTAATTCAAGAATGATCACATTTTTTCATATGTGTATTCCAAGAGCATTGAGTACAGGTTGTGCACTGTTTGCTTGAAAACAACAAAGAATACAATTATCTTTAACAACGAAACTAAAATGGTTTGAAAGGCAGAACCTTGTGAGTAGAGACAATGATCTAAACAGTCTTTTACAGCAGCTTTCTTTTACTTTTTATGCTTTTATAGTATGCATCTGCTGCAGAGCGTGATGTTCTCATATAGGAAAGGACATTACTTCTTAGCAGAAACAAGTCTCTGGGTTTTAGGTATTAAGAGTCCTCCTCATCCACGTAGCCTGAGAAGGGCAGCCATATCAAGGTAATCTCATTGTTGTTGCTCCATGTATGTCAGGCTCCTCCATGACTAATGTGTCCCATATTCTTATCATCCAAATCTTGACATCAGGTGGTTTCTTTTAGAGAGGGATGTGATTAAGCACTGCCGGCACAGAGAGCTCCAAGATCAGCTTGCACTACTTACTTCGAATGAGTCTGTAACCGGCACACTGAGAATAAAGGCTTCCTGAGGGGCATGAAAATAGCACCCATATGTAATATGAAATGCCAGGTCTTGAGCCTGCAGAAATCCACCTGAGCCCAGGAGAAGGAGTGGACTCTGCATGTCCCTGTGAATCCCAGCATTTTGCTCAGACTTGCAGAGCTAGTGCTGGAGCTGCCCTGCTGCCATCTGTTTATGGCATGAGTGGTTCAGGATAGGGGTTAATATGGTCCATACATCATGTGAAGATGAGGAAATCAAAAAGTAATTCACTGAGCTCCAGAGACCAGATTCCCTCATTATGTGTCCCTGGATGAAACCTGGCCTTAGCCAGAACCCTCTAAAGTCATGTTTGCCCCACACTTTCCCAGTCAAACACAATAAAAAAAATAATGCACAGCCAACATAGACTTCTTGTTTATAATCAACCATCTCCCAGGGACCTGCACATCATTGCCACTGTTCTTGAAGTTCACAAAATCCAAAAGCTGAGCACCAGCTTTCCCATCCCGACAGAGATGTCTTCTCTGGTATCTCTGCAGACAGCACTTCTACTGCTGTACCCATGTGTATCTGCCCACTGGCAGAAGAGAGGTTGTCTGCAAGTCACTCAGCAGGAGGGGATTCATACATCAAGTGATTCCCAGGCATCTGCTGCATTTGCAGATGCCTTTCTCTCTAAATCTTCTTACAACTTTGTGTCTCATCTCTTCTTTTTTATGTATCTGCAGCTTCTCTGACACAAGTTTTTAATAGAGACCAAATCCTATTTATCAGTGTTCTGACAGAATGACAGAATGGGTTAACTAGAGTGGAGATTTTTTTCTTTACATATAGGACATTTTATCCTAAGGATGGGGCTTAGAAAGATGAATGGTTTGATGAATTTAGATCAGGTAAATTATTTACAAAGTACTTTTTTTCTTGGAGAAAGTTCTCCTTCTGACACTCTGATGTCCTTGAGCAAACAAGATGAAGAACTTTTTGGTTTGATGTTTTAAACAGAACTTGGTTTATTCTTTTAATCAGAAACTTTTTTTCATCCAAGAACTTCAAAAAGAAGTGTAAACAGATTTTCAGTAGTTAAATACTCTAAAATAAAGTGTTCCATTATGTGTTAAATCAAAAGTTTCAGATTAAGTCTCCTAATTTTTTATATTGTCTTGCTTTTTTTTTTTTTTACAAATTCCAAAAAATTTCTGTGTTCGTTTGCCCTAAACTTATTTTTCTCATCAAGCAGATATTGCTGGTTTCTAGCCCAATATTGATATATGTCCATGCATGGATCAGTGCTGTTTAAAAATAATAGTGCTGTATTGGTCAGTGTCTGCTGCATACTTCAGTAATGGCTGTGTTAGTTAGACTGTTTCCCACAGAAATGATAACTGGGTGTATTCTATTAAAAAAAATCCCAGTCAGGCCCACTGACAGTGTGGCCCGCTGTTATACATCACTATATATCACTGCCATATCTACTGAAAGATTTGTTCTGGATATCTTCTTTTTCTGCCAATCTTTGACAAAGATCATAAGAAATATAAAGTTCTTTGGAGTGGTGAGGGGGCATGATTCTTCAGCAGCTTGAACAATTCTGTTGCTGTAGAGAGAAAGGACAATTTTCTCTGTGCTACTTTTATGGATAGCTTCACTTGAATTGATTTTCTACTTGGCATATATGGAAAAACCTTAACATCTTCATCAGCATCTCTTTCCTTTGAAGTAGTATAAAATGTCTCTGTCCTTTTTCTTAGGCAAATGATCTTCCTGGGTTACTTTAAATGCAATTTTTACATAGTTCTTCAGGTACGATAGTTCTGCTGTCTTTCATTACAGTCTCACATAGAATTAAGTCATTTTTTTGTCAAATGATGGTATTACCTGTTCTGCCACTTTCTACTTGTTTTTGCTTCCATCCTGTAGTTTGCCTGTCCCCACAATGGAGCATGGTAGACCCTGAAATGAGACTTTGTATTGCCATGGCTTTCCCTCCAAAGCCAGTGTAACAGCTCTACCCACTCTGCTGATGAGCAACTGCCTCTCCAAAGAGGTGCATTTGCTTCTGTATTTTTCTCCTTAGTCATGGTCTTCTCTTAGATTTTCCCAGTTGTGTCAGCATGTGTGGTCTAGGTGTGACTTGGTACTGCCACATCTATCTCCTTTTTCTTTTGTTTATTCCTTGACTGTTGCTAGGTCAGGAGGTCCCACTTCATGCAGGGAGACCTCAGAAGGACTCCAGTCACTCCTGGAGCAGTTAGCCAGTCACACTGCTGTGTAAGACTCAACATGGCACAAGTTAGCTCTGCATCAGCTACTGAGTCCCCCTCAGGCAGTGAGTGTCACAGTGATTTCTGAGTTGGGAATATCTGGGCAGGATTTGGGGAATGCATTAAGAAAACAATAAGGTTGAAGAATTGCACAAAGTCAAAAAACACTGTGTGGGAGGTATGCATAGTCTGAGCTCAGCCCCTTCACATCCCTGTGATGCCTGACACCCTGTAATTATAGGCTCATAGACATAACTTCTACTCAGAAGTTTCACTTCAACCATAGATCCACAGAGACAGCTTCTCATTTTGGCGTAACCATCCTTAATTTCTTTGACCTAAGCTTCCCAATTGTGTCTTTTGAATTTGGCATTTAATACAATCCATTCTTTTTCTCCATTTCCCAAATAGTCTGTGGAGCCAGACTAATCGCCGCTCATCAAGTGCCCATTGTGTTTCTATTTCCCTGTCCCATGGTAACAGACACTTTTATTGTGATTATTCATCTGCTGTTCTTTCATTAATGAAACATTTAGATTTCACTGCCATAATGCCTCTTCAATAGCTTTATATTGTGAATATGCTTTCAAACAGAAACCTGCTCTTTGGAAATCCCTAGCAGTGATGCTAGAGGGTCTTTTCTAGCTTCTTGCTTGGCCAGTGACAGTAAGAAATGTCCACTTCAGGGACTGATGATCTCCGTTCCCTCTTGACAGGCTAGTTGTCAATCTACTGCAACCTGCATGCCCCTGAGTAAGGAACCATAAGGGAAAGGACCATTATTATTTTTTAAGCATGTCTCTTCCTCCCACCATGAACTGTAATATGAGGGTGCTTAGAAAAGTTTCTCACACCTTTGAGGTCTAACTGAATCCATACCTCTGCTGGTATGGATTTCCTCTAGTGTGTGACAGATTGTGCATACATTGTCTGAAATGTCATTAGGTAAGCCGACTATGTTGTATGAGGAGTATGTTTATTAAGGGAAAGTGCATTCTCCTGCATGGAGTCTGGGCTATCAGCACTGCTAGGTCCCTGCCAGGTCCCTGCTGGGTCCCCAGGTGAAGTGGAAGTCTTACTCTGCCTAGAAGGCTGCATGCAGATCAACTCTCCATGTTCTTTGTCTCAGTCTACCTTTGCCTTTAATTAAGACCAATCCTGTTAATCTAGAAGTTGGGGAAAATTAAGACATGTTTAGCCTTGCATTGAGTAAGTGTATTTATGATCATTCTTGGTAGCATAAAATTGCCTTTTCCAGGAAGACTGTCTCCTGGACTGCTTGCTTTCAAGGACTGTCTGTCTTTATAGGCCCAGTTTCCAGGATAACTATGTGATCTTTCCAGGCAGAGACCACCAGATAGCCTGAGTCATAGACTATGCCCTTTGCCTTGGTTTATTTGAGGTCTCTAGTGACAAAAGAAGAGGAAGAAAAGCTATCCTCATGCAATCTCATTTTTATAGATCATACTCCTTAAAGAAAAAAATCTCTCAGTGGGAAGATGATGATGGCATTTTTTTAGTAGGGTTGGAAGCTGCCTTTCTCTCAATCATCTGAGGAGTCCAAGTCAGTCCTCCACTAAGATCTTCACTGTCCCTTTCTCTCCTTCCCTTCTGGTCCTTCTTCCCCTCTTCTTTAACTCCTTAGACTTGTGCTTTTTTTATGTAGCAGATTAAGAAGTAAGTCAGATCCCCCTCAGAAGTAAGCTCCATATTTCTACTTGTCTCTCTTGGAGTTGTCTTGCAGCTCTGTCACTCATAGATTACACACCCATAGCACTGAGACCCTGGCAGGCTCTCTGCTGTCTGCCTCTCTGTTCTCAGGTTCAAGCTTTTTCTCACGCGTCTTTTTGCCATGTCCACTTACCAGATTGATCTTCATCATTGCCTGTATCTCTGTGATTGAGCCTTTTCTTCTTGGAAGTCCACACTGTTTTTGTTCACCCCCTCACTGCCACCCCTGTACCCTGCGTGTGAAGTGCCTCAGGAAGGGGCACTTCGCAGTTTGAACAGGCAGCTCTAGAGCCCAGGACTTCTTAGGAAGGGCAGGATGGCTGTTTTCTGCCTGTAATAGAGCAGCACTTCCAAGACCCCACTGCAGAGCAGGTTCCTCCAGACAAATATGTTCACAAGAGGGTGCCTGCCAGAAACTACTTCTAATTGGAGTGTAAGGCAAAAGACCATGAGAGAAACAGCAGGTTCACAGCACACAAGAAACTAGTGAGTTAATACTCAGGGGGTAAACTTATATAGTGAGATAATAAGGCTATAGTAACCTATAATGAGATTATTCCCCAGAGGCTTGTTTTTATAAGAATTCTAATGTGCAGTCCAGACTTTAATCCTGCTGCTGCCAGTCCTGTGCCTTGCTGCTACCGCCCTCCATGTCTGAAGGCCTGAAACAGCCCTCTCTGTTGCTTACAAGTTTGCAGAGGAGAAGAAAACATCAAAATGCTGAACTTCAGATAAGGGATTCGTTCAGTGGATCAGAGAATAGTGAAAGCAGCTCCTAGGGCAGATATAGGGAAAGCAGATTCAGCCTGCCTGGCTCAGGTGATGGAGATGCCTTTCAGGATTTAATCTTTCAGCATGATTCTCATATTTTAGGCGGTTGTCAGCCCACTCTTTGAAAAAGCATCTGTGTAACTGTGAAAACAGTCCTTTCAGATCCCTTCACAACTGTGCACTGCTCTGTGAACTCAATACACAGAGGTGGGAGTTCACATAGATCAACCTGTTTTATACGCTTCATCTCGTGTTATAGAAAAGTCACTTGCTTTTGACCTGAGCTCTTACAGAAAGGGAGATTTTGCAAGCTTTAAGGCAAATAGATTTGTTTTGGATAACAAATCTATACTGTTCCCTAAACTTTGAATTAACTTGATTTGTCCCCAGAAACTACACTCTTTTGACAGCAATGTAGTCTGTAAAGAAAGCATTTAATATCTTCTAAAATCCTCCAGTCCTTGACTTTTCCCAAAGCTATTCAATACACAGAGATTCATAGCCTCATTGCCCTTCTGGCTAGAGAAGTGTCAGCTAAAGATGACTGGAGCATTTTTGGGATAACTGATGTGGCTCCAGTTTTGAACTGTGAATAACATGTGGGGGATGAAGTGCTCCAGTTCAAGCAAGAAAGTTTAAAAAACAAAGGAGGTAAAAATCAACATGAGGAAATCTTTGTTAATTATGAACACTGGACAGACTGGCATTGAGACTGTGACAGTTTTAGAAAAGAGAATTCTTCAGTTACTCAAGTATATTTTTGTTAATTGCAAAAAAGGTTACTTCAGTCTAATCAGTTGTTCATAATAACAGATCAAGTATATCACCGCACACCTTTTCTACATAAGAATATACACCAGTTCAGTTCAACCTGATGCCATGTGTTGCATGAATATTCTTATTTAATTTAAGAATATATTATAATTTATTATCAAACTGCCTTGAGCTCATATACAGTGAAACAGAAAAAGACCTGTTTCAGGAGATTGCTGAGCTAACCACACACTTGCAAAGCAACTTGTCTCACAGAGTGTGGTTCTTCTGGCAGTCTTGCAGACATCTTTATCTACAGTGGTCACCACGATCTGAATATCTGGAGTCAGTGAAGCTAGGGTACAATTCATTGCATCCTAAAGCAGATGTATTAATGAGATTATGGAATTATACTATATAGGCACCTCTCCCACCCCATTCCTCCTAAATGGAACTAAAGGTGACAAGCTCAGCTGAAGAGCTCTTGTCTCTGATGTTCTGTGCTTGGGTCATGTAACTTTTTTTTCATTTAACGATCTTCTGGTCCTGTTTGCTCCTATCAGGAGCACCCCTCTACCCTTTTTTGCAGTAGTCTATGCATAAAAATGTAGATAAGAACATTTCATATGGAGTTATCTGATGTTCAATTCACTATTAACTATTAAAATGAATGTTTTCCTTATTATTCTTCTCCTTAAGAAAGAGAAATGATAACTCAAGAAAGACAGTTTCTTGAAGTGTCTTGGTATAACTGAAAAAGCATCATGTGGCACAAAATGGTGGCTATTGCTTTGAACGTTTTCCAGTCTATTTCTCCCCAGAAAGAGCTAGGGATGGATTTGGGAGTAAAATCTCAACTGTTAACTGTCTTTATGGGACATGTTAAGCTGCTTAGTTCCTAAATGTCTGTAATTCTGACTGATTGGGTAGGAAAGCATCAGGTCACAGAGGCCAGGCATGGGGTTTGTCAGCCACATCCTGTAGCTAAGCCCAACCTAGCTGATCCAGTATGCTACAGTCCTTCCTTGGAACTTTTGGCAAAAGATACCATGCTGGACTTGGTGGTCTTGCCCAATGGAGGGGATCCTGTGGCTCCCACAGGAGCGTGTGAGCTCCAGTATGGAGGACAGCAGCTGAAAGAAAACGGATGAAAAAAATGACAGCCAATAGTGAAATAATTTTCCAGATTCAATAACAAGGTCTAATTAAGTTTTGGGAGAGCTTTTCAAATTCCAAAGGCTTCTGGGTGTTTAAATTTTTCTGACATCCCTCTATTATCTGAGATATTAAGGTAGTTAAACCCTGAGAAAAATGTAAGTTATGTCTGCATATTTTGTGTAGTGCTATCAGTTAATCCAAAGGCTTTCTCAAGGAATCTGGTTTTTAGTCTGGGATTTGTAAAAATTACATTAGTGTTCCTCTCCCTCCAACCCTACAACATTAGATTCAAATTATATTCTCTCCCAGCTTGATTGTTACAAGTCACTGCTTTTGTGTTTCTTGGCACACGTTTCTCTCTCATCAGTCTATAAAAATGTTGCTGCCCACCTTGCCCCTCTCTCTTGCACTCAATGCATCAGCACCAGCTGAAGCCATCCCATGATCTTTCTCTCACATGACTCAGCCTTGGGTCTTCTGCAACCCAGCCAGGTATTACTCACTCACACTTTCGGTCTGGATTCCCAATTCAGACCCTCCTCTTCCATGACCTCCTGCACATCCCTCTTTTCTCCTGAAATTATGGAGGAGACTAGCTCAGAGAACAGGATCATGTGGCACATGGCCCAGATAATAAGGAATAAAAGATCAGAGGTGGAGGCAGAGGTGCTTCTCATGCCTCAAGAGGAAGTTACATCTGCCCCTTCTTCTGAACCCACCAGATATCCAACCAGCTGCAGACCAAAAATGCAGAGTAACAGAAGACCTGAGATCTGGGGTCCGACAGTGCTTAGTGGCACACCTCTGGGTAATTTTGGCAGTATTTAAGAAGTATTAGGCACTGTAAAGAATTAAGGGAGCAAACTAGCCTCTGGCTGAAAATCCAGCAGAGTGGGTGCTGCAAACCTAAACCCTTGACATTGGTGCCTTGGCACAAAGGATGTGTGATGGAGCTGATGTGATGAAGTCTTGTCTCCCTAGAGTTCCTTTCCCTACCCAGCAACACAGGTTTGGACAAAATGGTTCGGGGGCTGGGAATATCCACTCCTTCGGCTGTCACCTTATGGGTGCCAGTCTGGGATCCATCAGCTCTCTGGGTGATGAGACACAGAAATACCAGCCAAACTTGACCCAGTCCATTTAACTACGTGGGAGAAGCAGGAGAAAAGGCTCTCAGTACTGACCTACTGAAAGTGCAATAAAGACAAACAGTCAAGGCAGAATCTTCTCCACCCAATCCTATAGTGTCAACCATCACATCCAGTGGGTCAAGTATTAGCCTGTATATGAACTCTGCAGCAGGTTTGTACTGCAGAGCATCCCGGAGTTTTGGCCAGCAATTCTGCTACCAGAGGGACCACCTGAGGCTTTCCAGACTCCCACTTGGCCTGGATACTCTGAGCTCCTCTGCCGAAAGCCCAGCCCATGGCAGCTGAATGGTGCACTCTGATACATCCCAATGAGCTGGAGGATAAACCGAGATCCCTCATGAGACCCACCCACTTATTCATGCAGGCAATAAATGGTAGAGGAGAGCATGGACAAAAAGAGGGCACAGAAGGGAAAGGTGAAATAATAGGAAGTGCAGTCAGGATGAATGTCAGTAACTGACAGAAAAGATACAAAAGAAATGGTCTTCCGTACTCTCAGAAGAAAAAGGAATAAAAAAATAACAGTGTTTAGAATTTTTTGTAATGTTGAAGAGATACTGAAAGGACCAGATTACAGAGAAAGACTAAGGGCCAGAATCCATAACCCATTTTAAACCCAGCATGGCAGCATCTGGCAAGGGACTCTAGGAAAGGAGAGGAATAGTTTAAAGGTGACTGAAGTAGCTGGGAGTCAGAAGATAAGCTGAACATCAGATTGCTCATGACTGATTCAGATTCCCTTGAGTCACAGCTTTTATCAATGAAACCAAGCCTCTGAGTCTGAAGGACTGTATCGACATAGGAGGACATCCCCTTCTAGGAGAGGCTGACAGACATCATCAGACAATGATGATGAGTGCCTTTGGCAGGGCCTCGAGCCAACCTGCCCATCAGATTATCACATCCTGCCACATTGTGCTAAGCGTAAAAAACCTGTGTCAGACTCTCCTCCTCTAAAGGGATCCCACAGAGGAAAGGGGAAAGGGTGTGTTTGCATCAGGGCACTTCTGTCTGGTTGTCATGGCAGTACCATGCTGGCCTCTAACGCTTTTCTAAAGCAATATGTGAAAAAAAGAAATAGTAGGTTTAGCTGGTTAGTTTCATTGTTGAAGACTAAATATGATTAGTAATTCAAACTCATTCTATTTCTGGATGAAATTCTTAGACTGGAGGTTACTTTTCACAGAAGAGAGATGATGCTCATCACTTCTAGGAGCTGGTAATTCTATATGTCTAGTTTGATGTGTGCCAGCAATATTTCCTGAAATTGGAGGGGCTTTATGTCGTGGTCTCAAAGGTTACATTTACTTCTGGTTTCTTCTTTACTGCAAAGTTGCATGAGATAATTACATGGAAAGATCAAATTATTCTGGGGTTTATTATCATTTAATGAGGAGACTTTTTTTCATCACAGGCTAGAATTGATTTAGTGATCCAAACTGAATAAATATGAGCCCTCATATTTATGCACTCTAAGCTTAATTTAACACAGATTTCAGCTGCACACACAGAGTATTTCTGACCATTTGAGGAAGAATCAAAAGCTAAAATTAAACCAGTCCTCAAATACTGTTTTATGTACTAAATGTTGCTTTTAAGGGGAGTACTTTGACCAGCAGATTTGATGAATGCAATATGTGTAATGTTTCTTGGTATTTCCCTATTTCAAGATATATCACACGTAACATTGTTGTCATGTAGCCTGTAACATCAGAGGCACAATCCAAACACGTTCCTTCAGCAGTAGCTTGACATGAAATGCTTTTGAGAGAGACCCTCTGCCAAAGGAAAAGTATGTTGAAGGTTCTCCTACCTTTCACAAGAGAATACCATTATATTCATAAGGTGTGTGGTCTTAGAAAAGCTGCAGCAGCCTTAGCAGTTTGAAAGAAGGTATCTCTGCAAATGGGTGTGAAATCATAAAGACAGTGTTTTTGGGATTCAAAGACAAGTTTTGAACCCATATTACTTGTACACAGTAGTAAGTTTCATACATAGTAGTAAGTTTCATTTCAATACCAAAACTGGCTACCACAAGGCTTGGAGGCCAAATGGGGACATTTGAGTGGCTGTCGGGCCATTTTGGCAATACCAGCTGTGACAGTCACACATTCAGCACCATGAGAGCCTGTTTCTAAAGCATCAAACCAGAAAACATGGGTTCAAAGGATGTATCAGGACTCTAGGAAATAGGATAGTGCTGTGCTTATAGTGGGCCAAGGCTGAACAAAAAGGTACCAGATAGGTACAAAAGCCAAAGAACATCCAGTGTGCCTCCTGCTGAGCAGTGGGATGAAAAGGATAGGGTGGGCACTGTGCAATCAGATGGCACACAGCAGCCAGGGAAGCGCAGCATTCCAGCCACTCAGGATCTTTTAGGAACTGCTTCAGGAGCCAGAACCACATGGAAACCTGTCCAGGGAGCATGAGCTCAGAGCCTGCATGTGTCTCAGAGGCAACAGGGGCAGCTTGGCCAGGTGTGTCTCACCAAAATGAAGCACAAAGCTGTCCAGCTGGAGCTGGACAGGGTGCCCAAGAAATGTCACTGCAATCAGTAGCATCAAATGGGACAGCACCTTGGCATGTCCCTCAGCCTGGCAAAGGTTGTATCCAAGTTGTCTTGAGCTCCACCTGTGGTCACCCCTTGGGTCATTCTGCCACTTGCATGCCATTTGTACCCAGCACCAGCCTGTGTCTTCTACCAACCCGCAACCAGGGGACCTCAGGGGATCTCAGTACACCTTTTTCCACTGTGTTGACAGCACCAAGGCACATCATTTGAATTTTGGCCATAGTGCACAGATTGTTTGAATCAATGAAGGAAGGTTTTCATCAGTTCTCTGAACAATGATGAACAGAATTATGCATTTATTTAACAATCAGTCTTGCATGAGATGTAATAATTTCCAATTCCTGTTTCTTGTCTATCTTCCTGTTTTAAAAAAAGAATTCAATAAAAAGAAAATATTTCTCAAAGGAAGGATTTAATTATAACTACCTTTTTATTGCCTCAGCTAGAGTGCATAAAACTGCATTTTATGCTCTGATGTTGATCAAATTTTGGAATACTTGTCCTCATACTTTGATATTCAAAGTAAGTGGATGAGTATTAAAGAAATTAGTCTTGGTCAATACTTCTATAGATCAGAGCAAGATTATTTCAATTTAAATAATTGCATGGTTGTTATAGTTGCAAAAGTAGATACTCAAAAAAAAAAAAAAGGTAAAAACAAAACAAAAAACCTCCAGCTTTGTTCAAACAAACATTTTATTTGACCCAATATGAGACATTTCATTTATTTTTCATGAGATAAGACTTTTTAAAAATAATTTTGCTGGCTTTCAAAATGAGTTTTTGAAAGAAAAATGCTGTTTCATTTTAATACTATCAGAACAAAAAGCTTTGACTTTTCTGATCTCTCTCTAATCTCCATTTCTATTCAAAAATATTCATTTAATTTTATCCCAATTCACAGTCTGATTGGTTTCAAAAACTGCAATTTTCAGCAAATACATTAGTACTCAGAAATATGCCTTTTGGCCAAATCCATGACAGATGTCTTTTCAGTGTCTTTTCAGTGTCCCATTATTTTATTGGCATGCCTTGCACTATGCTATGGGGGAGAAGGAGAGATGAAGGAACTCTATAAGAAATTGAGGATAATTTAATGTAAGATATATTTCACAGTATCCCAGATAATATATCTAAAGACATGGTAAATATAAAATTCCTACTAACTAGATCATAACAAATTCAATGTTGTGGCTTGCTGGTGTCTTCACATCAGAAATCTCTGTAGAAGCTGAATTATTTTACCAAAAATGGCAGAACATGGTACTGCAATTTTTAACAGAAATGGAAGGAACTGCTGTCATAGAGAAAGTATTTGTACCCTAGATTTAGACCACACTATATCCAGGGAAATATGCCTGTATTAAAGGTGAGATGTTTGCGACTTGCAGCAGCAAGACAGCTACTCCTGCAGATGACCTTCCTTTACTGAATTGCATGGGGTAACAGTTCATTCTATGAGAACGCAATTCCCATCATTCAGTAATCAATTAAAAGCACCGTTTCATTCTAAATCTAAGGACTGGGTCTCAAAAATAGTAGGGGTCTAGAGGATGGATGTCCAAGAAAATGAATGGATTCCCAAAATACTAGAAAGGTTCTGTGATTTTTTTAATGTTAACTTCATAATGCACATTGCTGCTTTAAATTCGGGATCATCACTGTGAGACACAAATAGAAGTAACACTTTAAACTTCTGTCGTTTTGACAATCACGACCTTGTTTCCACTGCAAGCTTACAGTCTTTTTGTAGGTTTTGCTGAGAGACAATATGCCAGAGGAGGGGAACAGCTGAACATTTTTGCACCATTGAAGATTTAGAGGGTTTTTCGGGTGGTGTGATGGCCATAGGAGCTGGATATTGCTGCTAAGTATTTAATAACAGATCGGCTTTCAGTTTTTCTGATTACTTGGTCTTTTAGAAAGCTCTGCTTGGGGAAACAGGTTATATGTAGATATATGCTCCCCAGTTGTGGGATGGGATGCGCATCCCACATAACTAGCACTGGAGGAGAAACGCTAGATGAGGTTTATGGCTTTAGTCAATGGCAGGGATGTGTGCATAGCAGTGTGCTGGACTGGGGACCTTGTACAGGAGGTACTGGAGGTCCTCACTTCTGCAGGGAAAGGGAGTGTAATTTGTCCCTGATGAAGAAAGGAGGATGTTTACCTTGTCAAACCACAGACATTCAATCCAGGATGTTTCTGCACAGGGCATGGAGATCTGACCTCCACCTAGGTTCTCTTCCATACTCATAGTTGTTGTTGGGGCATCAGGAGATTGGGCTTTTAAACACAGTACCCAAGTCACCCCCTGTAGTTAGGAGATAATTTTTTCAAGCTGTGATGTATTTATGGTGGTGTTGGTGCTTGCATGATGCCTGTATACCACACCTCCTACTGTCTCAGACAGCCAATGCACACAGTCATTCCTTCTCTTTACCTCAGAACACAAGCATATGAGAAGGTTATCTGCACTCAGAAGTTTTGTCTTACTTCTGTTTTCTCTGTTCACATACTGTCTCTCAAACTTACTGTATTTCCCCATAAAAATTTGCCCACAAAATCTATTCCCCTGATGCCCCACTGGTGCCACCAGCCATTTTCTGTGACATGCTTTGACCTAACTTTAGTGTTTTTCTTTCCCAGTACCTTGTCCATGCTGCTCAGCTGTTGAGCCTGGTGTTGCATCTCAGATCCTCCAGTTTAGCCTACATGGGGGCCATGGTTTGGGCCACTCTCATGGGAGACAGTGAGGTCTCTAATGGTAACATGCGTGCCTTGCACAAGGCAAGGTCTTACACTTGGCTGCATGTACAGACCAGCATGTCGCTTTCACTCCTTCTCACAAATACGTCATTCCTCAAGTCACTATTAAAACCCATGAAGTGTGAGAAGGGCTGCTTTATTTGGCTGGGTTTTGTTCTTCATGACTGCTGTACTGCCCTCAGCACCAGAGTACTGACATGCTGGGTTTGCCAGTGCTGTGTGATACGACCACACTCTACCACATGAGGATCAGCATCTTTCATCCTTTCCCTCAGGAGAAAAAGCAGTTGTGTTTGTGTTTGTGCTTCTTTTTGCTACCTGTGGCTCAATATGCATGTTAGGTCAAAGAAGTGTACCTTCACAAAACACAGGAGTGTTCTGCTAAAGCTGGATCCCCAAGAAGTTCTACTTCTCACAGAGACGTAAAGTTAACTGTGCCAAAGAAAAGCTGGTGTTTACCAAAGTCCTCAGTCAGGGCTTGGGATCCCTGCACCCAGGACTATTCATATGACTTGATAGCCAGCACAGAGGGAAAATAATGTTTATGCTTGAGTTTACAGTAGCTCATGCTACTTGTTGCTAGCTGAAATTTCCATGCAGCTCAAGACTTCAGGTCCAGATATGCTGTGTTGCCACAGTGCAAACAGGAGACTTGACAGGTTCAATCACCACTAGGTTATGATTTGTCGGGTTGATGACTCCTGGCAGATAACAGGATGACCATCTCATAGCTGAAAAGAGACAAGCACTAGTCATGGATATTTCCACATGAAAGCTTTGTGTGTGAAAGGAACTAAAGAACCTTAAATGAAATTAAATGAACCCACAGCCAGTACACAATATGTGGACTCAAAGTTAAGACTGAAGACTCTTATCTGCAACCTGTACATTCACATTCAGTTCCAGAAAACCCTTTTCCTTGCCTATGCTGATTTAGACCCAGATTGGGATCATCCTGCTGAATATGATCCATATATGGCACTGGATTGGAAGGACTTTCTTCAATCTACATGTTGCTGACATTTGATTCATGCCTGCTAAGGCATTTCCCCAAGAGGAAGTCTTATGGTTGATTTCTATTGCAATGTCTTGAGGGCATTTTCCTTTCTGTGAGCTCATCAGATCTCACAGCAGAACAGAGCCAAATATGTTTGGCATTTGGCTTGGAGAATCCATGAAAACCGGTAAGCAAGAATGGGGTGAAGTTCTGCCAGTGAATCAGCAATGATGCTTTGTGCTGGGCCCGATGGTGAGTGAGCACACATAGCATTACAGAATAGTTTTGTTTGGAAAAGACTCTTGAGATCATTGAGTCCAACCATTAACTCAGCACTGCCAAGTCCACCATTAAACCATGTCCCTAAGTACCATATCTGCATGTCTTTTATATAGCTCCAGGAATGGTGATTCCACCATTTCCCTGAACAACCTACTCCAATGCTTGATAGTTCTTCCAGTGAACAATTTTTTGCTAATGTCCAATCTAAACCTCACTGGCACACATAAATGTGCATGAACACTGAAATGTATGCAAAGGTGGAGAGCATAGAATCATAGAATCGTTAAAGCTAGGAAAGACCCAAATTATTTTTTTGAATCCACAGAACCCTGTGTCTTCTGCCTTTCAGTACTGCTGGAGATGCTGCCGGATTCCTAACACTGAGCTGGCTGGAACAATGAATGTACAGAAAGTTGAGTGATGTTTGAAAAAGGTCTGGTTTCTCAGGTTACATGGTCTTCAGTGTCAGCCATTATGTTGTTTTCCTAAGCTCCCAAATTTTAATTTGTAATATCATTTAAAAACTCCTACCAGTTTGCACACAAGCAGGCGGGGACCCTCTGGCAATGTTTTGCCTGAGTCCATCGTGTGTTTGTCTGGCCTTAGTAACCAGGCTTGGAGCATGGCATTGGCAGAAGACACTAGAAGCCCTCAGTCTTGTCTCCACAGAACCCCCACTGTTATATACAGAATAAGGAGTTAACAGATCATGGAGCTTTTCTGTAACAGACTTAGAAAAGCAGAAACCAAGGTTATTTACTGTTCCCACACTCAGAGCAGTTTTAAATTGCTAGGTTAACAAGCCATTCCTGAAAGAAATTTTCTGTGCACCAATGTATTTTCTGTGGTTGAAATAAAAATTACTTACAGACAGTGCAATGTTTCTTGCAAAGTAAAACTTTGGCCAATGGAATACTTTCAAATTCAGCTGTTAAGTCTGTTAGCTCCTTTCTGGCTGGGGGTTAATTTGATCTATACCTTGCTAAGAGACATTGTCATGGATATATGATGTAAAGTAGAACATATTAAAAAAATACCCTCAGTTTTTTTGTTGTTACTGCTAGTGGCACCAAGGTTTAGTGTAAGCACACCACAAGCCAACTTCTGATGCCAATTACATCAGTGTAAACAAGATTAGAAATTGGCCCAAGCCTATAGGTTTAAACATGACTGTTTTGAACATTATTTTCAGGACAGATAGTGTTTTCAAGGAAAACAATGCACTTGTTAATTTTAGCCGTTTTTCCTCAGCACATTTTGGCAACAGTTCTAATATATTCCTAGCACTTGGCTTTATTTTACTGTTTGTTATATTGCCTGAGTAGCAGCACAAATCAGCCTGTCAGATGAGATATTTCAATGGATTAAATACAAGTTTGAAGGCTGGAGACCAATAATGGGAGAAATGGAAACAATTGTCATTAGGCATAAATTTCATATTTTGTGAATGACATATTTTCCTCTCTGGTAGGTCTGTACCAGGTCTGGTGGTATCCCATCTGGTATTCAACACTTAGGCTGCTTATTATTAGTTAGAGAAATCCATAACACATTTCAAACAGATCAATGGTATCAAAAAACTTGCCATCATGCAGGAGTAGAACAGTCCAACAAGATAAGAATGAATTTATTTTCTCTGGCTGCTGTAATCCTTTTGGATACTCAAAGAACAGCATTTCTTTGACCTCTCAAGTAATTTACACACTTATAGAAAAGAAATACTATTTGTTCTACACATGAAATATCTTAATACAAACCTGGACATGTCCCAAGGAAAAATAGTTGGGATTGATACTATTTAGGACAGCAAAAGTCTTAGACAATATTTTAGCATCACTTATGCCTTCCTTTTGAGACTTGGTCAGAGGCTTCGGTGCTGGCCTTTAACAGGGCATTGCTGCTCCTATAAATGTTAGTGAGCTAACCCAAGATTCATGCCAAAGATATGGACCTAAATGTTCTTTCCAGGCAAGATGAGAGTTCATTAAGTTCAATTTTCAAGCAAAAAGAGCAATCAAGATCTCCTCACAGAAGATTAAGACTCTTAAAAAATGACCAGCAAGTGTTCCAGTCGAACTCAAATCAACTGAGAGTGAGGATCAAACCAAAGAATACAAGTATGCAGGAAAACGTGTGAAAGATATAGTCCCTAATGAGAAACATTTACTCCTTCACTATCTGGATTGTGTGCTGATCTTCCATTCTTCTTTTTCTTGTTTTAAGGAAGGACCAGTTTCTGTGCTATAATTTATAACAGCTGGACCATTCTGTGTGTGTACGTGCATGTGTGAATGTGCTGGACAAAAGAACATTACCAATGCGAAAAGAAAAAGGATGGGCACTGTTTTTGGAACTTGATTCCAAAGGGAATGTATAATGATATGAAAAAGATTAAGTAAGTGGAGGAAGCTGGGGGATCTTCTAGATGCAAGACTGCTGCAATGTGGGTGGGCTCAGCAAGGGTTTCAGCACATCCTGTCTTACCAGTGATACAGTGACCCTGGTTCAGAGATTTCACAGCACTGTGGAGCAAGAGGGTGGCTGTGTTCACTACAGAGGTTTCTTTAGCCAAAATCATTTTGCGCTGAGGCCTGGCCAGTGACTGATAGCTGTGCACAGTAATTTCAATTTCTTTCACATAAACATAATGAGGTGTTGTTTATTGTTTTCCTGAAAGTTTGGGGTTGAGATATTGGGGAAAACAAACAAAGATACACTTTGCAAGTTCTCTGAGCAGTAAATAGTTCCCCTTGGCATGCTCTGACAGGCCATTTCATTTCAGCTTTGCTGAATCAGCTTAACAGGGAAAACTCAAAACTCATTGCCAAACTCTCATTGCAATTTCGCTTTACCACAGTGGTCATAAAGAGATGCTGTTGCTCTCTATACAGGGAACCAAATATTCCTTAGGACAGGTTTATGTAGGGTGTGCAGATTGCTCTAAAATTAGGGAAGGGCTGAGAGTTAAGGATATACACAGTGTAGGTGAGCATTTGGGTTTGTCACACGGAACACACAGATTCCATCAAAAACTTACATGTGTGACATCAGCCAATATGACACCAAAACACATCACTGCATCAAATGCAACTCTGTGTGTGTGAGGGGCAGGGTGTAGTGATGGTTGTTTCTCAGACTTTTATCTCATTAAATGCTCTAAGTGAAAGCAGTATATATAAATTAACCATCTTCCTTCCACAAGGCTGCTGCAGCAGAATGATACAAGGCCATTTGTATAAGTTATAAGCTGACTTCCATGGAGAGAGGTGCACCAAGAAGTTCAAAGCTTAGTAGAATTAGCCTTCCAAAAGAGTCCCATTCCCAGCCCCAAAGGCAGGCAGAAATTGTGTTCAAGGTCTTAGCACTGGCCTTTTGCTGGTGGACATGGTACTAACACAAGCCAATGTTCCTTGGGAGAGGTTCAGCTTTTGTAAGATAATTAACATGGGAGACAAACACATATTTTTGTCAAGAATGATATTTTGAATTGCATACAGATAACCCCTATTCAATATTCAGAAGAGTGTGTAATTATGCTATTTTACACATGATAATTCTTTTAATGCAATCAAACACTGTGCTTGAATTTATGACAATGTATCACACTGCTCATGAATCACTATAAACCTCAGGAAGTACAACAACCACCAGAAAACATATGTGCAAAACTGGTTTTAGAGGGACATTCTTCTCATGATCACACATTAGAGCTGTTGGGGTAAACTCCCCATGAAACAAATATGCTCGATCTTTGGATTGGAGAAGAACCTTGGAACAAAGTTGTAGATCTCTTCCTGCCTGCTGGGCTTCTAAAAAAAAATCACCATCGGAACTGTCTGGGCCACCTACATCCTTCCTGCAATTCTCAGAGATATGAATTGGAGTATAGCTTACTCTAGTTGTACATTTCCTGTTCTTACTGCAGCAGGCTGCTCCTTGAACAAAATCCCAGCATCACCTAACCCCTCAACTGCCCCGTCCTTGTCTAGGGATCAGACAGCAAACTCCTAGCCTTTAAAAGAAGTGCAGATGGGAAACATGCCCAAGGCACCATACCTGGTGAGTAAACCTGTCTTAACAGTCTTATCTGCAGCAAATCTAGTTGGAATGCCAGGATGTTAAGGAAACTTTCCTGTCCAACCATTCATGTACCACTCTGGCAGTCACACTCATGCCACCTGAGCTGGAACTGAAGCCCCTTTGCAGCTACGCACACCACACTCACATAGTTAGACCAGGTTTCTTACCGGCTCAACCCCCGTTTTCTCGTAGTAGAGTTTCAGACTCCCCAGTCCTTAAAATTATTTAATCTTGATGGAATAACTAAATAACAAAGTAACAGCTCGAGCTGGGTGCCCCTGGACAGGGAAGTTTCCTTAACAAGGACATCCACGATGTGGGGCATCTTTCCTCTTGGTTCTTTCCCATCCAGGGCTTAGAGCAAGACTCAGCACAGAGACAGTGAAGGACAAATTTCTGGCTGTCAGCTGCTGGGGTGGCTGAATGATGCTGAACCTTGGTGGATTTTGCTGCACCCTGTGAGGTTACTGCTTTGTTTCCTCAGGCTCTCAGAGTAAGAAGACCCCTGCTCAGAAGGCAAAGTTCTCTCTGACTGTGGGCCAGGCCACCTCAGCTAGACTTGCACACAGACTAATGTCAAAGCATGAACTGGATCCTCCAAAACCTTTACCCTACCCTCTTGTCCTGCAATGTCCTTCCTGACCAAAAATTCCCTTCATGTCCAATCAGACCCCCTTTGCCATTCATTCTGACAGCTTTGTATCAACTGCCCCCATGTCCAGAGGAGCTGTTTCCAGTAGAAAACCCGTAATGCAGATCATGGTTTTCGATTAATATAGCCATACATACTTTATGCCTGAATACATGCCCTAATTTATGAGTAACAACAAGGATGTATTCTCCAAAGAAAGTAATACTTGACTAAATTGTTCTCTTGACGTAAACCTGTAATTTAAAAATTATATATATTTAGAGTGCAAGTCAAAACAGGAAGTCCATTCCCAAAGCGGATAAAGATATTTCTGAACCTAAATATCTAGTGATACAAAATTGCCATGAAATGTCTCTCCGTTCCCTGCCTAGCAAAACCACCCTTTACCAAATAAACCTTCTATTTATGGGAGCACTTTGCTGTACAAGCAAGTTTGCTCTCACTGTCTCCTTTAATGGTGAGACTGGGGACTTTCATAGTCACAGGCTGCCCAAGGAGGATTCTGCTATTGGAAGGTACAAACATATCCACTGGCGCTGGGAAAGCATTTTTAAAAGTTCAGATAATAAAGAATGTATCAGGGAAAATCAATACAATTCAGAGAAGAGAACTAAGTACCCAATCGGAGATACATCCAGCTAAATACAGAATTTTTCGTCTTAGCTAACGCTGTCTGATATTGACTCCAGTTTCCTACCACGGGGGCTAGTCATAATGGAACTAATCTCTCCATTAGCTCTAAGCCATCTGGCATGGCTGGTTTGGCTGCTGACAGACATGTGGCAAGGATCAGAGGCTGGGTGCTGTGATGCTACCACAGGAGTGAATCTGAACATCAGGTGAGAAACATTAACAACAAAATAGAACACATCATAAGCAGTGGGGAGGAAAAAGGATTAGACTGTGGCAGCCATCAATCAATAGGAAGGAGGTGGTGCTGCCTGTCTCCTTAATTCCACTCAGAGAGCAGCAGACTGTGCAATCAACCCCTTCAGAAGGCAGGAATTGTACTTGGACAGATTGTGACACAGAGCTGCAGGAATCACTCCTCTCTTTCATCCCAGAGTTGTCTGCCTGCAGCATATGCCACCAAAGCAAAGTAGTCTGTCTCTAAAAGCATTTAGGGATTCACAAGATAGCAAAATCTATATGGATGCATATAGGTCTACACGCGCACACACACACGAGTGTATATATTACATGTTTTATTTATAACTCAAGATTTTGCATAGGAACTGGTTGTACAGATGTTAAAGCAAGACCTCATGAAACATGTTCCAACAGAGAAGGGTGAGTCTGGCATGATAGCAATTAGAGACAGGAACACCAGTTTTGCTAAAGCCCTAGATCCCAATGTAATTTCTGATTCACAAATTCAGAAATGTAATAGTTGAAGAAGTGACTCAGAAAAGACAGAGCTGTTGCCTCAGTGCTCTTCTCATCATTTTATGAGGCATGAATTAGCACAGAACTTTAACCCATAATTAATTCCATGGAAAATTCATATTATTATTGTACTTTCCTGTGTATTTCTATGAAACCCATTTGCTCCAGGCATTGTTGCATGACTGCAGCTGCTCTTTTGGTAGGTATCCTGGAGGGATCACCTTTAAGATCTGAGCTCATCGTGGGCTCCCTTTATTTCCCAGCAGTTTTGGACACATTTCTCCTTATAAATACAAAGTAAGGGAAATAACCTGATCCATGACCTGCCTTGCTAAGTGTTTCCCATAATTTCAGTCATCGTACTTTGCTCTGGGCTAAAGGGACAGCATGACAATAGAAAAGACAAAGAAATCCTATAGCACTACTCTGGTCCTGGTAGTTACAGGTGAAATATCCATAGGTGATCAAGGGTGGGCAGTGCAATGCCTGTGTTGAATTCATGCTGCATTCTACAGCATTACGCTTTTTAAGTCATCTAATTTTATGTGTACCCCTGTATCTATCAAGAAGCTCCCCGAAGACATAGATTCTATAGAATCTTTTGTATATAATTATCTGGCTGTCAGAGTACATGCTTGTCCATTTGCTCTCCAAAACACCATTGTAAGAAGTACTAAACATCCTCATCTGTTCTGAGCTTCAGAGAAGGTTTCAAGGATGCATAATGCCTACATCTACTCTGCAGTTTGGTTGTGCTTCAGCGAAACAGGTTTAGGCAAATGCACTGTACTTCTGTGGCCTTGGATCCATAGGTGTAAAGATGCCTTAGACCAATCTAATGCACTCTTCTCTTTTCTAGACACAGCTTCATTAGTTTAATAAATGTTTAACCAAGACCATGATAGTGCTGTCACACTGCTACACGAGTATAAGGAAAACACTGCCAGCCCTCCCAGTAGCCACCTTCACCATGAAACATGTGCCTTGGTGCTCACTATTTCCTTTTGATGCATGCTGCTGTCAGAAGAATACATTGCATTTTAAGTTTCCTGCCTTCCTAACTAAGGTAATTCATCCAATTGTACATGATAATTTTATTTCATGAAATTCAACAGTAGTTTGATAACTGAAGTTACAGCAGGTCTTCAGCATGCATCAGAAAGAAACAAGAGGAACACCAGAAAAATTACAGAAATTACTTCAGGCACTTTATTCACTTGGTTTTCACCTAAAAAATAAAAAGCTTACACCCTTGCCTGGTGGTTTTAAAGTCCATTGCACAATAACCTGTTATTATGTGATTTTTTTACCACACTCACCCAAGGCAATATGAGCTCTTATAATTGAAGTGAAATATTGAAATAGAATTTTCTACCAACTACACCATTATGAATGATACTTATCTACAGCATCCTGCTCCTAGTTTATTTATAGGGGACAATAATAAAATATTCTTACTAATTTGATTGTTTTATGTCATGGAACAGAAATGCCAAAATCAAGGTCAAGAGTATGTCAGTAGTTTAATCTCCCTGGTGTTAACCCACAGTAAAATTTCTCAGGATATAGTCTGCTGGTCTCCTGCAAGTCATTATGTTTTTAATTTTCTCCCTGTAAAGTGCTTTTCTTGAATGCAAAGTCTGTGTATTCTAGAGGTAAATACATTAAGATAAAAGGTTCAAAGAGTCTTTTTCTAAAGACATCTTATAATGTCTCATAAGCTTCCTTATGAAATTCCAGTGCAAACCCCAACCATACTGTCTTCAAAAGAATTCCCAGTGCATTTTCTTTATTTGCACAAAGAAAGGAAGGAAAATTAAAGGAGAGAGGGAGGGGGAAACTGCGGTCAACATTATGGCCCTGCAGATTGCTGGAGTCAGACACTCTGGATCCTCAGAGTGAAAAAAGATCTATTAGGCAGGGCACTGCATGGGAATTTGCTTGTATCTACTTGTCTTGGCTTCCAAGGACTTCTGAGCATCTCATCTCTCAGGTGCCACTGTACTGCCAACTCCCCCACCATGCAGTAAAGCCCAAGTACATTTTCTGGCAGCAGCTTGCTTCTTCCCTCCTGGACTGTCTCTCACTACAGGAGGAACCCCCATTAGAAACAGCCCAAAGCTAACCTCTTTCAAATCACGCCTCTACCAGCCCAACTCCCTCAGAATTACACTGGTGAGCTGCCATTACTGGCTGACGTACCTCCCAAACCTGTCCCACTGGTTTCTCTTGCTTCCTCCCAATCTCCTTGTTTTATCTACCCATTACTATGTTTTATAGCATGGGCTCCTTGGGGTAGGCACAACCTTCACAGTGCTTGCACACCTCCTAAAGCCCTGGGATGGGGTGCTCCAAACTGCCAGTACCCTAGATATTTTAATAATTAATAATACAATCAGTCACATGAGGAAGTCTCAATTCCCTACATTAGAGAACATGGTAGGAAAGATGACGTAGATAAAGCGTGCTGCAGCAACCATCCTAACATGCAGTTCGGCTTTATTTTGTCTCTCTTCCAAGACCCTACCACAAAATTTTTGCCAGACTGCATGCAGCTGTGCTGTGCAAGAGCACACGCACTGCCCCACTCAAGCAGGATTGATGCCTCTGCAGAGCCCAGTAAAGAGATAAAAAAATCCTTCCTACACTTGTGGGCCCTGTTAGGCCGTTCTCATGCTCCCAGTGGCTGACTTCCATTTGAGGAAGGTGTGTCTCCCCCTCCAGCACTGCTGGGTCCAGAGTTTCTGCTAAGAGCCATCATCCCTGCCTGTGATGCAAGCATTCCTCCCTGAAGCCCTGCCCAAACATTCACCCTGGGCTCAGATGGGTCCCGGTCTTTATGGTGGTGTTGTCTGCGCTGTGACTGGGCTCTTATCTGCATTCAGCTTTTGCCTCAAGAAAATAGGTCTTGCAAATTCACAGCCTGCTTCCGTGCATGGCAAACAAAGCCTTCAGTTGGCAGGAAGAGTTCAGAAGATCATGGCCAAGATTTATGGGAAGTTATAGAAAAAACTCCAGAAAGAAAATATGTTAAGCTTGCTATTGTTTGTACTGTTTGCTTGGCTGTGGCACACTGGCCCAGAACAGCTGATATCTGGGCTCAAAAGAGTTAGTTCTCTAAAAGGAGGTGAGGCATGTTGGGGGTAGAAAGAGCAGTGTCCAGGTACTCTGTAAAGAACTTGGTAGCATGAGTGTCATACCTCTGCCTTCCTAGTGCTCCCAGCAAGGGAAGGAAAAGGGGCTTATATTACCTAGACTGAGTGTAACTGGGTGGTTTTTGCCCTTTTTCATGGTTATTTAAATGCTTCCTTTCATCTTGCAAACACAGATACAATAGCTAGTAGAGAAAATTAAATGAGAGTGCACCTTATCATAGAATCATAGAATGACTTGGGTGGAAGGGACCTTCAAAAGTCATCTAGTCCAACCCCCCTGCAATATAAGCAGAGACATCTGACCTAAAGATGACCATGAGAAGACCTGACCTATTATCTTAGCCACTAACTCATTTACCAATATAATCACATAGGGTTTGTGCTGATGGTGTTCTATAAATCACCAGCAGCCCATGAAGGAAATCCAGGTGCACCTCCATCAAACAGGTGCAACTGCATTTATTGGGCTACCAGTCTCTCCTTGCCACTGAAAAAGCTCTAAGAGTTGAACATTTATGTGCTCTAGACTGTGAGAAAATTACTCCAAAGCGACCTTTGTTTTACCTGCAGGTATACTGCCCTGTGCTGTGATCTTGTCAGATCTTGTTAAGTCATCAGCACTAGGGCAATCTTGGATGATAAAAGCCAGAAAAGACCTCACTGCTGAGGGAGGCTGTGCCTGTAGAATCATGAAAATTGGAACAATGAGGCACCAGCATCCCTTTTTAACGTGTTTTACAAAGAGCTTTACAGGAGTCATTAACAACATATTACAGAGAACTTGTGAAGAGTCCTAGATCTAAGATCCTACAGGAAAGAAGTATCATTGGCTTAGAGTTGGACTGAACTAATCCACTTTATAAAAGCTGCTGTGCAGCCAGTTTGCTGGGGGTTGTTTGTTTTTTTTTTATTTTCTCACTCTTTACTACCCTAACTTTGAAAGAAAACAATGTGCATTGCACTATTTGCTCTGCAGTTGTTTTCTGAAACAGATTTTAGGATGCCTTCTTTAATACGGTTGTACATCTGGATGTTTCTTGGTCTCTCCAGTGGGTTTCCAATGCTGTGCAGCCACCTCTGGAGCTGCAACACCTCCAGACTTCCTACAATGAAACCCAGGGAGCAGAAATCAGGAAGGTCATGTGCCAGGCTGCATTTTTCTTCCAAAGTTAGAGGATGTGTCTGGCGGCAGTAATGAAAAGGGAAAGAACAGAAACACTCTCTAAGTGTCAAGATGTCTCTGTCACCTTCCAGCAATGTCATATCTAGTCCCAGGAACTGTGGTGGGAGTTGAGTTGGAGTGGGTGTTCTGCTTAAATGCATCTTAAACTGTGTTGGCTATCAGCTCAGAGTCTGTAAGGAGATGAAAATGATTCTTGCTACCAAGTACAATCGTAGGTGCCCCAGCACAGTGATGCCACAACAAAAATTGTTTGTTCAGAAAGCCCTGGTCCTCTGGACATCCAGAGAAAATTACTTTTAAGGTGAGCACCAGCCAGCCCATTTCTGCTTCCAGCCTGTGGTCTGAGAACAGGGAAGGATGAACTCTGAAGGGATGGAGACCTGAGTAAGAAGTGAAGAATAAAAAATTCTGAGGGAGAGAGTCTATAAATAGAGAATAGGGACAACTCCCATAAGGAAAGACAAAAACATAGTGTTTGTGTGTCCCTCAGAACAGGGCAGTGGGGGTGAGTCAGCGTGTGGTGGCCAGAGAAAGACAACAAGGGTTGGACTGATGGGATGAGGTTTTGCAGATAGAGTGTGCAAAGATAAATGTGCAAGCGTCGTATTCATGTTTCTTGTGGATCCAGGCGTAAGTGGGAGAAAGAGTACATATGACATTTTCCTTGGAAAATGGGTGGAAGTTTTTAGAGTCCTGGGAGTGTGAGTATCTATAGGATAGCCATGTAAGATTTCCCTGAAGATGTATTTCTAGTCAGTAGATCTTGGAAAATGAAATAATTAATTTTGTTCATGCCATGTTCAGTTAGTTGTTCATTATTAAAATTAGCAGTTGGTGCTATATGGCAAGTTAGTTCCCCATTTTTCCAGATATAAAACCTGAGTGAGGGATTAGATGCTGAGCTAAGCTGCAGAAGCACAATGGCAGGGTGGGATCTGTTCCACAAGGTTTTTCTGCAATGCTGCTGAAGCTGGTTTAAATATATTGAACTTACCAGTAAAAAATATTCAACTCTGCCGACTCTCCTCCAGCATTCAGTGTTGTTTCTCCCACATCCCTGCTGTCCTGGTGAGGTGGCCCCATGACATGCAGATGGCTGCAGGGCTGGCAGGCTCATCTCCTCCCTGTTTGTCTCCTCCTCTGCATGAGACACAGACTCCCCGAGTGAAGCAAATCTTCACTTATACTCAGTTTGCACAAGTAACTACAGCAGGTTTGTTGCTTAAGAGTGCAAACAGCCCATGTTTTTAATGATTGTGCAAGAAACTTCACTGAGAATAAAACCTGAGCTTCAGAGAGTTGGGGGGTTTTCTAAGTGTAGGCTGAAATAAAAGTTTCCATAGCTGTTTTGGATCTCTAAACCAGCCTTCTGTTTGTAAACACCCAGGCAGCAAGCAGAGAGGCTGTCCTCTCTCCCCTCTCCCACGCAGAACCACCTTGCTGCTTTACCTCACCCTCTCCAA
This sequence comes from Corapipo altera, assembly GCF_003945725.1. Taxonomy (NCBI): domain Eukaryota; kingdom Metazoa; phylum Chordata; class Aves; order Passeriformes; family Pipridae; genus Corapipo; species Corapipo altera. Next base: position 752,440 of record NW_020884897.1, on the reverse strand, counting down.
GCTGCTCTCAAGCCTGTCAGCTCTAGAAGCTGCCTGGGAATGAAACAACAAAGGCTGTGTGGACAGCAGCAAAGAATGCTTGGAAAAGCAGTCCTTGGTGGGCAGATGAGCAGTCATTGTCTGTTTTCCCTGTCTGTGGGCATTGCATGCCTCTGCACACAGAGCCCTTGTGTTCAGAAAGGAACGATAAGCTACAAGCCACCATGCTAACTGTTCCTAGTGTTTCAGCCCCATTTTTCAATTAAGCCCAGACATTTTCTATGTTATTGAGTACTAAAGCTTTGGAGTTTGTGAGCGCTCGGAGGGCCAGGTGTCAGCTAATCAACTGAGACATCTCTAAAAATGGCTACAGATAGATGAATTTTAGGTGTTGAGATTTCACCTTTGAATATTCTTTTATTGAAGTTATTATTATTGGGTCAGACAGGAACACTGCTGTTGCTAGCTTTGGCCAAGGTGTGTATAGTTTCACACTAAAACGATTCATGTGAGTCTGGGCAGTGCTGCTGCCTCTGTGACTTCCCTGCAAACCCTCTCTTGGTGGCCTTTGCAGCTGGACTCTGCTGTGCACAGGTACTTCTTCATGCTCACCCAGGAGAGCGGTGTGGCTCTACCTGCTCATGTCAAGATAAGGTGCCTCCTTGAGACAAGCTGGAAGTTCTCTCTTTTCCTTTTTAAATTTTCTTTCCTTTGTTCTCATGCATTTAGCTCCTGTGGCTTGCACATAAAGTGAGAGAAGCATACCATTGAAGGTACAGTGGTGAGAGTCCAGTCTGCTCCTTGCTCCTTCTTGCCCTGGAGCAGACTGGTGTCAAATGGGAGAGCCATGTCCATGCTCCATCAGACTCCATGTTCTGTTGCTCATTAGTGGAAACTGTACAGAAAGGACAGAGGGATCCCAGGGTTTTGGAAGTGTCTCCCCAGACACAGAACAAAAACATCACTGGAAATCACAAGCAGGAGGGAAGGGAAGGGAAAATGGCAACAAGAGCAGAGGCCTCCATCTGGAAGATGAGAACAAGAAGAGAAAAGTAGTTGAATCCCACACACAGACATAAGGGCATGGAATTTTAATCTGGAAAAGAGAATTTCAGAGACTTTTAAAGACTAAACATCCAACTGATGTAATTTTTTAAGGAAACAGCATGGCATCGGAATTTTTCCTGAGGTGCCTGGCATCAAAATGCAAGCACGCAGACAGTTGAGGCTTGCAGGTAGTCCTGAGGATCCCCAGGCAACTTACTCTGTAAAACTGGCTCTGTGTATTTGGACACAACTGCAGCAACAAGGACTACTTCAGCAGGCTCGTATAGGCAGAAAAGTCAATATGAGAACTCAGAGCATGGAAGTGCTGAGAGGATAAAGGCATCCTCACAGTGTTTGAACGCAGTCCAAGACTAACACAAGTGAAAACCTCTGGAGAAGTTGTTCTTGTAGAATTGCAAGTTGCTTTTTTCCCCCCTATTTAAATAAGCCAAAGTAGTTAAATTGAGATGATAAGAATCTGAACTTTATCAGTGAATTCTACTTTTCAAAAATAGTTATTCAAATTCTTACTTCATCAGGCTTTAGGAGGTAATACATTTAAAGAAATAAAACATGGAAAAAATCCATTTGAAGGCGCTGGCTTCATCTGCATGGCAATGAAATGTTCTCAAGAAAGACTTTACTTTTAATTAATAATAAAGCAAATGCAAACCACCATAGGCCACATTTGAGAAAATGCTGCAGTTCAAAGCGAGAAAAGACTTTTATTATATGAAATTGCAAGTGAATACCATTAAATAAATGTCAACACAATCATTAGAACAATCTATCAACTAGAAAAAGAAAGCAGAAAATCACACAGGCAAGTTATGGGCATAATAGAAGTATGATTGTATTTTTGCACTTTGACTCCAGGAGAGAAATATCTCTCCACAACAAAAGACCACCATCTGAAAAGCAAACCCAAGCCCTAACCAGGAGGGGCTGGCTCCAACCTAGCATGTTTTTGACAATTCCCACTGCAAGGATTTTGTACCGTGCTCCTCGCCAGTGGGATTATTTCATGTTCTGACATATATGCTTATAGCCCATGCCTCTATTAATGCTTACTACTATTAAATGCTGCCTCTTGTGACTAAGGTCTCAGACAAGCCACATCCTCACATGACCCAGGGCTGTGCCTGCTGCTCTGTGTGTGTCAGTCACCCCACTCTTGGCTAGGCAAAGAGCCACGGCCAGGAAGGATGCAGACTTTGAGGTCAGAGAATGGGTAGCTCCTGTTTCACCCAGGAATGCAGAGTATCCCTACAGGTGACCAGCTGGTGTTAGGGGTGGGACAGCCTAGAGGTCACCCATGCATCAGTGTGCCCTGCTCTACTCCCACCTGCTGAGAACAGCACATAGAACTGATTTTTGGTTTTTAATTGTTACTCTTCATTTTTTCTGTCTTTGGTCCACTTCTCCTTGAGCTTGGGGTTAGTCCTATGGGCTGGGTCTGCCCTTTCTTCAACAACAGAAAACCTGTAATGTACCATGGATGTTGTTAGCAGCCAATATATACCAAGTAATTATAACAACAAATTTCTGGACCAATTTCCAACCTCGTCCCTCACAGCTAGCACTATAAAGAGAGCCTTACAAGAAAAAACAAACAAACAAACAAAAAACCCCAAACAAACTAAAACCACATAAGGAAGGGAGGGAGCCTGAGCACAACTCTCTCTCCAGGAGGTGAAAGCCAACCTCCATTGTGCTCAGCCTGAGCAGGCAGATCCCCAAGGACATTTTTCCAAGGTGTTTTTTGTTTTATTTACTTTTGTCAGAAGAAAAAAGGTGTGTACAGTAATGCTGTATAGCTGCATGTATAGCTGCATCAAGAGAGAGGGAATGTTGCTTAGTCTATTTTCTTACTTTGGAGTTCTCCCCTTCCATTTGTAAGTGTACTGAGATCCTGGAGGAGCAGGGGATGTTGATGCTGCAGGAGGAAATGCTAAATATAAGAGTGGCTAAATGGGACTTTGGTGATCTCAGCTCTGTGTGAAATAGAAAAAACAAGAACTATGTTCAGCTCCACTGGGCTCAACTGCAAGAGCATAAAATGCTTCTGAGTGGGTTAAACAGCTCCAGACTCAGAAAAAGACAGTTCAGTCACTGAGATTATACTTAATTGGTATTGTGGGAAGGCAGCCTCTCTGCAACGCAGCCTACGCTGCCCCCTCATACAAAGCCTTTTCATGAACTACAGGGGAAATGCTGCCAAACATCTCAGCAAATGCTAGTCTTGTAATGTCATCTCAGGAAACAGAGGAGCCCAAAGTCACCAGGACAGTCTCACTGCCCTCATGGCAAGGTCCATCCTTGCCATTCCTGCTCTTTCTGTCCTGGACAATTTGACTTTGTTCACCCACGCCCCAGCTCTGCTAGCAGGCTGGATGGGAACCACATCCTACCTCCTGTAGCAATATCAGTAGCAGCATGGGCAAGGTTTTCATGTAGCGAAGGACTTGGGTCTTCTCCCATGTCATCAGGTCTTATTTAATCATTTGTTCAGGATTCACCCCCAGCTGGCAGGAGGTAGGGTTAAAGAGCAAGGCAGCAAAGATCCTTTGTCCAAGTTAGCTTTCCTTGAAGTGACAACACACATACATGATTCTTCTTCATCGCACCAAGAGGCCAAACTTTCCACCTTGTCTGTGGGTGCACCTGGCTGTGCTGTGCTGACAGCAGGATTTTGTCCTAAAAACAGTACTGCCTCCGTAGCAGTGCTCAGACTGCTTGGAGGTCTTCTGGCTAGAACTTAGGTTTAAAACAGGATTCCTGGAATACACTGGTGAGACACTGGTAGAGACACTTACCCACACCAATTCCAGGGAATTGGGTGACATCTCTGTTTCTCTGTGCTTTCTCTGCTGCTAATGGAAAATTTTCCACAGGAAAATGAGATTTTTGGCAACTTTGTCATCGATACTTTCCACCTCTTGGTGAATGTTACCAGGAACCACCAGAATCATGTGCAATGTAGAATGATCAAGTGATGAACTTGCTCAAGACTTCATGTTACACAGAAGGAGGCTATAACTTCCCTATGATTTTTTTACATCCCACATTGACTTTTTACATGGGATATTAGGAACAAGGGCTTGGCTGGACCTCATTCATGTATGCATTTGTGCACGTTTGAGGTGCATCTGTGCATAACTGCATGCATCATCTATGTTCATAGCCAATTGCCTAACTTAAACACACACAGCAAGTACAAGTGGCCCAGAAAAAATGAGAATAATTTTGCTACGGAAGGGGGCTGGAGGGCCTTTCTTTTCTTTTCTTTTTTTTTTTTTTTAATTGGGCTTTTATGTGTTGAGGGTGCGGTCCAGTTGATTTAGCAATTTTTTACTCCAAAGGAACCATTTTACTATTCTTAGTGTGTTTTCTCAACTTTGAAACCTGAACCTAAGCCTCTTTTTCCTAATCATGCCTTGAAAATTAAAATGCTTGGAGCTACATACTGAACTGCTTTATCCATAGGAACACATCATTTTCTTTCCTAAAGGGTGCTTTTTCAGACACCCTGTTCTGAGGCCAGGCACAGCAGAGCAAGTTTGACCAGGCTGTTTCCAGGGGTCATTCCAACTAAATTTGTGGTTACATGAGCCCAGCCTAGTGGCTCCTAACTGGTGAGACAGCAGTTCCCAAGGGAATTAACTCGAGTAACACTGTTTGCTGGAGCTGGGAGCACTGGGGAGGTGCCCAGTCGGTCCTGGGCAGAGCCAGCCTGCTCCAGCCATGTCTCCTGGCCCTGGAGTTGGACAGGCTGAGACATGGAGTTCTGCCAGGGCCCTCTGGTGAAGAAGGCTGGGAGAAAGATGACCTTTTGGGGCTGTAGCTGCCACATACACTTTACAAAATGCCTCCCTGAAAGAAACAAAGGGGCTGCTGCATATAATGCAAAGTCCCCAGTGAGGAGTGTTGCAGATGGTGTGAGAAAAGGTCCCCAGAGCAGAGCAGAAGAGCTCACTGTGTTGTTTTCAGTATTCCCACAATACTTTGCCTTTTGAGCTCAGCCTTGTAAGCTCCAAGGCAAATCAACAAGTTCAAGCAGGAACCTAATTCAAGCTCTGAATAAAACCATACCTGACAACTTTAATTATTAGGCTGATGCGTCATATTTACATTAATTTGAGGACTACTTAGATTCAATTACAATAATTCTTCCATATATTCATTCCAAGACATTTCAATGACTTAGCAGATAACATATATAATCAAAGCTTAGCTAAAGAAACAGGTTTGCTCTCTACAGACATATTGTTCCTTTAACTGGGTGCTGGCTACAGCACCCTGTGCATGAGTTTGCGTTGCTCTGCCTAAAATATTATCAACATCTGGAATACCGGTGAGTCAAAGGATAGGAACTGGAAAGCCCATAAGCTTTGGCCATAGTCCCAGGATCGAACTACAGCCACTGTGATGGGAGTCCATGTCCACCTTGACATGTGCTTTTGCAGTCTGGAAATGCTTCTGAATTCTTCTTTTGCAATTCATTTATCGTCTTGCAGTAATGTCTAGTACAAACTTTTTTTATCAGCAGCTGGCCAGAAAGTTTATTCCAGATGATCTTGAGGTCCCTTGCAACCTGGTATTCTATGATTCTATGATTCCAGGTGGTACTTGGCTCATTCTCCTTCTCCTTTCCCTTGCATTCTTCAGGAATACGACTTACATCTCTTTGATGTAGAATGTGACAAAGCGCTCAAGCAGGGTGCCACACCAGCAATTCCTTGCACCATATCACAATCTCTTCTAGTTGTTTGATAGATCCTAGGTGCGACCTCTGTTATTTGTGACTGATATGGTATTAAATGATCTACATTCCCAAAGTGGAGAACCTGTCTCACAACTACCAATACCCCAGGACAATACTCCCACACTGATGAGCTACAGAGTGAAGCGTGAACACCTATCACCTAGGTGTTTTCCACCCTTCTGTTCAGATTTCTTTTGCTTGCCTGGTGTAATATGAAAAGTTGAGATGTATGGCAAAGAACTGATCTTTTCCCAGTCATTAGAGATGAGTGTATACGCAAACAAATTTTACAGTCCAAGTCCTGTTTGTAGACCTATGTCCTCACAAAACTTTTTCTCAGGATGTTGGGGGGGGGACAATAGCAAGCAGAAAAGCCCTCTCTCTGAACAAGAATTTCACTCTCAAGGTAGGGAGCAAATAAACTGGGACTATTTCAAAATCTAAAAAAAAAAAAATCTGTGTTTCTCTGACTGTACTGCAATTTCCAGAAGTGGGGATTAATTTCCTGAGCAGTTTGTCTGCCCTGAGGAAGATCCTGATTTCAAAGGAAGCAAGAGCTGGCTCTGAAAGTTACTGTTTTTCATGAATTATCTCCATGCTGCTTGTTCCTTCCAGCACCGTTCTGCGTGTCCGAGCCGCCCGAGCCGCCCAAGCCGCTGCCGCCCGAACGCCGTGGAGCCGCGGTCCCGGGACGGGGGACCCCGCAGAACCCCACCGCGCTGCAGTGGGATGTTCACTCCACTCGAGGGAGCTCCTGCTTCTGTGTAGCCGAAATCGAGCCCTCGCAACTCCTTCAGGCAAAATCCTGAGGGTAACAAATCGTCTGTGACGGTGGGGGCTACGCACAGGTACTCCTTTCCTCTGGAAAGCTGAGGAGGTGCTTGTATCGGAGCCTGCGGAGTTCCTGGATGAGGTAAAGCATTCCCAAGCCTTTTGAGTTTCAGCCCAGGATGTACAGGGCTCTGGCCACCCGTCCCAGCAGCTGAATTGGCCATGGCACCAGTTGCACTCCCACCTGTCCTTGACACCACAGCTGCTGCAGCCGAAACGATGCTGGACGAGGGTGTGCAGCACAGAGCATGTGGGAAGGGGCAGGTTCCCACCGAGGAGCCAGTTGACACAGCTAACAGGACCACTGAACAATTCAGAAAAGTAGACTTGAGGAACAAGATCTGCCTTGGCTATTGCTTAATGAGCAATAATTACTGTGTCCTGAACAGTGACTTAGCACCACAGAAGTCTCCATTTTCCCAGGGAATCACTCTTCTAATGAATCTGATTGTGTACAAAGAAAGTGACTGAGCAGATAATTTCATTCCTTTTAAAAAAACCTTAATGTCACACATCCATGCCTCACATTATCGAGACAGTAATACAGTCTAGTCAGATGCTTAAAAAGCGCCTGCACCTTTGGCAGGACAGTGAGAGAGGAGCTGCTCCTTGCATCCCTGGTCAGCCAGGAATCCCAGAAGTGCATATGCTTTTGGAGAAGTCCAGAGGCAAAATCCATCCCTGGCTTCATTAGAGACAGTTAAACCTGATTCATCCTGTCTCCAGCCACTCCCTGACTTGTCTCCCGAAAGCCAGCACACACCGAGGAGAGCCGTTCCCCAGCCAGGTCAGGTGTCAGAGGCAACTTCTCCAGCAAGCTGGTGTGAGTCAGAGTGTTTGGGAACCGCTCCAAGCTATTGGAAAAAAACAACTCCCAAATTAGCTGGGGTGGCTCCCAAGCGAATCCACCTCCGCGGGGAAGGAGGTGATCTAATGAAAGCGTGCGGTCAGAAATCAAAAGAACCTGGAAAGCATTCCAAGCTGCATAATAAGATTTTACATTTCATATCTTCAAAGCATTAAGTGAACATTATCTAATTAATCCTCACAACACTCCTCAGAGATATTATCCCTATTTTACAGACGGAGAAACCAAGGCACAAAGTTAAGTCACTTGCCTGGGGCCGGAGAAGGGAGTGTCAGAGCTGGGATTAGAGTCCAGGAGTTCCTGGCGCCCAACTTTTTCCTCAGACTACTGGGTCATGTGTTTTCCCTGCAGGGAAGATAATAATGAGCCCATAATTACCCATACAAATTCCCAGTGACCAGGCTAACCCGCCTGTATAAATCTATTTGTAATTCCAATAAACACACCCACGATTTAACTGTGTCCATGAACTACCAGTGTTCTCTCAGCCCTAGGAAGCCAGACCTTGAAACAGGGGCTGTTCTTTGACAGAGTAAATCCTAGCTCCAAGACACTCCAATGACCATTGGAGAACATCAGAACATCATGTCACTTGTAAATCCTTGGTGACCATTCATGAATGACATGATCACTGTGGGTGGGAGCTGTGGTGGCAAAGCAAGGTTTGTGGAGAAAGGGAATAGAGCTGGAAAAAATGGACAAGCCCTTTGGGCATACATGCCCTTTTCCAAGCCTCATACAGAAACAGAATCTTTGTGCTCAGTATGGGGTGAGGGCACCTCCTCATCATCAAAAAGAGGTTGTGTGGTCAAATGCATTGCTCAGCTCTGTTCGCCAGTCTCATAAAATACGTGACCCCTTCCACACATAGACATGGTTCCCTGAAATGGCCTTGAGCAGACTCACTGCAGTGTCACTGGAAAACCCAGGGCACTCAAATGTCCCATGCCTTCGGCTCTTTCCCCATCCTGTGCAGGGAAAGAGGGAAGCAATCTGAGGTCTCCCGACTGCTGGAGCTCCTGTGTATGTCCCAAAGAGACAGCTCTGCTCCAAGACACCCATTGTGGCCGGGGTTTGCCCTGTTTTTCCAGCATGATGAGGCCTCTGTGATTATACTGTGAGTGTGTGTGAGTGTGTGCAACTGTGGTTGTAAGTGTGTCTGTACTTCTATGGTGCTCTGTTCCCTCTTCTACCAATATGATTGAACCCAGGTGAGCTGAGGCTTAGACATTGTGCCTAGAGCCCTCCATCATTCAAGATTTTTCTGCTGTCATCTCAGCAGGAACTCCTTTCCACAAAGCCTCTAACATCCCTACTCAAACTCAACTTACTGTTGCTCCAGAAAAGAGATCACCATGAAATTCCCATGTGGGATGTGATACACTGCTGTGTCAATCAGCATACATTATTTTAGCTGAGTCTTGCATGTCTACCTGGCTCTTCTCCCATGCTGTGTTGTCTACTCTTGCTTGCAATGTACTTTGCCAGGGACACATCACTCCTGCCGGGGGCCAGCACAGCACCCCACTAGACACTGTGAAACATAGGAATAGCCCTTCTTCCTACCATGCCAACCTCTGTGCTTGGGTCAGGCAGCTCACAGTGATGCCAAAACTAACAACTAACAAAGTTTTTGGTGCTCATGAGACCTATGGTGCTGCCTGGGTGTAGGACAGCCCTTGGGATGGACAGGGACACAGCAAGCAATTCTGTCCTCTCTCCCAGGGTCAGGACTCAGGCTCACTTCCCCAAAACCATATCACCAGAGTGATAAGGACTTACCTGGGTGCCTTCTCTCTAGGCACAGAGTTGCCATTTCCCAGACAGGTGATGCCACAGGTAACTGCCTAAGGCTCCTGGAGGTTTGCTTCTGCTCAGGTACCAGTGTCAGAGATCCTCCCGTGCAGCTGAAATGCTGTTTAATATTCTAATTCCTCTGATTCACGGTGATGTGGAGGAGCTCATCTGCTACTTTTCAGAACCTTAAGCAGTATTTCAAGGCCAGGCCAAGCCAGGCCAGCAGCAATGATGAGCTCCAGACAATTTGTGCTGGCTGAAAGCAGTCCTACACCGGTCACAGTGTATCCTTAGACCACTGGCCCATTGTCTCTTAGGAGTCTGGGGTTTAGAAAGGGCAAGGAGGATGGGACAGCCCTGGGGAGACACAGGAGGCCAAGGCAAGTGTCTTCAAAATGGGAAAAGAGGAGGTTGAGGAAGGGGCAGCAACAATGAGATTTCCTCCAAGAAGGGTTGGACACTAAGCATCTGTAATTGCTCTGTGTGATGTGATGGCACCTTGTTGCTGAGAAGACAACAAAAGGGCATTTTAAAGATTAAAAAAAAAAGTAGCCATCTCTATCAAGCTCCAGGCTGCCACAGAACCCCAATGGGCTGTGGGACAGACCAGCTGAAGGATTATAAAGGAGCATTTGGGAACATGAACAACTCTTTGTCAGCCAAGAGTTGCACAGTAAAGCCAACTACTTAGTAGCAGAAGAGGTACTACTCAGCATTTAGTGTCATATTTCTCAAACTTGTTCAAGATCTGCTCTGGACCTAGGCTTTTAGGGCACCCCTTTGAGGACATTCATTGTGATGGCAGTGCTTTCAAAGTACAGAGTAGTAGCTTCTGCTGAGGGCAAAGTGCTTTGCGCAGAGAACTGCTTTGGTGCTGTGCTAAAATGAGAGATGCAGCTTTTTGGAAAATCTGACTTTTCCTTTTTTTTTATAATTTCTTATAACTGTTTTTATTTATATATCCAGAATTATCATTAAAAGAAATTAAAGCCACACTTTTTTTACTAAAATACTTTCATGTTAATTTTTTTAAAATAATTTGGTAAATTTTTAAAATAATGTGGTAAATGAACATACATTTCATCTAACCTTTGTATTTATGAGCAGATTTACTCTTGTTAGAAATCAAATTGCCTTTTCCTCACTTTTTTGATCCAAGGACCAAGAACTTCTGTGCAAGAACTTGCGTAATCAGTTTATCAAGTCATTGATATGTTTTCACTGCAATAATTATCCAAAGTTCAGAAGAGCTTCTTGTTGGGTCATCTCTCCTACTGAGCTGTAAAAATAAAAATATGTATGCCTGTGTATATCTCTCCCCACACATGCAGACTTTTATGTAAAAAAGGATTGACAATAAATGCTGACAGACAAGAATTATATTATTCCAGAAATACTGCAAACCATACAAATAATTTTTTTTTTCTGTATATGACATGTTTTAATGACATAAAGCAATAGTATGAAATGGCCTGTTGGAGGCTCATGAGACACTGACAGCTGTAAGCATTTCAGAATGCTATATTAAAAACATCTGCAGAAAGGAAAAAACAACATTAAAAAAAGAAAGGAATGAAAAGTTGAGAACACTCCCAACTCTTCACATCCAATTTGTTGTCTAGTAGCTGGTGAAACCAGGAGTGGCCAAGACCTGATTCTAATAACCTAAATATAGCAAGGGCAAGATCTTTGGGATATGGGACAATGTGCCTCAAGTTACAGATTTTTGTCTTACATTCCCCAGCTTGTGGAGCATGTGTTTTGTGAAATGTGTTTGTGCAGCTATCACATGGGAGGTGGTTCCAATAAGCAATGTAACCACTGCATCACCAATTTCTTACCAGTTCTGGTCTAGCAGATGTTTCACTCAACATGCTCAAGACAGGTTTCAGACATAAAGAGATCCTGGGCTGCAGAGGAAGACTAAAATGTTTGCTTAGGATATTGTGTAGTAACGGGAAAATACATGTGGAGTCGATCACCCAAAATCCAGATGTAGCTACTGTTCGGCATCTGCTTCTGCTGTTTCTGATTTTGTTTTTCCTGAAGCTGAGTTACCATACCTTTGGTGTCCTTAGCTGCCAGGTGCTGGCATGCAGACAAGGAATCCAGAAGGAGGTGACCTCATGGTGCCTCTATGGCCAAGTAACAAAAAAGGGTTTAAAAGACCCAAAGAAACTCGACCCCCTTCCCCAGCCTCCTAAGCTGGAGCCATGAGCTGGTCTGATCTCTGAGTAGGGGCACTTCAGAGGCAGCCCTACTGGTCTCAGAAGGCTCCTGAGCCTCTTGGCCATTGCAAAGCAGAGAGATGAGTCTCACTCAGAAGGGCAGGTAGGAGGAATCCTTCCAGAAAACTGGTACACAAAGAGACTTGGGTCAAGTATTGCAGTTTCAGCTGCCAAATGAATGACTTGGATCCATGGACAGAAGCTATTTGTCCTATTTTGTTGGAGAAAAATATACCTCTGCAAAGTGAAACTGGAATTGTAATACTTTGTGAAATACTGTTCTGTTTCCTAAATAGAACCATTAGTGTTTAAAGGTGGGAAGTATCAACAAAAAGACATATATGTGTAACTTTTCTTTTATGTAAAATTTTAAAATTAAATTTTAAATTATTCAATGCCATTTTATAAGAAAACTTTCTGGATTTGCAGCTAACTCTGGAAGCATGAACATCTGATGCCTGGAAATTGGACTGACAATAAGCATCAAAGCAGAGGTTCTCCAAGCATTTGAAGTTGCTTACTCCTCACGAGACACAAAACCCAAAAAGGAAAAATATCTCTAGTGGAAACCCATTGAAAGGTAGGAAAGCTGAGCAAGCATGTTACGCCATTGAAACAGGAAACTAAGTCCCTCTTGAGAACAGGATGAATTTGAAAATTTAAAAGCCCAACAACAAGGTCAAGTTCCTGAGACTTCAGTTACTGAGCATCAACTGAGCTGTGTGTACTCTCAAAATGCCAAGTAATGCAACTGCACATAGCCTAAGTCAAAGAAGGTTTGATTACATTTGGAGCATTTGGATGATGCTCTCAGGCACATGGTGTGACTCTTGGGCATGGTCCTGTGTAGAGATAAGGGTTGGACTTGATGATCCTTATGGGTTCCTTCCAGCTCAGCATATTCTGTGATTCTGTGACCCTTTGCAGCTTCTGCGACCCTTTGCAGCTTCTGCATCCTAACCTGCACATATCCATGGACAGTCTCTGTCTCAGCTGACATGTAAGTTGGGCAGCTGCAGTAAGGACTGAGCTGGAGACACAGTGGCTGTTTGTGCATCTGGTCTAAAACCTGTAAGGAGCTCGTTGGTAACTTCACTTTTGGCTTGGGCCAAAATCCAATGAAGTGAAAGGAGAGCCACTACAGTTACTGATCTGTTACACCTGGACAGTACTTCTGACATGGAGATACACATTCCCCTTTGCACTTAGTGTGTTACCGGAAGAAAGTCTCAATGCATGAACAGAATCTTTTTGATTGTCCTCCTTTTTAGGCTCTCTCAAGTTGTTTGGAAACAAACTAAATCTCACAAAACCTTTCACTGAAGTGTTGCTCTTCAGCATCAGTTTTACTTCCAGCAGTCCATTTACGCAAAGCCATCCTTCGACAGATATGAAGTATCCCTTCCTCTTGCCAACCCACAGGGAATTTCATGGGCAATTACTTCCTGCTTCCATCTTGAACCAAGGACTCATAGAAAGATTTATTTCTGAGCAAATATCTGAAAGCTTCTAGTTGTGTCTAAATATTTGTGTTCATGTCTACATAGTAAAGATTGCATCTCATATAAAAGAAAGAGGTACAAACAAATAAAGGAAGTCTCAGTGACAAAGCAAAGTGATGAAAACCGTGAACCAGTTTGAAGGTAAAACAAATGGCTCCTGGGCTCAGATCACAGCACTGTAACTTCATTGTTAGCATTACTAAATGCAATTTTGCACAGTCTTAGGAGAGGTATTCTGTACAGCACAGCTTTCATAATTAAGAATAAAACTGTTGTCTCTTTTCCAAGTCAAATAAACCTTGTTTATCTGGGGGATGGGGAAAGGGGGAGGGACGTAAGTGTGGTGAGCTGGTCCGAGAGACAATTTTGAAACTTTAGATCAAGAGGAGTCTGAAAGTCTGAGCTGGGGACAAAGGACCCATCTGCAGCATCATACAGAAAGCTCTCAGGATCCTGGCTGCAAACACTCAGGGCATGTTGAAAGCCTAAGGATGACAGACCTAACCCAGCACTGTGGAGCCAGAGGGCAAACCTGCAGCATGCACAGCATCAAATCCCAGCAGACACAAGCAGAAGGGACACAAAGGCAGTGTGAGCTTTCCCCATCTGCTGCCCTGCCTGCACAATACTGCCTGGACAGGCTTTGAGCTGGCCACAAGTTCAAAATTACCATGGTGTTGCCTGACAGCGGCAAGAATGCATGGACATTCTCAATGCAGGGTGCGATGGGGCTTGCAGATGGAGGAGTTTGTGGTTTAAGTCTCATATGGAGCCACTGGATAGTCTGAGTAAACACTATCAGTCCCATGGGAGGGCAGGCTCAGAAATTACCAGTTTGAAGGTCTCCCCTATGCCCTTGCTATATTATCACATACTGCTACTTGCTCTGCTGACCACGAGCTAAGAGAAAAAAAAGCTTCAAACAAACATTTTTGTTCTTAAGAAATCTTGCAAGTACAAAGATTCACTTTAAATGTGGTGCTTCTGGTGATATGCTTGATGTTCCTTCTTTCATCTACTGGACTCCAGCAATAAAGTCAGTAATTGTGGCCATTCTCACAGTAAGTGCAGCAGGTTCATAGTGCCGACTGAGATATATCGTTTGCAATGAGTTGCAAGGTTTGTGGCTAGATTTAGGCTAAGTCCCTGGCAAATTCCAATGCTGACTCCACTGGAAGTTCTTCAGAGACAGCCTCTGGGGCTGTTTTGGATTCAGGCAATTGCTGGTTTGGCCTCTCTCTACTGTCTTCTTGGACATAGCTCTCCTTTGTCTTTCTCTACGTGACATGTATTCCCTCTGAAACAATTAGGACCTTCACAAGCTCTTTGTTTCTAATTCTGGTCAGTTTAGCACAAAGTATATTTATGTTAATTGCATACTGAAAGTACACTTGGCTTGGTTTTGTTTTTCCTTGTTAGGACTTTAAGATATTTGTCATTACTGGGAGGAACATTGGAGTTGGGAGAGCTGCAAACTTAAAGGGTCTGCTCTCATCCACTTTATGCTCTGTCCTAGAGTAGCATGGCATAGGGTATTGATGTCTTCAAAGTTTTCCAGCTCTTGTTAATTTTAAAATGTCAACTGTACTTTAAAACTTCATGGTTGCCATACAAGCAAGCATATCTGTTCTCAGCTTGACTAATGTCAGGCTCAGATCTGAGCAGATCTTCCCTTCAGTGGAGCAGAGATGGAAGGGAACTAAAAACCTCATGTCCCACCTTAGGAAAGTGTGTGCCAAGCCTGAGGCTGTGGATATGGTGCATGAAATGAGCCCTTGAATTGAAAACTAGCTCAGGTATCTCTACATAGCATGGAACATATTCAGGTTTTGCATAGAAGTGGTCTCCAGTGGATGGGCTGTTGAAAACTCTGCTTTGAGTACCTGCTGCCTCACAGGCTCCTTAAGTCATTAGGTTACTGCTAATGCTGTAGCCATATTTCTAACCCTCTTCATGTCTGCGCTCTTACCCTGCAGCAAAAGGGCTCACATGGGGAGCTCTAGTCCTGTAGTTATATCATGCAGCTGCCTATGAAGATAAGACTCTAGCCCCCGCTGTGTCTCAGTCTCCCAGTGAGAAACTGCAAATAATACTTTTATCCCTTCCAGGAAGGTCATGGGAGCTCCTCTGAGGAGCTCTGGTACCATGGTGAGATGTGCCCTGGAAGTGCAGGTTCCTCTGGTCAAAAGAGGGGTCGCACTTCATTGTTGCCAAATTCAAACAGTGAAAGAGATAAAAATGTATTTTTAGGAATCTTCCAGAGTGCTGCAAAGAATTTGCTGTTAAGTTAGTGCTGTTACTTAAATACCTACAAACAATGTTTTTCTTCTCCCCTCCTCTCCTTTTCTCTTTCCAACATTCTTAGGTCTTTTCCCACAGTAAGCTGTCTCCAGTATTTCTGCTTTCCATTCCACGGGCTGTCCCCAACAGCAGAAACTAATGTTGTGATGCCAACAATTATGATGTAACTGGAACTAAAATATGAGAAAATTCTGCAAAACAACATTAGTTATCCCTGTACCCTCCACTGCACAGTCCTTCTAAATATGGTATCAGGAGGCTGCTAAGTAATCCAGGAAAATTATATTATCTTGCACAAGCAAGTGTAATACAGCCCCCTTTTTAACACTTTTGAAATATCTACAAGCTGGAGAGGACACCGTGATGACTTCTTTAGAAAGAGAAACCTTGGAGTTTTTTACCCACATCCACCAGGAATCAGGGAGATGACTGATGACTACTTTTTTTCATGTATTAAGGAGAGAAGGAAACAGGAGCACCTCAAGAATGTAGTTGTTTGGGGTTTTTTGTTTGTTTGGTTTTGGTGTGGCTGTGGTTCTTTGGTCAAAATTCTGTTGTAAGTTGCAGGTTGAAAGAACATCCTCTATTTCAGATGATAAAAGGACAAGGATGCCGTGTCAAAGGTGCCTGGGGAAAGATGCAGACAACCAGGCATGTCTGCAGGGTGCTTTGCAGACCTTGTTCACACACACAGGCCATCCAGGTACAACACAGTTGCAAACTGGAGGCTGGTGGCCAGCCTAGACGCTGCTGAATTGCAAGGCAGAGTTAACTCATCCTGATGAGATACTGGTATCTCCACCAGGTCCTGGTTATCTTCAAGACTGTGTGTAGGCCCATAGCAGGTGGAGCTGATTCTCCTGTTTTTATTGGCTAGCTTCAGAAAACCTGATCATTTTCACTCCCTTTTGGGTGGGAACAACTTGCACATGATATTGGTGTGTTTGCTAGGCATGTGGGAGACCCTAACTTAAAACAACCAACCTTCCAAGCATAATCTTCTTAGAACCCTGTCAGTGGTCCTTCAGCAAGGTGCACATGTCAATCCATCCGGAAAAATTCCATCCAGGCAGGCAGCCATCTCTACCAGTGCTTGGGAGCATGTAAGTAGATTTCATGAATAAAATTGTCTCCAAATCCTGGTGTTGCATTTCACAACCATTTTGAGTTCGCTGCATAACAATGACAACAGAAGTCTAAGAATGGGCTGCAAATCCCAGCCCAGAAACAGGGTCAACAGCTCCTAGGTGCTGCTGCAGTGATGGGGAGAGCTGGCATACCAGAGCCTTTGAGCTTTGGTGCAAATTGTTAGAACAACCCTGTCCTAAATGCAGTTATGGGACAACAGCTAGAAAGGCTTTGAAGTCAGCTCCACCTTCAGCTCATTTTGAGGTGGAAGCAAAACCACCTTTGACATCATCTGCCCAAGGGACCTAGTGGCCTGGGGTGGGATGGGCTGGAGAGGACATGCTGTCTGTAAGCTCAATTCAAAGCATTATGAGCAGGCCCTGACCCTGCTGGCTGATGTGCTTCCTGAGCAGCCGTGAGTGCCAGAAGAGAGCAGAAAATGGCTGGCACCAGGATGGCCCTTTACACTCTGAGATTTCCTGTTAGTGAGCAAGTCAATGGTTAAAATGACTTCCTGTTTGCTTTACCCCCAAAAAAGGTGCAGTCAGCCTCTGGTCCAAATATCCCAAGGATATTACTTCAATTTATCTTTCATCTTAAACGATATCAATTTCCTAATCTGCTTTCAGCCTTATGAAGAAAATGGCACTTTATAGACCAAAAAGACTCAACTGTTTAAAAAAATAAATGGCAGTGGGTGTGTGCTGCTGGATTTATGACTGAGAAGGTAACACACAGGCAGTGCCCTGCACTTTGATAGCTTAGCACTTCTGTGATGTGTGAATGAAGTCCAGCAGGCCCAGGACCACGTTAATCTCCAGGGTTTGATCTCTGTCTGTAATGAGATGCCGGCAGCTTTTACTTCAAAGCCTGCATTGATACAGATAATCTTGTGAAAGGCTCTCTGCTTTTTGAGCCAGCTTGTATTAGGGATTACAGTGACAACAGAAGGAGATGATGGAAGAGGAGGCACTTGTTTGATGCTCGTTCCTTCAGTTTCTTTCTAATATTCCTTTTGTTTTTAATTTCCAAAGGGCAGTGTGGTCCCATCCTCCCTCCTCATTTCAGCAGGACTCACTCTATCAGATGAACCCTGTGTGCTATGGCGCAGGCAGGCTGACCAGGGTGCTCTTCTGCCCAAGAAGTCTATGAAAATTTGTCCATTTGGCACTGAAGTGGTCGATGCTACATCATCTTGGTTGAAATATGGGCAGAGATTGCATTAGAAATGGCACAGGCAGTTAAATGTTACAGTTCCAAACTTCCGAGGTTATTTCTTTCTCAAAACAGTTGAAAGGGAGTAAGGGAGAGGGTAAAGATGACAGTAGACCACAGGCTATGAGAAGTATGTTATAAAGCAAAATGAACACTAGTTTCACATACACAATTATGCTTTCTATTGAAAGTATATAATTTTCAAGGCGTGTCTGACCAGGAAAGAGAACTGAAATATTTCTGTGTTGACGAACACCACTGATCTAAGAGAAAAATGATGGCAAACATGTATCTTGTTTGCTCTTCCAGTAAGAATATTCACAGAAATGAACAAAACACTGGACTATAAATTTAATCAAAATAGACAGAGATTAATATCTTAGACCCCAGTGCTAACTTCATTGTTCTCAGAAACCTTTTTGAGGTCTATTTATATATTTAGGGACAGTTAAAACTATATTTTTCAGGCCTAAAAAATAATAATGTGGCATTTAGTCTATATTTCTGCCTGTCTTACAGGGACAGCAGCAATGACTGCAGAACACTGAGAAAAATCATAGGGGTAGGATGAGCAGAGAAGTGCTTGCACCGGATTAATTCAGTCACTCTAATGTGCCCTGGCTACTTGCCATGTGGGGACATCAAGCCCAGGTTAGGTTTTGGGATGCTACCACTAGCAGCATCCAGGCTTTAGCAAGTTAGTGACTCCACAGAGGAAATCCAGCCTTGTCCTCAGGAAAGAGTGATGTACTGGGTTGGCTCAAGGCCTCATAAAGGAAACATCCCTTCAGGTTTTAACCATCATACACTTAGATCTAGCATCCATTCTTGAGTAAAGAGCCCCATAACTCTTTCACGGATGTGATAGAATACAAAGATGTAAACTGTATAAATGAGGAGACTGAGAACAGAAGCTGAGGCAGTTAAATCTTTCCTGCAATATGAAGAGCGCTGGATGGCAGACACTGCACTGGGAGCAGAGTGATACACACAGCTCCCAGCAGGAGAGGCTTGAGAAAGCGTAGATGTTTACTTGACCGAATCACCAGATTAAAGAGGTTGATTGATTTCCAAAACCATCATTCAAGGAACTTTATCCAAATGGTAATGGTAAATTCAGTGGTCTAAATTTAAAAATATAATTAGGTTATAAAATAGTTTAAGGAACAACAGCATGAAAGAAATTAAAGCCGCTCTAAGCACTGCTTCAACACATCAGAATCAAAAGGTTTGGCAGAGGTCCGTGTGGACAGCTGAAGCCTGGGGCCTAAAAACAATGGTCAGGTAGGACAAGGCCACTGCAGAGAAGCAAGGTAAATTCTTCATGCCCATGGGCTCTTGTAGCAGAAACTGGGAGATTCCCACACTGGAATCTTGGGAGAGGACTTGGCCAGGGTGTCTCCAAAATTTAGGGGGATCTCATTGAAGAAAACATGACAAAAGTAGATGGGATGGGGCCCACCAGACTGCCAGGAGGAAATAACAAGAGATTCAAGATAACCTAAGGATGTTTGGATTCAAGTGCCCACCTTGCTGAACAATTCATTGGTATGTCACGAAGCTAAAGAGCCACCAAGGTTAAGAAAGGTGTTAGAAGGATCTGGGACACAAGAGGCATGTAAGTCTGAGGTTTGTACAAGCCAAAATAATAAAAGTTACAATAATAGATCAGATTAGGGAACACCTTAAAACATAGATAATGATACACTTGGTAAGAGCCAGCAGGGCTTCTGGAAATACTACCTCTCCAATTTCTCAAAGTTCTTGAAAGAAGGGATGCATGTGTTGATAAAGGTTGTCTAGGAAAGTCTCTCCATAGACTCTTAAGGAAACTAAGAAACTAGGGGAAGAGAGAAGTTCTGGCATAGAGAAATAGCTGAAAGCCAGGAAATAGAGCACAGGCAAAATGGTCTTTTAGCTCAACAGGTGGAAGTTACCAGTGGAAATTTCAAGGATCTGCACTGAGATCTGTTCTGTTCAAAACACCCATAAATAACATGGAAAAGGGCGTGAGCAGTGAGAGAAAAAGGTCACACATGATACAAAGTTGTTTAAAGTAATAAGGGCAGGTTATGACAAATTGCAGAAGCATCTTCTGAGACTGTGAGAAATGTCAGGTAAAGTTTTGTGTAACTAAGGATAAAGAAAAAAAACACCATGAAAACCAGTCTTAGTTTCACACATTGGATTTTGATAATTTTCTGCTGAGGACCAAATCTTTAGGATTAGGACAGGTGACTCCATAAAAGTACTGCTGCAGTGCTGCAGGGTTGTGGAACTACTTGAAAAAGTATGCAAAGGACAGAAGCAGTTAATCAGTTCAAGGGAAGACTGGACAAGCACTTGGAAGAAAATCCATTGCAAGTCACTTGACAGATTGCCATGGGTTCACAAAAAGCCCAGTGCTACTGTCTCATTCCTCTCCTGCCCCCAGACCAGGCTGCCTTTGAACCCCTTACCTCTGGGGCCCTTGGGTGCTTATGGGGAGAAGTGAAACCACAAAGGGTATTAACACCTGAGAGCCTATGGGGGCTCTGAGAAGGCCAAAGGGGGACTGGGACAAGGTGGAAATGAGGCAATGTTAACTGCATGGAGGAATGAGCCTACATGACTGATAAAGGGCAGCTGGGTTGCTGCCTCTGTCTTACACAACGTACTTGTGGCGAAGCTGATGTCTGAGACATGGCATGTCTGGAGCTGTACCTCCCAAACTGTCTAGGGATTTTAAAACAATAGTATGAGATAATTACTGCTCACAAAGTCACATGTGAGGGCAGTAGAACAAAGACTAGATATATCCAGTAATTGAGAGAGACAAGACATGCACATTCCCAGTGAAACTGAAGGTCTGCACTGAGAACCAGCAAAAGGGTTGAAATGATTTTTAGGTAGGAAGCAAGCAGAGGCTCCCCTATTGGAAAGTAAGTTAACTGGAGCAAGTGATCGGAATGCATTCTTACCTGAACAGGATTACAAGGGCCAAAAGCTAGCTCTGCACTGCAGTGAACAAGGACACTCATAGGGGATCTGTCTCATAGGGTGGGTCTATCACAATGATAGGGACAGGGAGGTCTTTGAGGGAAGAGATTTTGAAGCAGTTGACTTTGAAGCATAAAATAATATGTACATAAATATAAAATCATTATATTTACTTATGTAAGTAATATAAGATGAGATAAACTGGGGGGGAGGCAGAGAGGGAGAGTGAAGATGGAAAGAGAATGAAAGAGTGTTTAGGACTGAGTGGCTCAGAAAAACTACCAGAACATAAAAAAAGTCCATAGAGAAGACAGGACCAGCATAAAAATAAATAAGAAAGCAAATAAAGTAACAGGCACTAGGATACTAAAATGTTGGTTTCAGTCCATGAAGTAAAGCACTGGCATGGAGGCAAAAGCAAGAGATGCACAGGTGAGGACTGTGTTTGATTTTGGTGACAAGTTATGGACACATCTGCTATGCCTCATACCCAACTGTATATTACCTCACTCCTCTGTCTGCACATGAGACTCATCTTGTATGAAAGCTTCTGGCAAATTACAGAACTGTGATTTTCATTTTTTCACAACCCTTGTAGCATTAAGTCCTCCATGGAGAGTGTCGCAAAAGTCCCTGCCCCAACTGATTCCCCTTGGATACAAGGGCACAAACAGAATCCCACACGCTTCGAGGCATCTCCGTTCCCAAGGAGGGTTGCAGATCCCAGTTCAGAAATCCTGGTGGACTCAGCCACTGTGTTCACCCTCAGACCTGACAAGGTACCACAGCCCCAGGAGCCTCACAGAGAGCCTCTCTAAAGGCACAATTGGTGGAAAGGTAAGGAATATGAAGAAATGTGTTTTTCCCAGAAGGAGCACACCGCAATTGTACTATCAATTATAAACTGAAAAAATACCAAATAATCGCTGGGGTTCATAGTCTGTGATTAGACAGAGACCTTAATTTGTGCTTGCCTATATCCAGAGGATGTCTACTCAGGGCTGAGCCTACCAGCTTTTGCAAAGGGAGCAAAAGAGAAGCATATGCCACTAAAGCAATGTCCTGACTTGCTTCATTAAAACCAGCAGCTGCCACAGAGGAAATTTCCTGCAGGAACACTAGTCAAACAGCAGACACTTTCAGGCAGTCTTGGTGAAAAGAGGAGATAAATCCCCATTTTTAGTGCCTTGCTTTCTCTGTTTCCTTCAGACAAACTGCCCAGTGTCCAGGGCCTGAGACCGTGCACAGAGAGAGGATGGGGCATGAGAAGGAGGCACACAGCATGAGGAAGCTGGAGGGGAAACTCTCCCCTTGTTTCCTACTCCTCACGACACCAGCACTTTGACATGCTGAGCATCTGCAACCTGATTTCTGAGGTGAGGATCGGTGGTATCCGCTCCCCCAGATGCAGTGCTTCCATTCTTCATCTGTGCAGGAGCACAGGGTGGAAAAAAGGGTGTGTAAATAAATAAAATTTAAAAAGCTCCCCAGCTTCAGCAATGCAACAGCTGGAGATGTTCTGCACTCACAGTAGCTATCTTTCTCCAAAAGACAAAATCCAAAGTAAAACAAGAACAAGAGATCTTTAATTTTTTTTAAACCAAATTACTTATTATGTAAGTAAAGAAAACAGATCATCATAACTGGACTTGATCACAAATCTTGTTTCATTGATGGCAGAGGCAATGACTTTTCTGAGAGGCAGTTAAATGTCTCCCTGTTTAGCGAAACAAGAAAGGCAGCAAGTTAAATTAGTATCTCTTGCTTCAGAAAGCATCAAAGAACAATTTTTTATAACACATGTTAAAGACATAATTTGTTTGTGTAGTAAAATATATTATTATATTCTATTAAATGTGCTTTCCAAATATATGTCCTCCTTCTGTGCCTGTGCTTCTATGAGATTTACACTAATTTATACACCTCCAGAATCATAAAATGCTGCTATTCTTACTTCAAAGACTTTTCTTGAGAATGAGCTGAAGATTTTCATCAAGCATTTCACATCACCTAGATGTTATTGCTTTTAAGTGTCTTCAGAACACTAAAGAAATCTCTCTCCAAGCTTTTATTTGGTTGAAACAAGCACCTGCAAGATATACACAGAATTATTTTCCTAGGAGACAGGCTTATCATGGCTTCAGTCAGAGGGAATCTGTGTTTTATCTCACCTGATGCAATACCCCATGTTAGTCTTAATTCACACTTCACTTCTGGTAACCTCTAGGGCACCTTTAATGACTACTGGAAATCTTCTCTAGCAGGCTGTACATTTTAGGAAGAAATCCTTTGAATGAAGTCGATGGTTTCTGGCTTCTGGAAAGGTTTTATTCCTTTGTTTCCAGCTGGTACACATTTGGAACATTCCTGAGTGCTTCTGACTATAAAGTGGCTGTAGAAATGCAATTCCATTACAGGGGTACAGCCACAAAACCAACCCAAAATCTCGATATTTTGCATTCTCTGTTGTCTAATTTGCCTTGCCTGCCACTCCATACCGCTTGGCTCATAAGACATGTACTTGCATGGTGAGTAAAAACCTGAACCTGATGTAAGACACCAGAGAATCAGTCTCAGTAGCGAGAAAACAGGGTTCCTGACGAGATGAATGTCTTGTGAGAGGTCACATGCTGCAAATGCTTCACAGCCAGATGTTAAAACCCTCCCAGGAGCCACCAGCCAAAGGCATCTTCCCAAGTTTCCCTCAGGGTTAAGAGTCTCTCCTCCATTCGCAGCACTGGACAAGAATGTCTGAAGAGTCTTTGAATTTCATCCACATGTGGAAGAAGAGTATGTACTTCTTAAATAATAACAGCATCTTTGGAACATTATAACTTAAACATTTCTAAACTCTCATGCCTCTGTGTGCTGCCTCAATTTTTCAGCTGAAGGAATAGCGAAGCAAGAATCCATCATCTCTTCTGGGTCATAGCAGATCAATGCCGGGAATTGTCAGCTGTTCTGACTCCCTGACCTAAGACTATGCTTTGTTAGCCTTTTAGACCAAAAATCTGATGTTAAGTGAGAAGGAAGGAGAGCCAGAGCTGTGTTACTATTGACTGGCTCTTGGGGTTTTCCCAGAGCAGAGCACAGGCCATTCCATGGCATCAGGGTCGAGAAAGCCACAGTGTCTATAGCACAGCAGCACCTACCTGGTCTAGCCGGCAGGCACCAGGGTGCAATTTATACATGTTTTTGCTACTCTCCAAAATGTTTTCTCAGTGTGCTTCTCATCTTTATAACTGAAGGTTCATGGAAGCAATTCTGAAATGGAACCTTAGAACTAAAAATAAATAAAAAACCACACAACAAAAACAACAACAACAAAACCAAACCAAGAAAACACAGAGCTTCTGGGAAGGGTGAGGGGAGATCAAAAATGCTGCCTTTGTACAGAGACTCCATATGGGATTTTTCTCCTATGATTCATTTTATGAAGCTATACTGGTAAATCAGGGAAGATATTAGAAATTCATAGAGGAAACAATTGTCATATTTGGGGAAAGTGAGAGAACTTTTCCTTTGGAGACTTCAATTTTTTAAAGAAATAAGGGATGTTGGTAAGCTCAGAAGATTTCTATATCTCTGTTCTGCATCGTTAAAAAAACAGCCCTCTTATGACCAGGAAATAGAAGTCAGAACAGTTTAATTTTCAAATTTGCTACAGAAGTTAGAAGAAAATAAGAAATGCTTTTCTTCTTTGATGAGCCATGATCTAGTACTGGTGTAATTCTGAAAATGCAAATTCTCCATCAGAAACTCAGTTATTGCACCTCTTTGCTCTGAAATGTCTGCATTTTAAAAATGTACCCATTGGCACTTGTATCTTTTTTGCAAGTGTGACACAGATTCATGTCTCGGAATACTCCTAGCAGTGTTCTTTCTCATTTCCAGAATATGGAATTTTAGGAATCTCATTTTTCAGAGGACAGTTTGACTTTCATTGAGCTCCCCAATGCATGTCACAAACTTGGAATTTGAATTATCCCTCTGGAGAGAACTTGAACTTGCCATAGCATATGAACACAAGACACTACACAACTAATTCCTCTCTCTTTTATTGTTTTAATTTATTTATGCATATTTTTTCCTGGATTTTTAATTGCTATTTAATTTTTTGTTGTTGTTTAATAAAAATCTTATCCTCTTCTTTTTTTTTTCCTATGTAATGATGGAGGAATATAAGAGTCATTGGATTAGACTTGTATAAACCTGTGTCATTCTAACACAGGCAGAAATAAAAGAAATGTTTTCCATATAAGGCCCACACTGTAAGCCTGGGACCAGGAAAATAAACTGTACAGGAACCAAGATTTCTGAAGTTACAGCACCAAAAAAGCCAAAATTACACTGACAAGAAATTTGTAGAGCAGCTAGCTAAGGATGCTGGGATTCCCACGTTCTAGATTTTCTGTCTTACTTTTGGAACTGTCTACTTACTACACAGTGTTCAATTTTGATAAAGAAGTATTTACTCCACACTCTGAGCTGAATCAGTGGTGGCTTCTTCTAGGACATGTCACTTCAAACTGTCCTTAAAGTAAAGGTTACTGAACAACTCGTGGTCTCCTTATAGTCTCAAGTGTTGCTGCAGACCTGCCTCTGCAACTCAGAGGTATGGTATATACTTTCAAGGTGATATTAATACCAGTGCTACTAGAAACCGCAAGAAACTATTGCGGTTTGCAGTTTCATTCCAAGCTCTCAACTCAATCCAGATGTTTGTTTCAGGTTTGCACATTTTTTCAGGAAATCCAGACAAAGTTCTTCAAAAATTAAGTTACTTCTTTGTTTGTGGTAATAAAAAAAAAATAAACCTCAAACAAATAAAAATAAACACCACAAACAACCATAAAAACCAAATCCCAAACTACAGAATTTACAAAAGCAGGAAAAAACCTGATCACCTTCATAGATACAAATTTGCCTCTCTCTCTCCTCTTCCAATGTCTTTCTTTACTTAGGAAGAGCCCTTGAATATGCTGTGAATGAATTCAACAAAATGACAATGCCATCTCTGTCTTTCTTTTGAGTAACTAGCCAGAATGAGCAGTTTCAAGTACCTCACTATTAGGCATTGTTTCAATCTCCAATATCTATTTCTTCCTCTTTTATGCACCCTGTGAAGTCATTAGACCTGGGAAAGACTTTGAAGGACTGACATGATCTATACTTAGATTTGTAATTCCATTTCTGATCTTTTCGCTGCTCTTCTAGGGTCATGTTAGGTGTTCTTGCTTCATACTGAGCAGTTTTCAGCCAGAGAAACCCTAAATAATTTTCATAGATACTGCTTTTAGGACATGGCCTTTCCTTTTGTTGCATATTTTTGTTCTTAACTGGAAAATTCAAATTTTGTCCTATTAAAACAGGCTAACAGCTCTGGATAATTTTTGTAATTGAGTTCAGCATCAGGTTTTCCATGATATGGAATTCTGATTAATAGCTGTCGAAGCCATCCAAATATTGTTTAAAATAGCTTCAATATAACTTTCCTTGGCACTTTTGAAATTAATATGGCATTTTAAGATTTATAACAAATAAGCATCAGCAAATGAAAGATTTAATCTGTAGCTATTCAAAATATTTATTTCTAATAGCTATTGTCCAACAGCCTACTTAGTCTTTAACAGACTGCAGTCATTTATCATCCTTTTGTGGCAGCAGCCCATTATCTTGCTATTTCCTAAATGGAAAATAGTGGTTTTATTGAATATTTTATTTTGTATCATTACTATGTCTCTTTTAAATTCTGGTCCTGTATCATTGCTTCTATTTCTCTTGTTCATGATACAGATAAAAAGCTTCTCTTTTCAATGTCCTTTGCTCCACAGTGGTGCCAGCTTGTCACGCCAGCGATGTTTTCATCTTCCCTCTTCAGTGTTTTCTACTACAGAACCTGCAATCTCTGTTCATTTTAATTTTAACTTGTTCTCCATTCACTACTGCACCAGAATGAGCTTTAACACAAACTTGTCTTATTTCTTGCTTAACTATCTATATATATTTTGTCCATCTAAGCAGCTCCTTTTAAGAATTCTCAGGATCTGCTCACATTTTTTCTATCCACGCTCTTCTTCACAGGATTTTCACTGGTAATGTTCGTCAGCTGGAAAGCACCAGCTGGTTGAAGCATAGGATAACTCCCAGTTGGATCCATCTGGTTAACCACTAGCCCCAGCTGCCAGACCCTGCATCTCAGGGAGTTGAAAAGCTTCACTGCTGATGGATGAACCTTTCCTGTTCCCTCTTTAGCACCATTTGACACATTTTAATGTGTGGAGTTTGTCTTTCTGTCACTGAACTAGATGCTACTACGGTGGAGGCAAAGTAATTCATAATGATCTTCCATTTTGCATGATTCCAAAAGATGCTAATGTTAAGCCCTTGTACCCTAGGTCTCACTGGTGTGGGATGGGGAAAGGAGACAAATTTGCTGACAGACAAACCTCTGCAGAGGTACAAAACATATCCGTTACAGCTCCCTAGAGCTGTAGGATTTAGGAATTTAGGAATTCCATTGAGAATTAATTTATTTTCAGTCTCAGATGTTGCCTTGCTTTTTAGCTGTAAATTCTCTTCTTCCTGCAGAGATCAGACACCAAAAAAAAGTTTGTTTTCTCAGAAATTCAATTTTCCATTAATTCATTGGAAGATTGTGGAATATGCTCAGTTACACCACAGGCACAGCATGTTTCACTTAAATGTGAATAATTACGTTAACTAAAGGAATTAAGGATGCAGTGCAGTACTACTCTACAAAGTTTTACCAAGAGGTTGTGATTCCCCCACCTTGCCATGGATCTGCAGATGGAGAGGAAAGGATCTAAATGAACACGATATCTTTGCAAGCAAGATGTATTAGTGCCTGCAGAGAGTTAGGAGTTGTTCATGTATAGGCAAAACAAAGACCAGGCAATTTAGTTCCTATCTGGAATGGACAAAGAGTCTGCTAAGTGATATTTGGGATTATCCTGCACAGAGATTTCAGCACAATTTTATACAGAGTTATCACAACTCTGGAGCTCCTGGCAGGAGTAAACACATAGGTTCATCTGCACAACGTTACAAACCAGCAGGTTTGGGTAGGTCAGATGACTGAGTGGGGGTAATTCTGTCCAGCATTTTTATGTGATCTCATAGCACATACTCATACTGTGCAAAATTTACTTTGTGATATAGTAAAGTCTAAACACTTCAAACATTTTTAGTTTCCTGAGGCTTGTCAGAGCCCTGTCCCATTATATTGACTAGCATGTTTAATTTTATCAGTCTATCAGTTGAATTCTAAAGTAAATAATATTTGAACAAGATGAAGAACATAAAGTTGCAAAATAAAAAGCTTTTTGAAAAACACCCTATTACTCTGTTCAAACACCCCAGCATTAGAGTGCTTGGAAACCTCTTAGAGCTAAGTGTGCATTTTTAAATAACATAAGTTGTTCAGGCTGCAGTTACTGAATTCCAGCTTGACACTGAGCACTTAAAGAGTTTAGAGAACCCAGACTCTTTTATCAGCTTGCAGACAAGGGCACTAAATGTCATGTGGGCTTCCTTTTGGCTTGCAGCCACAAGCTGCGCACAGTATTTAATGTAGTCTCTAGTTCTTAAAGTATTAGAAAAACCTGAAAACAAAGTGCCTGCCAATAGTGAAATTGGTGGGATTTTTTTACATTCTACAGTATGCATTTCAGGTTTGGTATGCCTCAAAACTTCCCTAAAAGCAGAGGTGGGGGGGTTGCCTGGAACTTCTTCTCAAGACAGAGAAAATCCTCAGTCAGAGTCCTGGAATCATGTGTTCAAATTTTCCATCCCTACATTTTGTATGTTGATTATATAACCCATTTTGTTATGTTTTTTTTGTCTCACGCTTTACCAGAAAATAAGATATGGATCATGTACATTGCCCTACTGATTGTGACGTTTCTTTTGTTCGTAGTAAAATATTTAAATTAAGGAGCTAAATTCACCATAACTTCATGCTTATACACAGAAAAAAAAATAGTGAGGAAAGATAATACAATCTTTAAATCTGTTCAATACACTCTTTTTAAAGAATTAATTTTTTTACATCATCTGATGCATAATATTTTTGAAAGGAAAACATTACTTTGAAAAGCTATCAAACATCAATAAGTATTTATAGAGAGGTTGGTATAAAAAAGATACAAACAGGTAATAGTTTACATTGAAAGAAATGAGTCTTGTTTAATCTCAGTAGTTATAGAATGAAGCAGTAGGAAAGAAAGGTCTGAGATATCCTCTAAATTAGAAGTTCCAAGAAGAGATGAAAGCATATTATTCTTAACAGGACTTTAACCATGAACAGTCCTCACAAATGCTGATATTTCCAAAAGTTTTGTGAAGGTAATATTCCAATTTGCTTCCAAGAACCTGTGGTATTTCCATCCCATTTTGAGCATAGTGTTGTCAGATATAACCCATAATTTCTGCTCTGTGTTACCCCAGACTAGCATCTCTTCCACCCACCTGCTTCACAGCATCCAGACCCATTCAACCACAGGATGACCCCTGCTCTTTAGTAATCTAGGTAAACTCTCATTTCTAGTCATTCTTATCTCCAATCCTCCTATTTGATCTCTTTTCAGCAATATGTGACCTTTGCCTTTATGAAGATATTCACTCACTTCTAACCAAAGGGAGCAGAGATGTGGAAAAATATCTTGATAAAAAGGATGTGTAAATTGGTGGGAAGATGGTGGGTGTGGTTTTGAGGCAGTTTCCCACACCCCAGCCTACAAAGCTACTGATGTGTTGGGGTTGACCACAAGGAAGAGGTGGCATTCCCTGGCTGTAATGCACCTCAGGTGATCAACATGTTGCAAGATGTGGAGGGACATCCTTGAGGAACTGGAGAACACCCCTCAGGTCCTTTCTCAGGCTGGAATTTGGATCCTGAATACTGAGGTGAGAGCACCTGCTATGTACAAATAATCATAAAATTATTCAGCATCCTGTATTTTTCGTGTTGCCGGCCATACCACAGCCCAATGCTGAGGCGCTGCCTCAAGAACCGAGGTGGCAATAGCATGGACCCTATATCTCTCTCTGCATCCATGGTCTGATATCAGTGGCATCAGTGACATTTTTAAGCCTTAGTTCCGCTGTGACAAAACCTCCCACCAGGCTTTAGCTTCACCTTTATGTATCCCAAGGCATGTCATCACCTCCAGATTTAGGGAGTGTTTCCTTGAGAATCTGGAGGACTCAGAGCAAGTTACCTGAGCTGTAGCCCCATGTTGCCTCCCAGTCTGGTTATGAGCTTGTTGCTGTGTTCAGGCACCGTGTGGCTTGGCACTCCCCAGCCCCAGGGGACCGTCCATTGAGGCATTCCCTGCAGATGGCACTCCTCTCATCCAGCTGCAGGCACACAAGCTAGCTATTGAGAGTAGAATAAAATAACGTCAAATACAGTGAAGAACACTGGGAAGACAGTTCCTGGGCTAACTCATCATGTCCCAAAAGAGGGTTCTTCCAGGATCTTTGGGTGCTAAAATCCAGATGCAGCAGTACAGACTGAGCATTGTGTTTTAGCTCAGTTCGAGGGTGAGCATCTAGCCATCAACTGTGTCTTATGCAAGAAAGTGAGTAATTGTCTGCATTTACAAAACAGGGAAATTTGTAGGAAAATTGCATGTTCTGAAACTGATTTTGTTGAAAATCTGTATTTCCTTTCCACATATGGGTTTCTTACTTTCTTTTATGCATTTTGACATTATGTACACAAAAGGGCTTTAATTCAATTACTTCTCTCAGTATTAAATTATTCTGACATTGTTTATTCCATTACTACTTCTACAAATTTGAGGAGGGCTGAACACTGGTTTTAATTCTGTCTGTCAGTTCCTGATTCATTACCATTGCAATGTACATCATTTGAAGTGGGAAATATTAGCAAAAGCTGGAAATTGCTCAAGGACATACTACTGGATGCACCCAGACTGAAAATCCAGAGAAAGAAGGGGAAAAAACAGTTATTCTGGCCACAAAAACCTCCTGGTTAGAAGGATATCTGAACAGAACAACAGAAGTGAAACATTTGTGTTTGAATATGAGGAAAGTTGATAACAAGAGATGAGGTACAAATTGAAATTGGAACCAACTGATAAAACAGAAAAAAGGTAAAGAAATTAATGAAAATTCAGTCTGCAGTGGCATTAATAACGCAGTGTATAAAATGTGTGAGGAAGAAAAGGAACTCAAACAAAGTCTCTGTAGATATTTAATAGAAGCTTTTGCCTTCAGAACAAAGTGGAAGAACTGATTCAACTTGTAGGACATACATGCACTGCAAAGCTAATCATCTTTCATGAAGGAGGATTCAAGCCAGAACCTACTAAAATTAAATCTTCTTAAATCAAAAGGACCAAATATCTTACCCCAGAGGGTCCTGAAGGCTGGGGAATTGCTGAAATTAATACTTTAGCAACAAACACATTGGCATTTCCCCTGGTTTCAATATATTCCTATTTTTCCAAGGCTGAAAAAGGAGGAGAGGATCTACCCAGGAACTGCTACACTACTTCTCTATCCAAGCAAAATAATGGAACATATTCTCTCCAAACAAACAACAAAAAAAAAGATTATGAGAGTAATACAGAACCAGCACAGGCGTGTAGGGTTTCAAGGAGCACAGATCTTGTCAAACAAACCATTTCTGTTTTGGAGAAGACGACATTTCTTGTTGATAAAGGTAACCTGTTGACTGATGCAGTTTATTTGAACTTCTCCAAAGTGTTTGGTTTGGTGCTACACTAAATTTTAACTCAAATATTTATACAGAAATAAACAGACACACCCAAGATTAAAAATCTGGCTTCCTTACCATCTCTGCTATGTCAGTATTTTTAGCAATGCAAAGGTGTGAGGAGCAGGACCGAAGTGTTGCAGGCATTGACAAGGTAGTGACAAAGGAGACGTACAGCAGGTCGGTGTGGACACTTAAGGAATGAAGAAGCTTTGCAAGGCAAAAATACCTAACAGTGGGGAGACAATTTAATGCTGCTCACAGACATCATAGGAAAGCCAAGACTTCTTTGCTCTTGTCGCTGTGTAAGAAGCAGTGACTGCCAATAAAGAATAAGGCTAGACTGGATCAGACTAGATGGGGCTTTGAGAAAGCTGGTCTAGTGGAAAGTGTTCCTGTCCATGGCAGGAGAGTTGGAACTGGAGGATCCTTAAGGTCCCTTTCAACTCAAACCATTCTGTGATTCTGTGATTTCGTGTTGGGTTTGAAAATTCTAACTCAAAGTCAACATAACATATATATTCCATACAGCCTAAAAAAAAAAATCACTTTTTTTTTTAAATTGGCATTTTTACTTATTTTAATATTGTGAATGTAATATCCTAATCTTGTGAATTACCAGAGAACTAAGAAAGATATGTAAACAATTAACTTTACAAGACATGTTTGTACATATACAGGAATGGTGAAATCTTTGTCCCTTTCATATTTAAATATGGTATATTATTATCACAGGTTAGCCTGATGCACTTAAGACTGCATTTTTGCATCCATTTCTACCTGTTTACATCAAATAGTTACAATGTATGTTTATAGATACTAAAACCTTACAGTTAAATTTGAACTAGTCACGGAAACATCATACACACATTTTCACAGTTCAATTACTGTTCCTATAAAAAAATGAGAAAGAAAAGGCATGTGAACATAACTGAATCAAATATCAACATATGAAACAGAATACATTATGTGGTATAATTTCCATGATTCTGTATTTTAAGGAGCAGTTGGCCTACACAGCAGGCTTTGCATTTGCAAACCCAGTGGGATAAGAATAATTTCCTATTTCCTTGTACTATTGTGTTCAATTTTTTAATTCCTACAGTAACCTATAGCATATTCAAGGACAGATTAAGTCTGAACTTCTAATGCAAGGAGAACATTTTTATATACCACAGAGGAGCAAATAAAAGGCTCACTACTTTTCTGCTCATCAGTCACTTCTAATGGTCAAAAACAGGTGGAGTGCAAGAAAGGTAAACTGATGTAGATTTCGGCTTTTTTCAGAGAGATGCAGCCAGGTAACACATGCAGAGTACAACTAGCACATAACCTTACAGTCTAAATCAGAAATGTTTTTAGTTAGAAAATCAATAATATACAAAGGAAGTAAATTTGAGAATTTGAAGAATGTGGGAGTAAAAGGGTGCTTTTTGCCATGGAGAAAGGTGGAAAAACTTTCTGAAAGATAATTTCATGGCTGTTCAGTACACACTATCCAAGCACAATCTTTAATATACTTTTTCATATTGGTAAAAGAAGCCAGTTCCATCACACTACTGTTAAAATATTTCTGGAGCAAAATATTTATCTATGTAACCTTCAGGAAAGTAAAATAAAGCAGTGCTAGAACCAAACAGCCACAGTGCATGTGCTTGAGGTCACTGCCATGCGCTCAAATAGCATCACACTACTGTCACACCCCATTCCTGCAGAGCTATAGATTTGGCAGAGCTATAGATTTGGCAGCCTGGATAATAAATATGCCAATACACCTGCCTGATCAACAAAGTAAAAGAAAAAAAAAAGTTGCTTAATTAGACAGTTCAGATCCTCTATGATTTTCTGTTTAAGCATTTGATAGATTTCTACTTTCTTGTTTTAGATTTCTACTTCCTTGTTTTAGATTTCACAGACACTTACAGTAGACCAGAAAATTTGAAATGAAGCTGTAACCAAGATTCAGTAGTGACTCTGCATGGATGACCAATGACACTACCAGTGATGAATGGAGCAGTAGCTGAGGGCTGAGTATGGTCCATGGCAGGACATGCTCCTTAATGGATGCTGCTCCAGGTTGGGCTGCCTCGCAGCATCCCCCCATCCATCCATCTGTCCATCTGGTCCACACGTGAGTAATGTCTGTTCAGAGACAGGTCTCAATCCCTCGCTCTGTACAAAAGAGAGGCATCTGCCCTGGTAGGAGACAGTGAGTCCGACTTCTGGTCTGCTGCTGCCCACTGTACCATCCGAGGTCACAGATCTTGATCATAAGCCAACATGAGTCTAAATTTCCACTGACTTTAACAGGCCATGATTTTGCACACATAGTTTTAAGTCTAACATGCAGATAATATTGTCCCTTCTTTATTTATCTTCAATAACATTTAAAATAGGTTTATCCTGGCTACGTAGGTCAAAGAAGATTTGTTTTATTTCCCAGAGCTTAATAAAAAACTATTAAATGCTAAATCGACTATTGAAAACTTATTTCTCAGCCAGATTTCACAGATGTATGGCATTTAATAACTTAAGGACTCCATTTCCTCTTATTGAATTTCTATTTTCTTTAATTGTGGGACTTAATTAACAAAAGCACAATAAAAGTGAAATGGTAACCATTATTTAGGCAGCATTAGCAAACTAGTCACCCTGAAGTGGCATTTAGACTGCTTTGCTTTCTCACTGTGAAGCAAGAAACAATTGTTAACAGGGCAGCTGTAACTTCATGGAAAGCTTAATTTTTTTACTGTATCTTTTGGTATCACTTGGTTGTTTTAAGTATTAGTTTGGAAGATATTCTGGAAGGTTAACCTTAAGGAGCTGGGATATAACATATTTCTGACTTTACAGTCTGTGATGCAGAGCTGTGCAGTTTAAATTTAGATCATCCTGAAAGATAACTGTTCCTCTGGGCTCAGTTTCACATTAGTTTTCAAGCAGCTTATTTAATTACTCTTTTTGTTATGTTCTGCCATGGTGAGTGACCTTAGCTAATAATCAGTTATTTTTTAATTCATTTACTACCCCATTTAATTAACTTTTTGTAACACTGTACTTGGAGTTACTGAACGTGCCCCAGCAAACTAGTTTTCCTGCAAAGTAGATAAAGGAATATGGAATAAGCCCTATTGCCATACTGGGGCAAAAAGCTGAAGAGCAGTTTATCTGTCAAATTAAAGTTCAAAGCCCAATGTGTTAATACATAGTGTTTAGAGAAATAGTGTGAGCCAGTCTTGGGAGGAACAAACACCAAGTTGCTCCATTGATGTTCGCTTTGTTTGATGTAAGTTTTAATCTAAATGGGAAAGTTTTGCCTTTCTTCTATGATGTGCGGTTGGTGCGACCTCATCCCTGGAGGGGCAGAGTGAGTAATTGCCATCCAATGCCCAGAACATGTTTATTTTACAATAAAAATACAACAAGTTTGATAGAAGAAAACCATTCCCCCACCACCACTGCCAAACCGGCTGGGAGGATCCTCCGTAATTATTCTCTGCTCTCCCGAACCAGGCAGTGCGGCTTTTTCTCTCTTAATTCAGTTCAGCACTCAGCTTTGATTTCGGAAATCCTATCATCATCGTGGCTTGTAAAGAGAGCACAAAAGTGAGCAAAGCCTGCTTTGAATTAGAGAATTACAGAGAAATGCTGCTAGTTAAGAACAATGCAAGCTTGTGATCTTTTTATCTTAGGCAGCTACATCCCCAGCAATAGCAAAAGTATGTCCAGAGAGTGGGAACAAAGGTGGTTTAACTTTCTGAAGCCATTATCCTGCCACGGAGCTGAGTCCATCCTGCCAGGCAGGTCTGAGAGTCAGAGCTGACTGCAGCTCGTGTGGATTGCGAGTGAGCTCCCTTCTCTGTTCAGAATGGAAAAAATCTCCACTGATCCTACCTACAGGATAGTTTGTACCTGCAAGATACCACAAATACTAGAGGTAGAGGCCAAAAATCTGTCTGATTGCCTGGATTCATGGCAGGGTGCCAAGGACAGACAACAGAAATCCTGTACCCAACTGCATCCTGACATCCTAGGAATGGCCTGATGGTGAAAGCCATGCTGGGCTATGTGGCCGCAGCCTCCCAGGGCTGATGGATGGGGATCAAGAGGCAGCAAATAAGTCTAACTTGAAGAGAAGGTGAAGCAAGAGATGGCAAGCAGTATGCATAGACAGTCATCTCTTTTGCTCTTTTCTCCCCTGTCTCCTGTACGTAGCTATTTTAGGAGTTCACAGGCTTATGTGACTTCCAGGGAACTCTTCAAAGAAAAAAGACTATGAGAAAGCTCAGTGAGTAAAACGTTCCTCACAAAGCTGGAACATTTGGTTGCTCATCCCTGCTTGCCTTCCAGTCCCAAAGTGTGAACACACAGAAAGAGGGGAGATACGGTCATGGGACTCAGAAACTCGTTTCATTCTTGGACAGTTTCACATCAAAAATAGCACCTCATAGCACCTCCCATAATGTCAGTCCAGTGTCAAAGAGTGCATGGACTTGTGGACTTGGACTGTACAAGTGTCCAAAATGTTACTACAACCAAAATGAATCTACATTTTTTATGAAGATAATATACTGACTACTGCAGCAAAATAAAAAAGCACCTCATATCTAGTGAGCTTTTTCATCCTCTTACAGTTATAAAATGGGTAAAGTATAAAAAGATCCTAAAGCACGAGTTTTCCTTTCTATTTCACAGTTACTACCAAACAAAATCAGGAAATTATTTTCAGAGAGATTTATATTGTAGGATAAAGTTATGTATTAAAAATTACATTTAGGAATCCTCTGAGGGTACCCATTGTGACCTATCACAGAAATTCTGTGGGCCAGTATGGATCTGTAAATGGCGAATCACTAGACTAACCCAATTATCTATTTTTTTTAGGGTTAATACAGAGAGTCAGCAGGCAAAACTGTAGATATATTTCTATAAATGTATTGTAAATGTCACATGTTACATTAGGGACCCATTTCCCTAAATGAATGAAACAGGAATGAAATCACATGTTGAAGTCAAATATCAGAAAAAAAAAAGATCATGCTTTCATGAAAAGAAAATCTGGACTTCACAACATGCAAAGTGCATTTGACATCTCTTTCACAGTTTCCTTGCTCTTGAGTAGGGCTGAGGAGCTGGTCCTTATGAAGTGATTGGGCTCAAACGTGCGCCTGGTGCCTTTTCATTCACTGCAGTAGAATCGCCCTTCCACATAGGCAGTGATTAACCCAATGATTTTGACTTTGACTCAATGATTTG
This sequence comes from Corapipo altera, assembly GCF_003945725.1. Classification (NCBI taxonomy): domain Eukaryota; kingdom Metazoa; phylum Chordata; class Aves; order Passeriformes; family Pipridae; genus Corapipo; species Corapipo altera. The sequence continues at coordinate 715,776 of NW_020884897.1, read as the reverse complement.
ATTTTGACCCAATGATTTCTCAGCTAAATGATTTCTTACATACCAAGTGCGAATTCTGCTGCCTATTGTGTCCCAAAAAACTTAGTTTTCCACCTGTTACAAGGCTGTTTCCCATTCAGAAAGTAACACTAATCTCTAAATCTGAGGAGAGCAAACTAAAAGACTCCTAGAGAAAGAAAAGTGGCCCTACAAAACATTTATTAAGTCTATAATCAAATTAAGCCCTAACAAATGCTTCACAGACACTTGAAATCTTGCATGAATCTGATTTTTTTCCAAGCTAGACCAAGAAAAGAAACTTGACTATTCAGATAAAACATTTGCACAATACTGGTTTTTAAAGCTTAGCCTTTTTCTATACAAAGAAATACTAAAACCCATCATCATTCAATTGTAGTGGCGCTCTCCCTAACTGATGACTGCTCTTGTTGCTGAAAGTAACAATAACCATTTGCTCATCAAAGGCCACTCAGCCCATCTGCTTCCAGACATTATTTCCAGCTAAAAATTAATCCTTAGAAAATAGGAAATTCATATGTGTGCAGTACAGAGACAAATATGTGTGTATCTGTGGGCTGTGCTCTGTGTAAGTATATGTGTATAAAGCAATAAATACGTATTTACTGACATGGCATCTGGCTTCAGCCCAGGCAGGACCAAGACATTACAAATGTTGTGTGGCATCTGGGCCACAAGCAGAATGGCTTCTGGAGGCAGCCCTGCTCTTCTCGGAAACTCATGCTAATTCAATTTCTATAGAGCTAATTAGGAATGGAAATGGCCTCACTCCGTTTTGGGAGGTTGGCAAGAAACTTTAACGTTCATCCCAGGACAGTGCAATTCATTCACCAGTTACTGTCATGGACCAAAATCTTCTTCACCCCTGGAAAATCTGCATCTCAGTGCAACTGCTCGCACAGTTCCCTGAGGAGCACCAGTAGCTCTCACCTCAAAGCAGAGGCCAGAACAGTCCTGACCTTGGGGCTACCCTATATCCTGGGCACCAAAGGTACTCAGCACCATCTCCTGCATGCTCCTCAAACATCAGCACAACGATGGTGGCTCAGATTATGTCCAAAAAAACTCCAAAGAGCACTGTGTTGCCATCTCTCATTTATCATCTTAGACCCAAGAATTCACCTGTATGCTGTGTCTACAAATCCCACAAACTTCCCTTAGGTAACATGAAGTACTTCTAGCAAAGGCCCCAAACAGCTGCTCTCTCAGACACAGGGATGCCGTTTGCCACACACTGAATATACAGGTTAAAGGATCATCTGGACAGTCATAACTGCAGACCTACACAACAGTTCCAGACAGGATCTCTCTCATCTGCACTGCGAAGAGGGCTGTACTTCATCACAAGCTAACAGGCAAAGTCAATCAAACTGTCCAGCTTCACTGCCCAGACCACATTCTGGCCTCTTCTAAAGGCTCCAAACTGAACATGAGCTTGGGTTCAAAAAATCAGAGAATGAGACAGAATAATGCATGCACATAGGCTCGCATTTAGGCTATAACACCAATGTCTCCAGCTATGTTCTCAGGCCCAGCTATGTCAGCAGGTAATTGGAAGAACAGCAGATGAAGACAAGCAGAGCATCAGCACTAGTCACAGGTATTGTCCTACCTGTGACCACAGACCTGCCTTCATAGATCAAATTGCCCTCATGCTGAGCTGGACAAATTAAGGTTTTATGCAGTCTTAGCTGAACTTTGGATCAAATTATATTTCTGTGTGATAAGTGCTTGAGATCCCTAGGCAGTTGCCTAGAAGTTACCTCAATGGACAAGCCACCTTAGGTAACTAAGGGATGTCATATACCACTTACCATTGTCAGGAAGTCATATATTTTGCACTACAAGCCTTCTCAGCGTCTAGCTGAGTCTGCAGCCATCAGTGATTTCAAGTCATATCTCAGAGACATGGTCTCCGTAGCCCTTTAGGACTTGGTTAGTCCTGAGTACAGACTTTTGGAGCATTGATTCTTATGGGAGAGAAAGTTCCACCCAAGGGTCCATTTCATTTCATCCCCCAGTTTAGTTTTCAGGAATTCTTCCATACACAAATGCAGTCCTTTATTTCGGTGCTGGCTAAGATAACTCAATACACCATGCATCTGTTTCCAGTTTAAAGCATGCACTTGAACTGTTACTTTGTACAAGGTGACACTTTTTACTTTATGGTACCAATAACTAAACTTCTATTGGATGTTATGGAAAGTTTTGCCATGACATGGCTTATGTATTCTCCATTTACTGTTCAACACATTTCTATTAGACCAGTTTAAAAAAAAAAGTCCTAGATGTTTTTATAGGTGCAATTGTCTTTGAATAAAAAAAGGTAAAAGGAAGAAGAAATACAAATCAATGAAGCAAGCCCTAAATCATAGAATCATAAAATTATTTGGTTTGGAAGGGACCTTAAAGATTATCTAATTCCAACCCTCCTGTCACGGGCAAAGACTCCTTCCACTAGACCAGGTTACTAATGGCCTTGAACACTTCTGGGGATGGGGCATCCCTGACTTCTCTGGGCAACTGGTCCAGTGTCTCATCACCCTCACAATAAAGAATTTCTTCCTAATATCTAATCTAAACCTACACTCTTTCAGTTTGAAACCATTCCACCTTGTCCTGTTCTTGTAAAAAGTCTCTCCACCTTTCTTGTAGGATCCCTTCAGGTACTCAAAGGCCACAATTAGGTCACTCCAAAGCCTTCTATTCTTCAATTCCCAGAGTAAAGTTCTGGGCTAAGTAGAGGCACGGGGAAATGCTGAAGAACCATCTTTATAAATCAGGGATTGTTATGAATTTCTAGTAAAGTCAGAGTGGTACTTGTGAGATCATTTCCAAGGACAAAGGAAGAAGGACAACTTTTTCAAAGCCCATAAAGATTCATGATTGCAGAAATGCTCAATCTTTTATCTGCCTTGCTACCTGACCCCACCCCCCGAGGCACTGCTAAGTCACTGTCTAGCTTTATGGGTACTTCTTTTTGGCCATTTAACTTTCTGAAGCCATTGGAGCCCAAACGCCTAAGAGCTAAGAGAGTACTCAAGCTGAACCACAGTAGTCAAATTTTCTAAACACCTATTTAATTAAAGAGAGTTCATTGCCAGTTTTAAAGTCTAGAAGGGAGGGCACCCATTTGAAATGTGACAACTGAGGCTCACGCCCCTCTGTAATGGCTTCTAGACATCAGCAGCACAGTGCCTCCAGTCTGTGAGGTGGAGTCTCCCCTTTACATCCCTCCCTATCCTAGAATGTGGGATAGGATATGGGGCATATGAGACATGATATGATCTTCTGAAAGAATGCCTTCAGACAGGTGAGGATCCAGGCCTGCAGTGCTGGTGGAGCCCTTATGTAGATCTACATCATCAGATGCTGTTTCTACTCTTTAGCTGGTTTACACCTTGGTTTTTATACTATTTTAAGTCATTGGTGGTGAAAAGTTTGTCACAAAATACTGACCTCAGTATAACAGACACTGCGTGAAAAATATCCACACTGGACAGCACCCATGACTAATATAAATTAAATCTCGATCTACCCATCTTCTTAAATACCGAATAAGACTTAGAAAATACTTACTTCAGCATCAGCAGTGGAACTACAGTCAAAGCTGTCTGTAGATTACCTCTCCTGCCCCGTCCATAGTAACACAAGCCAATTAGTAGCTGGAAGCTTGCACTTGAATTCTCCAGATGAAGAATGCCGATTTAATTGAACCCAGATGATACCAATAAGGAGAAATCCTCCCTGCTACAGTAGAGACTATTGAAAGCTGTACCCCCAAGCAGAGACAGACTGCAGGAGATAAGGAATTCTCTTTGCTTGAACTTGGCCCATTTTCTTCCCTACTGTGATGAAATCCATGGCCAATCAACAGAGATGCAAAGAAATTTCCCTACAGCATAACAGGACTTTGCAGTCAAAAAAGTAATATAAATAGTGAGTTTTTGACTTCTGGAGGTACCAGGAATGCCAAAGCAGCGATGTTTGTCTCCTTACCTTTTTGTCAGTGCTGAATTACAGTGGAGGTACATGGGAGCACCAAGAAGGGGAGATATTCAGGCACCGCAACTCTCCTCTCCCAGTTTAGCTCTCAAACATGTTCTGCCCAACAGAGCTTCCCAATTTAATTTTCTGGCACAAGTCAGTAGTAGGTTGAAATACCAGAAAACAGCTGCTGGATTGTGTGAAGCGGAACAGCTCCATGGCAGGTCGTAGAGATCCAAGAAATGTCAAAGCAGATAGGGTTTTTTTCCAGAATTAAGGAAGCATGGTACAACACCTTGGGATTAGGCTTCTAGAACCTAAAAATACAGATGTGTCATTCTTATTACACCCTGAAGAGTCTAGAAAAAGTGCAGTGAGGACTCACTTTAGTGTTACAAGTCGTTGTATTGAGATTTAAAGTGGTGTCTGGCCCCATAAGTGCACCTCATGTTTTGAGATTAGGATTGAGAAAAATAATCCATATTCTGAACGCATGAGTAGGCATTTCTTGCTTCCTTATGCAGAAACCAGAAGGGATTTGCAAGGAGGACAGTGTGAATGAGCCTCCAGATATTTTGAGTGTACTGAAGTAGTGAAGTACAGGTCAAGACAGCTACTGGTGATACTGAAGATACTATGCAGATACTACATTGCCTTTGACAATATAAAGCAACATCTAGGTAATTGTAAAATTTGGATTAGGATTGGTATTATGGAATGTAAAACTCTATAAATTAACTATTGCTGGGTTCTGCAGAATCTGGGGCAACCCTAAACATTCCTACAGACTGGGGAATGAGATACTGGAAAGTACTGCCACGGAAAGGGATCTGGGGATCCTGGTTGACAGCAGGTCAAATATGAGTCAGCAGTGCCCTGGTAGCCAGGATGGCCAACCCTGTCCTGAGGGGCATCAGGCAAAGCATCACCAGCCAGTCAAGTGAGGGAATTGTCCCTCTCTGCTCTGCTCTGGGGTAACCTCATCTTGAATATTGTGTGCAGTTTTGGGCACTGCAATGTAAGAAAGACATTAAGTCATTGGACAGCATCCAAAGGAGGGCAATGAAGATGGTGAGTGGCCTTGAGGGGAAGCCGTATGAGGAGCGGCTGAGGGCACTTGGTCTGTTCAGCCTGGAGAAGAGGAGACTGAGGGGAGACTTCATTGCAGTTTACAACTTTCTCGTGAGGGGAAGAAGAGGGGCAGACATTGGTCTCTTCTGTGTGATGACCAGCGACAAAACCTAAGGGAATCGTCTTAAGTTGTGTCAGGGGAGGTTTAGAAGAAGGTTCTTCACCCAGGGCATAGTTGAGCACCGGAACAGGCTCCCCAGGGAAGTGGTCACAGAACCAAACCTGACAGAGTTCAAGAAGCATTTGGATGATACTCTCAAGCACATGGTGTGACTCTTGGGGATGGTCCTGTGCAGGGCTAAAAGCTGGACTTGATGATCCTTGTGGGTGCCTTTCAACACAGCATATTCTGTGATTCTGTGTGATTCTGTAACATACTAAGTATTGCAAGTACTTCTCGACATTGTTTCATTTTTATGTAGTTGCAGTCCCTCGGCACTCTACAGGTTTGCATTAGGGATGAAAAACCAAAAGCATCTTGAAGAACAAACTATATTTGTTAAGCATTGAGGAAGATGGAAAGGTTGGGAGAAAAACTGAAGCAGAGGGTCTATAGGCATCTTATATTGCATTTTGTTGTATGAGCCACTTCCTTTCTTTATGACCGAGACATAGAACCAGGTTTTATTCTAGAAGAAAACACATCTAGATGAGCCACACTTACTGCGTCTTTCAGATCCACAATCACTGTGGAGAAGAGTGGTACTGCCCAACGCTGTATAATGTGGGGTTTCTAACCCAGAAGCTTTGCCAAACAGGTCGATGATAAACCTAATTTTAGCATTTGTAAAGCCAGGAGATGTACACACACTGCTCTAACAGTACCACAAAGGGCCCAGCGTGACAAGTATTGTGACAGGTATTAGAGTGTTATCTGCCTTGCCACTGAATACAGACAATGGAATACAGACATTGAATATAGGCTGAGTTTAACTTTTCCTTCTAGGACCTGATGCATTTCTCAGCATTGTTATTAGGGCATATTGCGGTAAAAAGAGTACAAGAGTACATGCTGAAGGCCTGGTGGTGTGTCTTGTTGGGTGATCTACTGCATGAGTCAGAGTACATTTCAGGTCAAGGTTCAGGCTGTGGTTAGCATTAAACAATCTAAGGCAGACAGACAAGTTAGCCTTGCTGCACCCCGTAGGGCACAGTTACACAGAACAGGACTGGTGTTAGTGCAGTTTTACAGTAACTCCAGGGGCAGTGAAGGTTGGGTTATGATTAGAACACCTACAGCAAACAGCCAGTTTATTTTGCAGCATCATGAAAAATCTGAAAAATTAGGGTGTTAGGGGAGTTTCCAGGGTTTCTCTTGGGAGTTAGAAGAAGCAATGATCTGGCTACACATCATGTTGGGGGTTCCAGGTGCTACTACGTAGTGTATGTGAAGACTATATTTTTGTGTTGTCCTCCAAGGCCTACAATACTGCAAAATTATGGAGTGAAGGCCTTATGCTACCTCTGAACATATGAACTGCTAACTGAGTAAATAGGGCCAAGGATAGGATTAGAGCTAATGTTATGATTACTGTGACTTTCTTCAGGGACAGAAAAGGAAGAGGGATTACCTTGCATGGTGTCCTAGCCTATAAACTACAGTTCTTCTACATTTCATGCTAAGATTATGATTTAGAGTCACAGTTCTGGCCTAAAGCAGTCATATATTTTCACTATATGGGTCTATGTCAAGGAAGTTGAGGATTATTTTAAGAAAGGAGTTGTGAAATTAAAATTTGAAGACTTATGTTACATTTTAAGGTAACACTTTGTCCTTTGAGAAAATCTTATTTTAAGGTTAGAGCTAGGGTTAGAGAAACTAATAGAATCAAAACATACTCTCACAGAGCTGTGATGAGTAGTTAGTCGGCTAGAGGGAAAGGTGCATTTGATTGTCTGATGACCTATCAGGATGAGGAAACCTTTACTGATCCAGGTATTAATGTAGCTAAAAGTATTAGTATGCATCCTGCAGACACCAAGGGGAAGCAGCTTACAGTAGAGTTGAAAGGCTTAGACTAACTCATAGTTTCTGAACTCCTATGTGGGTGCACTTCAGGCTATGGTTAGGGTTACAGAGGCAAAATTGCCAGGTGGGTTATTTTCACTGCACCTGCAGGTGGAGAGGCATCATGGGGATGAGTGGTAAATGTGAGTCCAGGAGCTAGTTTCTGACTTCAAGTACAGTTTGACTTCCTGGAGCCAACTCACCTTGACAGCATCTCATGAATTCCATAATAAAATGCCTTAAACCAAGGTCGGGGGTGGTGATGTTGTGCATGTTATGGTTTTGTTTTAAAACACTACAGCAGGAATAATGTCTGGCACTGCTGTGCCGCCTTCATTCTAGGAAGATGGGGAGAGGATCTGGATAACTAAAAAGCTGTCTAACCCTTACAGTAAATAACAATACAAGGACCAGAGCTCTTGTTCTCATCAAAATTTTCTGTGTTGTGCAGTACTGAAGAATAATACACTTTCTAGCTGCATCTGGTTCTGTGAAACCACGCAGCTCCCTTCAGCTTTACCCCAAATCCCCACCGAAACCCAGCATGAAATGCGCTTTAGCAGGAGTTATTTCAGACTGAAAATAAGCTTCTCCACCCTTACTGCCTGTAGCACGCAAGATAGCCCATCACAACCTGGACCCCAAAAGCAGGTGTACTGGGAGCAGGACCTTCCCTGAAATCATCACAGAAGTGCTCAAGGCTGCCAAATATCTCTTCTCACCTCATCCTTCTGAGGTTTTGCACAGCAAGAAAAACCTGTTTGGCTGTTTCTAGGTCTTCATCCCTACTCCCAACCACAAGTCCCAGACTGGAATGTACAAAGAATTGTCATGTATATAGAGATACGAGGGACAGAGAGACAACCTTCAGTTCATCACCATGTTTTCAATCTCTGCCTAGCCACTACACCACGCCACAGAGAAGGCAATCCCCACCCATAAGCTCAGAAATTACCAAAAGGCCATACCTACCTGAAGTCATGATAAAAGATCTTGACTCTCAAATACAACTCCTCTCCATAAAACCCTCCTATCTCTGCAGAAGGCATCAAGAATAGGTTTTTTTGCTTCTCCAACTCAAACCTTAAACCTGACACTAACTTAGCATTTTCCCTTATTCTTGAGGGAACCTTCTCTTGGAATATAAAAGACACTGGGTCGTGCACAAAAATATAATGACTTCAACAGTCCAGAGCAGAACTCTTCTTTCCCAAAATCTTGTTGCTACAAAGCAACTTAAGAAAAATATCTCTAAATGTGTTGGGATCTGCACCCAACATCCAAGGCAGTTATATAGACAGGACCGTGCCCTACCTTACCTGAGTGTATCTAACTTCTGTCCTTTCCTGCCTTTTTAGGAGCTACAGGATGCAGCAAGGAGAAGCTCTCTACCTGCTTTAGGTAGCCTCCCCTCCCATCAGCAGTAAATATACTCCAAGACAGCCCCAGCCTTGAGCCTCTCTTGCTCTTTGTGCCCTGCATAAAAACACTGTCTAGATGCTTTAAATCCTCATATCCTAATTGTAATCCAACCCTTAACATCATAACCTCCCAGGGCACCATGAGCTACATTAGAAGCCCTGATTCCCTTTAGTATGAATCTTCTCCCTATCTTTCTGGTCTGTGCAGGATACAGCTAACATAACTTGTTTGGCTCCCTCATTTTCTCTACCTCTAACCTGAAATGTATTGTGAAATGCAATTATATAGCAGGACACAAAGCCTTCAGCCCCCACAGTTTATTGCCTAGGCTTTACAGTATGTCTCAGTAAAAATGTCTTCAAATGCATAAACGTCTGCCATGAGAAATTTACCCCTAAAATGATATGTAGCCCATGGGGCCATCCCTTTCCTGAAATCAGCTAAGTCAGAGAAGCAAAAGCAGTCAGACAGGTTATTCTTGTTACAACCTGCAGAGCCCAGAAAGGCAGTGAGAGAGCTGCTTTTAGTGGTGCACTCGCACTCATGATTTACAGAAGTGGCTGGGCCCCTAAGTACATTTGAGGTTAAAGGTGTTTAGGAGTCCAGAGCCAAAGGAATTTTGGGACATCATTACTGCAGCATCCTGAAGTAGCCGTCAGGGAGATGGGATGTAAGAGGGAATGTAGCACATCAAGCAGAGGATCTCTTCCTGTTTGAACTGCTACCCAGGTACATTCCAGGTTAAGGTTAGGATTAGGTCTAGGGTTTCAAAATCTAAAGCAGACAGACAGGCTTTTCTTGCTGTATCAGGCAGAGCACAGAAAGTTAGTGAGCAGACTGACTTGTTGGTAGGCTAGATCCCTGTCTAACACTTTCAGATATTAACCTAGCGATCCAGAATACTCTTCATTTCAAGTCATAATTATTGTAATACTTTCTGAGACTTATAAATTAAAATAATTTTGCTACTTGGGGAGCTCTATGCCTTTCTCAGCCCCTGAAAAAATGACACAGTGCCATGTAGCATGGCCAGGTAGGGCAGGGGTAGAAGTTGGTCCCCTTTTCTTAGAATCATGGAATGGTTTGCATCGTAAGGGACCTTAAAGATCATCTAGCTCCAAAGCCTATGCCATAGGCAGGGAACCTTCCACAGTCATGGAACCTCCCACTAGACCAGTTTACTCAGAGTCCCATCCATCCTGGTCTTGAACACCTCCAGGGATGGGAAGTCCACAACCTCTCTGGGCAACCTGTTCCAATGCCTCACCACCCTCACAGTAAAGAATTTCTTCACAACATCTAATCTAAATTTACCCTCCTTCAGCTTAAGGCATTCCTCCTTGTCCTGTCACTACATGCCCTTGAGATAAGTCCCTCTCCAGTTTTCTTATAGGCCACCTTTTTGTGCAGGAAGGTGTTATAAGGTCTCCCTGGAGCCTTCTCTCCTCCAGGCTGAACAAATCAAACTCTCTCAACCTGTCTTCATTGGAGAGGTGCTCCAGTCCTCTGAGTTAATAGGAGTCAAAATTCGATGCTGTCCTTTATTTTAGGGACTGTTTTCTGCATATTTTGTGATGGATATACAAGAGAAAGCCAAGGAATCTAAGGCATGAAGGAACCTTTTAATTGCTGAATGCCTTGGGGACATGAAAGCTGGGAAGAGGCCGGGTGTGTGTGGGCACCAATGTGAAATATTCTCTCTTACTGAAGAGCCTTGTTTCCTGTTTATGATTGGAACTTGGATAGCGACAGGAGCTTGGATAAGCATATTTCCGAGTCAGTCACTTGAAAAAAATACCTACTTTTGATGACCTTTGTCTTTCAAGGGTCATAGTCCATAAATGATGAATTGTTTTATCTGTGAGTGTCTTCAGTGGTGCCTCTGATGGCTCCGAACAACCTGTGGAGGAGCAGCCATCCCCCTGACACTCAGCCTCACTGCTCCCTTTGGAGCAGGTGGGTGCTGGCAGTGCCTGAACGGACCATGGAAGCATGGGGAAGATGGCACAGGATATGTATCACCAGGAAGTAGCAAATGTCTCTTTACCACAATAACCTAGTAAAGCCTAATTACAAAATAACCTATATGCACAAAAACCTAGTAAAGGTTTTCTCCCCTCTACCCATGTCTGTAGCTCTCTTAGTCCAACACTGGATGCCCCTCTGGCATTCTGTCCAACACAAAAGACCATTTCTGTGCTCCTCTCACTGCATGTCTGCCTGTGGACTTGGTGATATGTGTTAGACATCAATTTCTGATCCTTGCAGGTCAGCAGGTAACCTCCATAAGTAAACAAGCATCCAATTTAAAGACAGGCATGTTTCAACAAGGGAACTCAATCTGACTCCGAAGGTGAAAGATCAAGTTTATTAACTAAGCCACCCACCTCCCCAGGAATATTACGTGAATTAAAACCAGACTTCCTGGTGTTATATATGCAATGGCTGTCAACAGCATAAATTATGCCTGAAGAGGTTTTAGCTACTTTTCCAAAAAGTATGAAAACTTCTTCTTAAGGGTTGCAAAGCTGCTTCTTTTAAATTTATGTGGACAACATCCTGTCTTCTACTTACAGACTTGGATACTTGTAGTAAGATGTCCCTTAAGGCCACAAAGCAGATCTCAAAAGATTTACAATATTTGTCAATTAAAAAACTTCTTTTGTAGCTTAAATGAGAAACCCTCTCTAAATTGGCCATTCAAACTGAGATAATGTGCTCCAGCTACAGTCAACTCTAAAACCTTCTGGTAGGATAAAAATTTTATTTAAAAAGCAAGACTTGAATTACCAGTTCCTTTATGATCATTAAAGGCATTAGATCCAGATAGTTTATGGCACTTCTCATACAAATCCTAAGTGCCAAATGTCAAAATGAGCAGCTGATCTTGAATATAATCAGAGTTGAAAGTTACTGCAGGGGCTACAAAGGCTGACAGCTCATTTGCAACACAAAGACGAATTACCATACCATTCATGATAGACAAAGTCTGAACCAATAAGACAGAAATTACCTTCCCTCTATTATTTGTACTGATTAGTCATGTTTTCACAGTATTTCCTTGAATGGAGATGAGCATTATCGACTTAATTCAGTTCAGGCTGGTGTAAATCAGGACTAATTCCATTTTAATCAGTGACACTAGTCTAATACAAGTAAATTCTTCATTATGTTTTCTCTGTGATCAAATTACTGCATGTGAGCTTCACCATGTAATAATTTGTTCTAGATTCCCAATCAGTACTTAGAGCAAAAGGTCATAACAATAACTGTAAAGCCTCCCATGAGAATGAATCTGGTAAGATGCTTACTACGGCAAGTCTCTTATATACTTGGCACTTGGCATTAAAAATGTGTTAAGATGTGTTGAAATCTCTCTGGAGAAATAGCCAACCATCAACAGTAGTTCTCCAATTCCTTCTTGAGGAGTCATGGCAAAATAAGAAACCAACAATCTACATTTATTTAGTTATTTATTTAAAAATAAAATTACTGATCACCCCAAATGCAACTGGATGTATTGACAATTAGTCAGCGAGTGGATTAATTTTACATGTGTGCTTTTGAATTATCTAAACCCAAAGCAAAATCCAGGAATTTATTCATTCATTAGGACTACTCACTATTTCTTGCAAGAACATTCTTCTGTGAAAGTATTACTCCTTTCTAAAGAGATAAAAACCAACCCTAGCCATAGAGACCTTCTGACTGAGGGCATTTTAGAGACACAAATGCAGTACCAGCCTGACCTACCAGGTCTTTATAAAATCATCTTCCCATTAAGTGCTGGGTGATTCTGATCCTTATATATATATTTCTGTACCTTTTCACTGGAATACTTCTTTGGGCATGTGGGTGAAACATTAGTATCGAGTGCCTGGCTGTGCTCAGCAGACTGCTTCCCTTATAGGCCATCTCCTCAGCCACTCTCTGTTACATATTCCTGCATCCACTTCAGGGGAAGTTTCAACGTATGGAGTTCTTGTCTGATCTTTAATTTTGTTTTGGAAATTAGCCATACACAACAGAAATACACTTGCAGCCTTCTCTCTGGGTGTAGAAGTGTTTTGTTTGCTGGCAGATAATAAAAACGACCCTGAAGTCCCAGTTCTCATCCTTGTAGGGAACTTCCTGAAGTTCTGATCATGCAGATTGAGTGACACTACTTGGGACTGCAGTGTGTTAGAGGTGTCCATTGTGCTTGCACATCTATGAGGTTCAACAGCAGAGCTTTCCCAAATGTCCAGAAGTGTGCATTTGTACTTTTCAGACACAGCTGCAGGACTCTGTAAGAGCATCAGACCTCCCATTTTGACCTGTGCACACACATGAATGCGAGACATGGAGGCACAAACATTTATCCAAACAAACTTGAGGAGTTTCCAACAAGACCATGGTTTCTCCTCGTGTGGTGCAGAGGGAGAGCTGGCAGCACCAAAACACACAGCTCCCAGGGTCGCAGCAGGAACGTACAAGAGATGCTGGGATTACTGGACATTTTCAGTGCTGCCTAAAATGACTGTGAAAGCAAACAAAAGAAAACTGTTGGGAAGCACTAAGCCCGGTGTCCCAGCAGAGCTGACTGGGGTTGCTGGCGTTGTGACAGGGCTCTGTCCCCACCCACACATCGTGGAGTGGCACCACAGCGTCCTCAAGAAGAATATACCCATTTTCTAATGAGAAATTCAGTGATTTATCTGATAAGTGAGCAATTATCTGAAGACAATATCATCATTTGTGGGTAGGAAGCCATCCTCCATCATGCCAGGGATGTGACCAAACATAGTACATATTTCACTTTGGACTAAGTGTTCCCTTTCATCTAGAATGTGGCTTCCTTTCACAACTCTAGCTGGCTTGCATAAAGCTACCTTTCATCTGATTTCCTAACAAATAAGTCTTTTAATTCAAATGGGGTCAGTTGCTGGTGACTAGAATATTTTCTGCAGGAACATGTCAGAGCAGGTATATAATATATCTACTACAACATATCTTGTTAAAGAATGAACCCTATAGGGGTGTATCACAACAGTGCATCTTGAACACTGCAAATTGGCTCTGAGTGCCCTTCCCTTCCATATCACCTCAGCACAGCATGGCACTGCAGAAGGGAGCTGCAGGGAAATCATTGCTCATTCCCTCTTTTTTTCTTAGAGAATGTTAAAGATGCTTACTTCCTCTAGAGGAAAGGATAAAGCTCAAATTCCTATAAAAATCTGCTTCAAAACTCTTAAAAGCAGCAATAGTTTCTCCTGCTGGGAAAGCGGTAGCAACTTCCGAGCCCATTCAGCTGCATCTGCTGGGAACCCCAGTATGCACCCAACCACGAGCTCATCCATCTTCCTGCAAGCCAAGACAGATCTTTGCCTCCTTCTAGGCTGCAGGTCATCATGGTTCTTTACAGCAATGTCTGTAGGTGAACAGAGTTTGCAGGCCTTGGGTGAAGAGCATAGTTGCTTTAAGTTCAGCATGCATGTAAGTGATTTGCAGCACTGTGGCAGTTCAGAACTGAGTCACACCTAGTCATCATCCCACAGTTACACTTCTGGTGCCTTTATTACAATGAAGAAGTGGCTTTTATTCATCCATTTCAAACCATACATGACAAAATCCTTAAAGAATATAATCCAATTCCCCTTGCTTCCAATGCAGATGATTTAGTCTATCACAAAATACAGCTACACACAGAGCTGGAATATACATGGCTTTGAAAAAATTTAGTTGTTGCTGCTTAAAAAAAAATCCCTACCATCAGATCTTAATTTCTTCCTGCAGAAAACAAAGAACAGATTTTTCAGTGTTTTGTCTGTTTCCTTGCTGCTATTACCAATGCACTGGCACTAGTTTAGAAAAAGACTGTCCTACTAAGCATGACTATCCTTTTTAAAAATAATTGCTAGGGGCAACTTACAACAGGCTCAAAGAGGGTAGAGACGGAGATGGGGAAAAAAGAGAATTGCTTTGTTTTGATCCATTGCACTCACAGTCCCTCAAGTCCTCCTTGATTTTTCATCTTAGACTGCTTTAACCATTCTAAACACCCAGAATCACAACCCAATTTCTCCCGTGTCAGCAGTAATACAAAAACTGAATCATGGCTACCAGTTTTCTCTCTACTGCATTTTTATTTTTTTTTTATTACATGCTACAATATATCTATGATGTAACTTTATGGTCTATGGCAGAATAATTGTTCAAACTGCCCAGCAGATACTGCCCGCATGGGCTTTTCCCATAAGTGATTTCCATATATTGGAACTGTCAACACCGCAGTTTGGAGCCCCTCCTGCATCCAGTGTGGATAGTCTGGAACGCTCTCCAATCTTAAAAGCTATACTAACCTCATCTTAAGTCTGAGATTGTATCATAGCTTAAGGGTAAAATACTACAGAAATACTATCGTTAGTCACAGATAGGCTATTCAAATATAGGAAATTGTTATTAAACTTTACAAAACAGACTAAAATAAGAAAGATATGCAAAAGCACAATAAAGCACCTAAATAATCCTTCTTAGAGTAATACTATGTGAGGACTGAACAGCTCTGATTAGCTCTTTTTTTGCAGTCTCTAAATTTTTCAGGCATCTGATTTTTACTTAATCATGTCACTCAAGAACTACTGCAAGCTTGTCAGTAAGCATAATAAAAGGAGAGAAATGAGGAGGAAAAATACTCCAAGTATCTTCAGGAAGGATTAGGGTTATCCTGGAACAGCACGCACGAGTGATTACTCAATATATACAGTTTATAATCTTATTCTCAGGAAGCTGCTGAGATATATTAGCAGGCAGGAGGGGAAGTACTTCATACTCAAGTGGCTGGATAACATTTTGCAGCTTGCATTGAGGCAGTGCCCAGGGCTGCAATTTATCCGTATCAGGATGACAAGCTTTGGGCTTTATTTTTCACTATTGTATCTGTTATGTTTGTGGCAGAGCATCAGCTCCTCATATATTGAGAAATTTACAAATGCAAAAGCAGATGAGGTCCATGTGCCCAAGGTCTTGTAGCTTGAGAAAAGATTAGTTTAGAAAAGCAAACTTTTAAAACTAGTGAGCTGTTGGATTCAATAGTGTCAGGGGCAGTTTGGTTTTTTTCATGTCCCAAAGTCAGCAAAGATCAGGTTAAAATGGGAAACCTGAAATGTGTCCCTTTCAGTGGAGATGTGCAGGCACTTAATTGCCTGTCAAAGTATACCCTAGCCAAAAGAGTAGGGATTCTAACAGGAACATTGTCTGACTGACCTCATTCCCTGCTCCTCTTCCTTCCATGTCACAGATATAAGGAAATGTAAGCAAGGCAGTGGCTCTACCACTCTTCACATTTCCTATGGGAGAAGGAGTTGCAGGAGACTGCAGCAGAGCTTTGGAAAGCCTTGGCCAAGACTCTGGTGGGATCACAGCATGGGAAGAGCTCTTCCTTACCCCATGAGCTTGCATCACGGTGAATGGGAAGGTAATCTCTTACATCTGATATCACTTCAAGTAGCTAACATAGAAACTGAAAATATTTCAGTGTGAGGTGGAGAGCTCTGTACTCCCACCAGAGGCCCTTCCTCCATTTCAGAGCTCTCCTACCAAGTCCCTGGAAGCAAAGAGCTGCTTATAGGACTCATGAAAATAATAGTTTTTCAGAACTTTTTGAAACACTCTTTGTGTTTTACTGACTGTGTCCGCACTTCAGTTTCTGTTGTTATTACAGAAGGGGCTGGGAACAACAACACTTTAAAGAATAAAAGAGGTATTGGTTGCAAAAGCATTTCCCACACTGTCTGGTTGGCAGAGCACGGGCCCAGGCTGGAGTTAGGGGAGCATTCTCCCTAATAGGAAAGCCTGTTTGGTTGGGCTTAAGAAGCTATTGCCCCCAGCTTGTTGTTTCTGTCCATGTGCTATATTTCAGCATCTTTTTGCCTACACCAGTGCAACTGTTTTTTAAACCATGTCATAATGTGAATTTAAGAAACTTTTCAAGTAAAAGTTGTGGGCTTACGGGGCTTATTTTTGCCTCTGTCATCTGGTTGAGATGAGAAAGCCCTACAAGCAGAATAATGGCACAGTGGATGAAACAATGCAGGTAGGAAGAAAGGTAGGCATATATTAAACAGTTTTGCTCGCAGAGAAATCTCATGTGTAACTGTAATGTGAGATTCCCAAGCACTGCAGGCTTTGCCCTGCTCTGATGCAGTCCTTCTGCTCATCTATCCTCCTCTCTTGCCATTTCCCCCGCTGTGGGCTGGGGAGGGTATGCTCAGATGACACAAGCTACCTGTCTTCCACCTGTTATTTCAGGAGGTTTTGTGATAACAAGGATTTATGGTTTTATATTTGCCACTCATCATGTTCAAGTAAAAAGGAAACAGAATTCATGCTTTGGCTTTTGTGATATTTTTGTTCTCAGACTCAAGTTTCCCTGGAGAACCTTAGCTCTTCCAGGCCCACAAGCACAGCCTAATTCTGCTCTAGATGATATTTATCTAATGTCATGAAAAGGAAAGTCAGAAGGATGTCAGTAAAAGCTTCTCCTCTGTCACATCAACAAATCCTCCAATAAAACCATGCAGTTTTGACAAAGTATTAGGAAAAAAAAAAAAAACCAAAACACAAAACCCACAAACAAACCAACCAAAAAACCAAAAAAAACCCAACCATACAAACAAATAAAACAACTGACTTTCTTTATACTTAGGGTAAACAAGGAACAGAATGCAAAATCAGCATATCTATGTCCCCCAGAGATCTTCTTTTATAACTGGTATCTTTTCAGATTACGGACAAAAAAGAAAAAGAAAGATGATACTAGCTGGATTTCAGGGATGTGATAGTAGGATTCCACTGCTTATTCATGATACAGTAATTTGAAAGAGAAGAGGCATCTCTCTGAATGGCCCTCATGATAGTCTTGTGAGAATAAGTAAAAGACAGAGTGGAGCCCTTCTGGGATTTTACCAGTTAGATCTTCTCAGGGCAAAGACCTTGGATTGCAATCTTGAAAATACAATCTTGAAAGACAGTGTTTGACTCTTGCAGAAATCATTTCACATGGATTGGAATTGCATATAATATTATGTAATTTTTACAAGTTACTTCACAATTGTGTATTTTGTTCCTGCATACAAGGCAATGAAATTCATTAATTCAATTTCATCTTATCAAGCAGCAGCCAAACAGATGCTCAGTGAAGATGAGGAGAAGAAAACAAAAAGCTTTTTCTCTTAAGGCTCTGCTATATGTCAGGGGTGCTTACAAGGCCTCACAAATCACCGCTGATAAAATGGATGCCTACTGCAAACCAAAACCATCAGCCTGAGAAAAGGGAACCAGGAGCTGACTGTGTGTGACAGTAGCTGGAATGAACTTTAAACCAGTTGTACGCTGTCATATAAAATCTCCATCCTGGAGTCATAACTTTTATTATTTATTCATACATGCAGAACAGTGCTGCTACAGAGGTTGTGAAAGAGGACTGTCATTAGCAACCCAGTGGCGGGCACATTGGACACTCAGGCTTGCAGTCCAACACACTGCCATATTTTCCCTAACAGAGAACTGTGGCGTTCTCTTACATAAGCAGCAGCAATACCCTCCAAAAACAAGCTTGCTTCTTAGGTGTTTTATCAACAAATACTGAACATGCTTTTCACATTCATAAGAAACTGGAAATTTTTCTGTCCAAACTCTTTGTAAGAAGAATTCCTGCCCTCATTTTACTCCCTCTGCAGTCTGTGCAGAGGGAGTCTTGACAGGGCACCCACAATGGTTTAGATAATTCCTGATATTAATATTTTCAAGAATAACAATTAAGTATTTCAGCTGGACTGTATCGCCCTAAAATGAGACAGCTTTTAACAATTCAAGAGATCAAAAGCACCAACAACAGAGAAAACCAGGAAATTTTAATTTTAGGAATGAAGTTCACATCAAAAGATGCTGCACTTCCATTTCTTCATCATAGCCTAAACAAATGAGATAAATCCAGGCTATTCACTACCCTGTATTTCAAATGGGATTTACTGATTTTAACAAATTTGGGGCATTACTACATGACATAGTCTACCAAAGGTGTACCATAGAATTGTACTTATTCTCTCGTTCTGTCCTTCTATGTGCATGAGCACAGAAGTTTACAAAAAATTCAACTGTATTACCAGAACAGACCAGACATCCATCTTACCCCAATTTCAGGCTTCTGACCATGGCAAGCTGCAGATGCTTCTAGAAGATTACAACAGGGCAAGTATAGACTGGTTCTTCTGCTGGAGAGGAACCACAAGAAACTTCTTAGGCCTGAGATTAACCTTAATTAAAGGCTATTGACAAGCTATCAAATCATTCATCTAAGCTGAGGGAGAGGAAAATGTAGATTCCTTTAGCTTTTGGAAAAGTATAAAACCCATCAACATCTCAGCTCTTCGGGGATTTCCCTGTAATTAGGAATAAAGTGTGAAGTCTCTACACAGGCTGTATCTCCCAGAACACACAACAACTAACCCATTGTGAATACTGTTATTCGGCAAGAAATGCCTTGTCATACCCTGTGAGTTTGGATGTCAGACTTGCTCATCTTCAGAAATGGCATCAATATAATTTAGAAATAGCTGAGCTGGTCCAATGCCCCATGTCTTGGAAAGGCACTGATATATCCAGGTGGCTGCTAGAACCAGGCTCTCTCAGCCAAAACCAGCTGGGGAATCTCTGCTGAACTGCAGCTGAACTGCCTTTAGTTCCCACATCAAAAGTTTTGTTGATAATATTCAATAAGTGTTTTTAGGAAACACTTTAATAAACATTTTTTTAATTTTTATAAGTCTGAGAGCAAGTATTTTTCTGTAAAACCACTGTCCAACAGACCCAAAGAAACAAACCAGTGCCTGCATGAGTTTCTTGTCTCGCTTATCCCACAGACGCAGGAGCCATGCCATAGCAGGTCAGACATGGGCTGGGCATTAGGAGACCAGACCATCTGGGTACCTCAGCAGTGACTCATTCTTGAACTCATTGTTCCTGAGTTGCCTCAGGAAGCCACTCTTCTCTCTATGCATCATTGTTTCCAGCTGGTAAGTGGGGATAATGTTGTTCACTGATCTTCATAAAGTGGTCTGGCTAATGAAGGTGGAAAAACACTCATAAACTATCATGCGGAAGACACGAAACCTAGGGAAAATACAGAGATAAACCAGATGTTATTGATGATCTGCCTGCTCTTGGGAAGATTTCTTAGAGTGATAGGAACAAATATGACAGTGGATTAGAAAGAAATAAAACAGAAGCTAGTAAAATATTATGGGTGACAACAATACAAAGCAACAACAACTAGCCTGTAGGAAAAGAAAGCTGTTCACTTGCCTGTGGCTGTAAAACTAGCCAGCAAAATGCCCAAGGAAATGTTGAGTAGATGAAGACTTTTTTGCCTTGAATGCCTTCAGTTCATTGATTTTAATTTAGCAACATTCACAAGAACTCCTTCTTTGTTTATTCTCCCATCAATTTATTTGAACCAGTATGTCTTTAAAGTCAACCAAATGTAATAAAAAGATATTTTCCAGCATGGATTGTTGCAACAAAGAGGAGAACAGTGGAACACTTTTTCCCAAACCATTTACTAGTCTCCAGGGAGATATAATTTCCTTTCAAACTGAACTACATTTCAATTCATAGGACATTTTTATTAGCCATTTTGGACTAAGTAATTGACTCCTTTGGAAGCAGTTCCCTCATTGTCACAATACCAATTAATCCATGAAATATCACAAGGTGAAGTGAGAAACTGACAAGATATACATCTGTTCCCTCTCAACACTTTGAATAAAACCCTCCTTCATTTACTCAGTTGCTTGGCTGATACTATAACTACATATTGCCATTTCTAAATAAGCAACAATTCATTTCTTTATGTGGAGTTGTGGAAAATACTGCCATGTGAAAAAGTCAACAAGATATTCCTGCCATCGGTAAGCCGGAGCATGGTGTAAGACAGGAGGAGGCTGCTGTGCGCTGCGTGAAGTGAACCTTTTCTGAGAGCAAATGCGGTAATTCACATTGAGTCAAGGAAGGGACAAGTGCTTACTTCAACATGAAACTGCAGCTCAAGAATGCTGACATCTCACAGCTTCTGGAGATGATACAGGACATACCCAGCTGTCTTGAGTGACCAATGCAGTGCACTGGATCATCTGATGCTGACGCACGGAAAAATAATAGAAGATGAAGGAATCGTAGACTGAACTCTTGAGACGAAAGCCAGTGAGCAAACAGAAGGTGGAGCCTCTGGACCCATCAGCTATGTACACTGAGTCTGCTCTGTGTGACTGCAACTGCACAAACCACTGCCACACACCAGGGATGTGGGCACAGAGTGATGTATGTGCACTGTCCATTTTGGGTTGGATATAGTTTCCTTTCATACTCTGTTTTGAAAGAACTTACTATTCTGGACAACTGAGGAATATAGGAAAGTTTGCAGTTAATGACTAGTTGGCCATTGCTGTTTGCTTTCATATGCATTCCTCTTTTCTCAAGGAAAGAATCAATAGCACATATTTTACACAAAACTAATGTGATCAATGCTATGATTTGAAAGATTAAACTGACACTTTGTCTGGAAGTAGCAGAAAAAAGTAACCTGAAAACCTGAGAATACTCTTGGGCAGCAGAGTGTCTACACTGTGTATTACAAAGGCCAGAAAGAAGATGATATGAAGCCTTCATTATTACAGACTGGACTGAATGACCAATATTGGTGTGACGTGATAGAAGATGACATATGACTCTTACCAATTGAAACATGATTAGCAACTTCAAGCACAGTAGCTTTTTAGAGCTGTATTCAAACCATGAGGAAGAATTAAAGATCCAGGCAAAGTTTCACACAGCAAATAATTTCCTTTTAATTGAAACAGTAAGGGTATAGTTTTGGATGCGGTGGATGCTTTGGAGTGCTTTACTTCACTTGAACATAAGTGATTTTAAGCATATAATTACACGAATATATTGTACTGCATCCTTCACTTGAAAAAAAAGGCATGGAAAGGCAGCAGAAAAATACGTTTCCCTTCCATTCTGAATGTGGTATACCAGCAAGCTCTTGGCATGGCAGCATGTATTAATACTACACATCTATATGGGAATCATATACCACATTTTTATGTTGCAGTCTTAGCCAATGTTTCCTTCTTGTAAAACATCCAAGGTTTCTGGTAGAAGTTTTATTACAAAAGATGCATTGTTTCCACTGAGTTATGTTCTAAGAATAATCAGGCAAAATTGTGATATTAACCCTAATGGAAACAAGACATCCCTTATTATTTGCTGTTGATGAAATTTTGTGATTTAAAGAGACCAAAAAATCTCTGCAGGATTGACTTCAGAAAGGCAGAGAAAATTATGTTGATTTCTCTGCCTTCATTTTGTGAGCTACCTGGTCTTAAAAAGACCCTTAATAGAGGCAGAAGCTCTTGAAAGCCGCAAATCTTTGTCTGTTGTCCCACTGAACAGGGTAAGAGATGAGAGCTGAGGAGTGGGACAAGAAAAGTGTTGCAATGGCATTATGCCAGCTGGGGACATGGTAACTGATGGTCTGCAAAGTACACATGGATCACATGAGATTTTTGTTGTTTCCAGTTGCTAAATGTCATGGAAACATGCTTAAACACTTCAAATAGCTTCTGCACATCACTTACCATTGACGTGGTTATATCAGGTATGTTCTGTGATCACAGATTAAATGTTCTGGTCAGTTTTAAGTGGAAGAGTAGACAGCAGGGGTCAATCACAAAATGAAAGTGGAAGCATGAATGCACGTGTGGGTGAATTACAGAGTTCTTCCACTGAACCCATAGTATAAAGGTGTTAGAGGATTTCTACTGGAGTACAGACAGGAAAGCAAAATGAACAGGGAAAATGTGGTCACAAAATTACTACCTCTGCAAAGCTACCTGTTGGGGGATGCACACAGAGCAAGAGGGATGCCCTGCTGTGGACAGAGCAGGTCAATATACTAAATAAAATCATATAAATTATCTGAAATTTTCTAGTCTATAGTTGATTCTACAAAGTATTCATTACCCTAGTATACATACTTACTAGTATTTTATTCTGATATTGCCTTTCCTGCAGAAAATTTTTAAAAATTGAGTGATTTTAGAATGAAAAGTACATATGGACAATAGCTAAATTATGTAGTACAGAGAACAATTTTATTTTTGGATAAAGTACTTTTAGATTTCTAGATGCTCTGGTGGCAGAAAAAGATGAATTCAAAACTCTAACTTGAAAAGGCTGGAGTTTTCCAGAGTTTACACAATCCACTCTGATTTTGGAGACCCTCACATAGTCCTCTCACAACTGGCAGGAAAGGCAGTAGTAAGGGAGATCCCTTCCCATCCCCAGCCTGGTGCAGCAGGAGTCATGCCAGAAAGCAGCCTTTGAAGAAACTCCCTTTGCAGAGAGGGAGATTATACTGAAAACTCCATGCACAATTTCAGTGTGACTGCTCACCAACGACAGAACATAATTGCTGGCAGATCCCGTGACCTCTTCCCAAAGATGGAGTTATTACAAATCCCCCACTGATATCCCCATAGTCTGGGCAAGAAACAAAATGACAGTAAACTCAGAGCACCTCTGAGATGGGATTCCCAGTACGGCCAAACCAAGATGCTGGTTTCTTTGGGCTGCTAAGTTAGTCAGTAAATAGCATTGCAGCAAATATTTTGCTTTTCAGGCTGCAAAGCTGCTGAAATGCACCTAAAGATGGACATTACCACCTGCCTGTTCTAACTTGGCTAGTAAGTTGGCTGAGACATCCATCTGTTTGGGTGGGGTGCAGGCGTGTTTCAGCAGGAAAGCCATATGGGCTCTACTGTGGCTTCTCCTGCACTCCTCTACCATGCACAAACCAGGGCTGTTGTGGAGAGAGAAGTGGGGCAGGCAGGACCATGCAGGCAGGGATGAACAATGCCTTAACAAGAACAAAAGCAGTTTCAAATCCCACCAGTTTGTCAGATTACTTAAGACATTTGACTGAATGTCAAAAATGTTTCAATGAATAGTTTCACCACCCAGATCTTATTTCTAGACCCTCTTTCAGGGAAAAAAAAAAAAAATCCTGAAGTTTACAAATAAGTTACTTGATTTCAGTTTTCCTCAAATATGTGTTTTTAATTCCATTATGCAAATGTGACCCAAAGCAACAAAGTTTTGAACTGGTTAACTTGAATCTAGAGAAATACCTTTCAAAGTCCAGTGAGGACAAAACGTAAAACCTCACATCCAGATTCTGGAGTCTTCCGAATGCCCGTGTTTTGCCCTGACATTTTCACAGATGACTGCAGGCATGTCTCCCACACCTATTCTGTTCATGTCCAGCAGCTCCACAGAACCGATCACCTTTCTTCCAAATGGATTTGATCTGCAGGGCACTGCATTAAATAAAGTGTGTGATGCCATGTGTGCCATAAAGAAGCATGACAAAGTGATTCACATGCTGCCTACAGATTTTCCACAATTTCTTTGTATCGTAGGGCTTATACACCCTCATATCATTTGGAGGAACTCTCAGAATAATGATTTGGCATGTATAACTGGTTTTTCCATTTCTGTCGTTAAAGCTGCTTTCAGGGCCATGCTGAAATTGCAACAAAAGACCTTCCCACATCGCAAATCACTGTGGTACTTGGTGTGCACTATATCAATAAAAAGATTAGCTTACTTATAGGAAAAGGATGACAAAGTCCACAATTGTCCAAGCCATGAGAAAAATGAGGTTCTGTTTCAGCTGAACCAGTTAGTAACAATGTCACGTTATAACCCTCAGTTCCTCAGGTGCAGTACACGTCTCACAAGTGGATTTTATCCTACGTGCTGCATTAAATTAGTGCCATTAACCTTCTAGGTCAGCCCTTTGAAGTCAAGCAGGCATTTTGCTATTGATTTCCATGGAGCCAGGATTTCATATTTATTTTCACTGACTATTTATTTCCACTGACTATTTATTTCAAAGCATCAGGAAAATTTTCTGCTCAGAAGGCCAGAGAAAAAATGTGAAACAGAAGGATTTAGGAAGGGGGATTTCTCCCTCGGTGTGAATACAGCATCTTCCAGTTCCATCCCAGACGACAGCAATCTATGCAGATTCTGAGACAGCCCTACAGGGACCAGCAGAAGTATTTAAAATAATTACAGAAATCAATTCTAATGGCTTTCCAGGACTGGAGAAAGTGACCAGCAAACAAATGACTCAAGTGAAGTTGAAGCAAACAGAAATGGTGATGAGGAGGGCAGAAGAAGCTTCAGTTAAACCTGGAGCAACTCCAGTATGGATCTCTATTCAAATCCAGGAGGTTAGAGTTCATTTAGAACAAAAATTGACTGAGCCAGAGGAATTTGAGAGAGAGGTAATTTCTATTTTGTGCCCATTCACTGGAAAAGGAAAAGCACCAGGCTTCATGATTTTATTAATTAAGCTTTTTAAGGAGAGCCAAAATTTGATAGCAAATTTCCAAAAGGTCTGGCTTCTGTCATGCGAAGAGGATATTCTGTAAAAAAAGAAATAGCTGGCAATGAAAAAAGCATCAAAAGGGGGGAAAAGATACCTGGTCAGAGACTGGTGCCAGTGAAGTGCACACTAAGGAGGTGCTGGTGCAGTGTGTTCCTGGATGGCAGAATGGGAGAACCACAGCAAGCTACAGTGCTATGGACATGACTACCAACATGCAAGAGTGGGCCCTGTACTGAAATGGTGCACAGCAATCACGGGACTAAGAGGTAGCTCTTTCCAGTGGGAAGTTCCCAGTCTAATCATATCCAAAAAACTCTACTCAAAATGTTCAGGGGCTGGACTAGGTGACCTTTGAAGGTCCCATCCAGCCCAAATCATTCTATGATCATGCTAGAGGCCAAGAAATCATGCTACCCCTACATGAGTCCTATCCAAACATGTTAAACAGCAGTTGCAACCAACTCAAAGTTCCACGAATTTGTGAATATCATAAAGGAAAGACCTGTTTCTAGTGAGTGTGTAAGAAAGCCTTACAGGATGATCAAGAAGGTTTGCATACAGTCTTCTATTCCTTTTAAAGGAAAACTATTTTACAGCCCTTTTTTTTTTTTGTATTTCCATAGCCCCTGGGCTCATTTCTAATTTGTAACTGTGGACTTGAATATGCTGGGAAGGGTCAAAATAGAAATTCTTATTTCTCCGCACATTTCCTTCCAAGCAGCCTACACAAACCCAAGTGCTACTCATTCTTTCAAAGGGAAGGAAAAGGAACAACATTTCAGCTGCCCGTGGGAGATCCTCACTATGCAGCAAAATGCACTGCACTGCATCAGCCCTCAGAATCCTTGAGTTTTGTCTAAAAACGCAAATATGATTTTCTTTAAGGACCAGTGTCCCATTGCAGGGACAGTAATCAGAGGAAACCCAAGGCTCTAAAAGCAATCACACATGTTGAAGAGGAAATTGTTGTTGTCCCTCTTCCTGGCTGCCTGATGCAATTTAGGATCTGATTTGCTGAAGTTCCCAAGCTCTCAGTCGTTAACAAAGTCACTGCAAACTTTGCTTTCTACATATGGAATGTGCTCTGATGCCAAAAGCTAAAAAATCAAGGTCCTGGCATCTCAGATAGGTGCTCCAAATTCAGCAGATAGTCTTTCCCTAGACTCTGTGCCTTACCTTATCAGCTGCAAAATGGGGCTATCCCCCACCAGAAGACTATTTTGTTCAATCCAAATCAAAACTTCCTGTGCATGTTTGTTATTTTCATTTAAGTAGGAAAGTATAGGAAAATGCAGTCTTTCAATTTGTTATTTAACATGGCAAAAGGAGAGAGTACCAGATTTTCTATTCCTTTTTTTTCTTTCAGGAACTATTCATCGACTTCAGAACTAACTAGTAAACTATTCCATGATCTGAAAACACATTGCGAAAAAGCAATTATGCATCATAAACATTTAATTTAATACCACAGGTAACATTTTTACTCTGTGTTTCTTAATACGGGTTTTTTCATCAGGGACCTTCTGGAAAAACCATAAATACAACAGTTGAACTGCGTCCTTGTGACACTGGTGCAGTCCCCAGTGACAGCTGTGTGTGGTACGTGGATTCCAGTTGCCTGAGCCATCAAACTATCAGTGGCAAGCCATTAGCCCTAACACAGCAGAGGAAAGCAACTGGGCATGCAGTGCTTTGTGTGAGGACATCAGACCGATGATGAAACTGAGCAATCGATGTTTGGTTTCTCAAGGGAAATGTGCCATAGTCCACTTGTGTCAGGGCTTGACCCTTTCTGCTCCAGGCTTCCTTTTCCCCAGCTGTGTCCTCAAGCATCTGCTGACCACAGCCCTGCTTCCCAGCACCTCATTGCAGCATCAGTCTGCCTCATTTGCAGTCACAGCATCTCCCAAATGGGCCTCCTGTCCCCGTCTCTGTTTTCCTGCCATTTTTCCTCTTACCTACCCATCTTAACCTGTCCCTAACTAGTCTAGGGTTTAACCTATCCCTAAAACAAAACACAGAACTGCCCCGGAGATGAGCGGTGAAACTCAGGAAAAGAAAGCAGAGGAAGGCAAATGATTACAAGGACAACAGCAAAAATGCAGGAGCAGAGGGCAGCCCATGTCTCTCGTCCTAAGGCAGAGAATTAGCACAACAACACACATGAAAGCAATGTCCTGCAAAAGTCCAGTTTGGCTGTTGTTCAAGGATGCATTGTAGCAGCTCTACCCGCAGCAGGAGAACACCTGAATAAACTGATTGCTGTGTGTCATTGCTGTCCTTTCCTGAATCCTTTCATTGTCCTTGGGGACACACACAAGGTATATTCTTCTTTTTGCATGGCCTGTCCTGCTTTCAGAGTCATGCTCAACACCAGGACAAGTTTGTCCCTCCACTGAATCATAGCTATCTCAGTAGCAACCACATTGCACTGAATTACATTTCTGCTTTTGGGGGCTTCCCCACACCAGGTAGCACCTCTGGGACGCTGGATGGCAGGGTGTCGAAGGCAGGGAAGCCAAAGGCAGGGGGTAGGTGTGAGGAGGATGCAGAGTTCTGAGAGGACTAGGTGCCACTGCAGCACTGCGGTTCATGCCACACAAGCCAGACACAGCACAGGGGCACTGGAGTCTCAGACAAAAAGCTCCTGGAGTTTGCTTGTTCTTTCAAGAAGCAAAGAAAAACATTTTTTTCCATGACTGTCTTGCTAAGGGAGTTGGATTGGTTTTGAAGAGACAATTCTTTTCTAGACAACAAGCCAGCTTGGGGCAGGCACCAGCAGGGAAAATTTCTGCACAAACAGTTGAAATTATAAGCATGAAAACCAACCCTGTAATTAGGACTGGAAGGCGTCTTAACAGGCAAGTGCCTACAACCCCCACCTGCCAGCCAGGCCCCACCAGGTTTGCTATCAGCCCAGCTCTTACTACTGTTTGATTTGGGCTATTCCTTCCCCCCTGCCTCATGCCTACATTTTAGGGGCTTTTTAAGGGAGATTATCAATGGCTCTTTTGGAAAGTCAAGTAAATAATGTCAGTCAGTTTCCCTGCCCAGCTATCTAGTGACATTTTTGAAGAATCCCATTAGTTTTACCAGACATGACTAGTTTTCCATTTAAATATAATGTTCCTATTCTGTACAAGAGAGATATTTACTGATGCTATTTTATTTCTAAGTTAGAGAGTTTTTCTGTGTTGGCAATGTGTGAGCACACGCACTTTGGCAGAGCTCAGTGCATACAGTGATGAGCAGACTGTAAATATCTAGACAAATTAATAATGTAGCACTGAAGAGGAACACAAGTCAGTTAATATTAATGCTGATATCAAAAGTGTCGAGAGCAGCAGACAAGATAATTTTTCTCTTTGTCAGAAATAAAGGGAGACCAGCAAGGGCCATGTATAGATTGCATAGCTTGGCTTTAGAAACACTAAATAATTTGAAAAAAAAGCCATTCTAATTCCTCTTCATAAAAGAAATAATCAATGCTAGTTCTCTCTCTCTCTGACTTAGTAAACAAACTAGAGCTATGCCCTTAAACCAGGGCTGTCAATTTATGTTGACAGACCTTGATGAATATAATTACAGAGCACCTAACTCGAGCAGCAGTTGAGGGGAAGTTAAAATGAAAACCTAATATTGGAGAGAATTGATCAACCTACTTTCCTTTTCTCTCTAGAGCCTGCTCAAAGCTCATTTATTGGAAAGACTGATGGCAGCACGGAGACTGTGGGACTAGTCGGGGCTCGCTGTGCAATGCACTTAAATGATTAGGGAGTATTGGACACCTTCGCTGGAGTCGGCTGTTTGTCCTCCAGTCTGGGAGCTGCGCGGCACCGCCTGCCAGTCGCTCATCAGGGCAGCCCCGCGCGGAGCCGCTGAGTGCTGCTGATGGGGCAGGAGCGCTCCCGGATCGATAGCCCCGCTCCTCTGCTGCCTTGGCTAAAAGCTGGAGAGACTAGTTGGTGCATATGTGATGACTAGAATTTAATTATATATCAGATTGATTTTCAATTACAACTTCAAGGAACTGTTTGCCAGGATTTCAAGTTCATGAGAAAGGCCCCGTGTCTCCTTTCTAAATTCTTTTCTCCCCATATTCCTGTGCTATGTGGAAAATTTTACAGACTCTCTACCTTCAGGCCTCTGTCGGGACAAACAGCTTCAAAGTTTCCATCAATAATGAGAAGATCAGCTTAATCTGAGAATGAACCTATTCAAAGTTGGAAGAGAAACTTTAAAGTTGTGGAATAAAATGAAAAGATCTAGTTATAATAGTGATTTTTTTTTTCTTTAATATAAGTTTCCCAGTGCTGAGTTAAGAAGCAGAATCTACCTTCAAACAGAGGTTTCGGTTGTTTTGGGGTTTTTTTTATTTTGGACATAGCACCAGAGGGATCTGAATTCAATCCAGTCTGTAGAAATGGGAGTGTGTGAGTAATAAAACATTCTCCTTTTATAAATGTATCTGAACCTAGTCCTGGATGAAACTGGGAGTATTATGCATGCAAGAGCAACCAACTAGATGAGAAACGAAAGATTTTCATGAAACCTTTCTAGATCAGTTTTATTTCTTTTATGAATGTTCTTATGTCTGTTACCATCAGAGATTTTAATAAGACTTTCATCAAAATGTAATCATTATGTGAACTGTACACTCTGCAAGCTGCATGAAAAACTGAACTGGATTTCAGGGGGAAAAAATAGATACCGATTAAATTTCAGTGCTGGATCTGATCTGCTTACTCCAAAATACAGAGACAAAATTTGCCAATAGACTCACATGGAAGAATTATTAAATTACATAAAGCAGAAATCTTCATTTAAAGAAAAAAAAAGAAATGTAAAGTTTTCAGTGAACTTAAAAATTGACTAGAAGGGGACAGAAAAATAAAACCCTTAGCAAGTGAATCAAGTGCAGGAAAACAGTAGCAATCAAAGGACTTAGGCTTACATTTGCTAGGACTGGGGATGTCTCTGCTCATGCTATGGGCAAAAGTGTGTGACAGAACCATCTCCATGTGCACCGCTGGCTTTTCCAGAGATGGCATGTGAGCTCCATCAGGCAGCCATGACACTGAGTACCATTGATAAGAAAGCAACAATGGAGTGTGCCCCAAGGGCTGCAGGAGGGGCTGCAGTCCCCCTGTCTGCAAGCATGGCCACGGGCTAACTGCCCCTTGGCCACCTGCCCTGTCTGGCCCACACGTGCACAGCAATACGAGGTAAATGCAAAACACCTTTAAGAAGGTACCCCCCTATATACATATTAATAGCTATATGCTATAAACAGTAATAAATTAATCCTGAGGTCTGTAGAAAAGGCTCTGATTTTCATGTAATAAAATTTTAACTTGTTATTTCCAGGAAGCTGTACTGGAACAGAGGTACGACCAGCACTATGTGAAGATGAAGCCACTCTTTAAGAAACCTGTAAACTGCTAAATATATGCATTGTCTCAATCCATTTGAATAGCAGTATTCCTGTAATGTATTCTTATTTAGAGTTTCTTCATTTTCTTCATTAATTTATTCTTCATTTTCTGAAAAACTTGCAAAGAAATCTTGACAATGCATCAATAGAATCCAACTTTTTCTCTTACCCAGTCACAAGCCAACTGCTTTCTTGAGACATCCTATCTACAACACAGATACGGTTCACTTTGACTGTTTTGAAACTGCCACCGAGTTTCTTTCCTGTTCTCATGATAATCATGATTTTATTTACTATATTATAGCTCCCCGGTTACCTTATTTCCAAAAAGCATAGTACTAGGTGAATTACTCTCATTTTCAAACTTTTAATTACCCTTCTCTCCCTTCCACCCACGTTTTCTAGTTCTACCCTTTTTGTTTAGTGGGAGAACAGGTTTGCACATGATGTTCATGATCCAGGCACACCTTTTATTTTTGTTGAAAATTCCTGTTTTTCTCTGCTCCCTTCCTAATTTCTGTTGTTCTGCTTACTTCTTCAGACTGCTCCCATACATGATGGGAGTTTAAATAAAACTACTTACTTGAATTAACTGTCCTAAGGATTCTAGAATAGCAGGATAGCTCAGGTTGGATTTTTGGAGGTCATCAAACCCAACAGCCTGTTCAAAGCTGGGATATACTGGAAGACTTCCAAAGCCGGGATATACTGGAAGACTTCCAGAGCCATCTCCTCCCCAGGCTAGACAGACCTCAATTTCCAACCTCTCCTTGCAGGGCAAGCACTCCAGCTGCCACCATCCTGGTGGCTCTCTGCTGGACTCACAGTTACAGGAGTTTGCTTATACTGCAAACCCAAAACCGGACTCAGCGTTCCAGGTGTGGTCTAACAAGTGTACAGGGGAAGCCTCCTTTTCTTCACTCTGCTGCTTGCACTGCACTACCTGCTTACACAATTATTTATACAACCCAGCCTCCTGTGCACATCTTTTCACCTGTCAGTGAGTTACAGAGTTCAACTACCACTATGTCATGCAGTCACTCAGGACTGTGAGATCCCTCTGCGCCTCACCCAGGCAAATTTGCTTTCTCTAAGATGATCCCACCAGTGAACATTGTCATCTCAGTCTCAACCCATTTCTCCAGGCTCTTTCCAAATATACCAGTGTATTATGGTTCAAGTACTGTCACAGCCTGATAACTGAATTTATCCTGTTTCAGTATTTTACAACGAAAGTAGATGAGCCTTCAGCTAGAAAGCATGATTAGCCTCAGCCTTTCAAAACCTCATCTTCCTTCAAAATATTTACCATATTCTATACCATCCCTACCATGTTTGCATTTTAAAGTGAGCCCAGCCAGCACACAGAGCTTGTGTAGGCAGCCCCATTGCCACCATGCAGAAGCTTACAATAACCAGCATTATAGCTGTTGGTAGATGCACAAGGGGTCTTCAGCAATAAACCTTTGGGGATTGAGTTACAGTAGTGACACACAGTACCTGGGTAGGGGACACACGAATAATAAGAACATCTTGTCTGTGTCTGGGCATTTGAACACCACCAGATCAGGTACACTAAGTTCACCTAATCAACGGGGTGCATCTCTAGAATCGACACATGTGGCTGTAATGGATACTGGCCCTTTTTGTGAAGGTGAGAAAAATTCTCAATAGGTAGGACTCAAATGCACTGAAGCCAGTTGGGTTGTCACCACCACCGTTTCAGAAGCCTCTGTTATCTCTTTTACTTCTGTTTCTCAGATTTCCCTTGAAAGCTCAATTGTGTCTTTGACATGGGGATTTTAGAACGAAAATGGAAATGTCCAATGTTTAGAGGTAGAGGTCACTCGAATACTCTCAGGAACTGAGACAAAAAGAAAATATAAATTAGCTTTACTGTGAGACTAAGAGCACTTCATGAGTCAGGTTTTGTTCTTCTCCTGAGGACTAGACAGCCCCTTTTATCCAGGATTTCCTGACATCAAGCAGTCAGGGTGGGAGAAGGGCACGGCACAGGGACTGCAGCATCAGGGCAGCAGCCTCACTCACAAGGAAGAGTCCTGTTCAATATTTCAATGCTTATTAGAATATTCTCTCAGACAATCATAAATCAAAGATTAAGAGAAAGGATTTTCACAGTGAAACAAACCCTTGATAGAGTACACAGCAGAATGTTTTTTCACCTCATCACATATAGGCCCAGGACACATCCTGAGTGCTGCTGGTGTTCAGTACTCCAAAAGAGAGAAGCTCTACAGTACCATCACCACATATGTATGAGTAGAACAAAGTTTAGTCTTAAGAATTAAAAGGAATTAGAGGCAGATCAAAATCAAAATTGTATTTAAATCCTCATAGGCTCATGCCTGTTTGCTGCAGAGGGTGCTGCTGGGGTGTAAAATGTTCAGATTGCCTTTTTCTCTGTAAGGCCAGGCTTGGGAAGCTGCCTGTGCTTTGGAAACAGGGTCCCAGGTGCCACAGCTTTTCATAGACATCTTCTCTTCAATGTCCTACAGCATGTTGTCAGCAACCATGTCTACCAAGCCTTGTGTTCAGTGCAATAGAACAAAGTGTGTTTGAGAAGGCCTTGTGTTTTCCTCCAAGAGTGCACTATAGTTTTTTTGATAAGGAGAGAAATGGAGAATATATTTTGAGATTTAGGTTCAAAAAGCTGAAAACTGAAGAAGCAAAAGAAGCAGTGAAACAGCAGAATAGACACAGGGCAGAAGGACTGGAAAAAATGCCAGTGTCTGGGTGTTCAATCCTAAGAATTTGAAAATTAAGGGTGACTTTGGCACTGGAGGGGAAACTACCAAACAGGAGCAAAATGTTCTGTTTCCAGCAGGCAGCACTCAGGCAGCACTCCAACCTCTCTCCTCTTTGATATACAAGTTTTCAGTTGAACAGGAAAGCAAGAAAGCTTCTCCATCAGCTGTTTTCTGAGCCTTTCCATTTTAATATATTACTTTTTCTTACTGCAGGAGGCTCAAAGTCAGGAACCAAGAGTCCAAATGCAGCTCGATTACATAGTAAATGTGCTGTCATCGTGGCTGAAGAGGTGAAACCTGAAAGCCTGACATTAGTGCATTGGGAAAACAAAATTAGCCTTCCTGTTTTTAAGAAGTCCTGCGATTTTTCAGTCTGAATCATGATTTTCTAGTGAGAGGCTGAATGATTTGGTAAGGAGACAGTCATACTGTCTAGCACTGGGCAGGCAATAGCCCTTGGAAACACTGCTCCTCCTTGACTGTATAGGGAAATTTGGCTGCTTACAGTGCCCTGAATCATCCTGCAATTAAGTGTCTTCAATGGGGATTGCACAAATGCATTTGATGTGGGAATATTTGTCTCTGACAAAGCTGGAACAAGTATGGATCTGAGGAGCCTCTGTGCTTTAAGAAATTCACCATTCTCCAATGCACTGCTATAAATAAAGTCCATTGGTGAAGGCAGTGGGCATCATCTAAAGCCAACAGGCAACAGGTGTATGCCCAAATGAAGTATATGTGCACTGTCATGCACCCCTAACAGAGTCTGTGTTCTGTCTTGCTTCATATAAAAATGACTCTAACCCCAAAACCCCACTGTCAGGTACATGTCAGGCTTAAAGGCTGAAGATTGGCAGAGATGTACCACAAGCCAGCTCTGGGAATTTCATTATGCAATCCTGTTTTGCCAGAAGCCTGTTGCCCAAGATCTTTGTAAATAAGTGGTTTCAGAAAAAAAAAAAAATAAAAAATCTCAGATTCTCATATCTCACAGGCTCAAATTCATAGGGTAAACAACCCATCACAGTTTAGTGACATGGCAAGTTTTGAGGCAAGACTTGAGACCACTTTTTTGACTGACCATTTTTATATCTCCATTTTATGTATGGGTCACAAAGAAGCACAATTATTTGCAGAGAAGTTATGTGGTAGAGCTGAAAGTTGTACCCAGGCTTTTCCAGACCCAAGCTGGACTTTTCTTTACTTCTGTCTGGTACATGGGAGACTTCTGTTTTCAGGAGTCAGTTACTTTTTATAAATTACTTGGTGGGGAAGGAGAAAGGGTTGTGGGTTTGTGGTCTTGGGGGTCAGTTCATCCCAAAGATACATATACATACAGCTAGAGAGCAGCAATAGATAGCCAGCTTCAAGTTCTACCCTGAGAAAGTGACACTAGAGACTTTGTCAGAAATTACTGTGATCTGGTGGTGGCTGAAAGTTCCAAGGAAATAAGATGCAAGAACTAGAAGGAGAGATTGAATATGGAAGTGGGATCCTGGAAAGCAGATTCCATGGGAGGTTGAGAAGCTTTTTTTCCTTCCAGAGAAGAGTTGACAAAATCAACATCAGACATTTAAAAACTTTAGGATCCACCACAGTGCCAAAATATAATTTTTGTTGTTTGATATTGCTCTTTACACTGATTTATGTTGAGTTACCAAAATGAATCCTAAACGTTGAAAGACTATTAACTTTTCATGCAAGTCAAACTCCTTATGATAAATGTAGTGTTTTCTTAAAGCCAAGTTCAGCCGTTAGCTTGAAGGAGACCATCAGTGTGAACCAAATGAATCCTCTGCCCACAAGTTTCAATAAGTTGGGGATTTTTTAAATCTTCCATTGGGGAAAAAAATCTTTAAAAAGTTATTTAAAGAAATAAATGCAAAGTGGTTTTCTGTACAAAGGAGAGGTGGAAATTCTGGGTGAACTTTTCTGTTTCTTGCCTTAACATTTATATTTTTACTTTTTGTAGAAACCAGAAAGGTAAATAGGAGCACTGTGGCAATCAAAGAGAAGAGATGGAAATCTGAAACTTCATCTGCAGTGCCCAAACACCAGCCATAATTCATGTTCCACTGGTGTGACACATGCTGGAATCCAGGACGAACACCAGCCTCTGGCACAGAGTGGGCTGGTCTGGGGGGGAAGAGCAGAGCTGTTGCAGATGAGTAAACTCCACCAAAGTGCACACACCGGAAACATAATGAAGAAATGAGCCATGTGCATTCGGGTGTAAAAGCCATGTCTGTGCTTAGGAGCATTTGTGTTGTAGGAAAAAAAAAACAAAAACAAAAGCATTGTTTATACCAAAGCATCTTGGTTTTGTTGGGCTGTGTTAATAACGAGTGACTGGTTCTACTCTGGTGGGCTCTGGTCCATTTGAGTACTGCTTGTGCACAAAGTGGCTTTTGGGCACATGTGAGCTGGGGAGGGGAGGATTCTCTAATATTTGTTATCCTGTGTTTCTTCAAGTATATGGAACACATGCTATTCCCCATTTTGTAGCTGTATCCAGCCACGCCTATAATGATTGAACTCCTGGTCCACATCTCCCTTCCAGAGGCTACCTGATCATTAGATCTGTCACATCTGGGATAACTGGATGGAAATGTTTCCATTTAAAACTGGACAAATTTTTATAGAGAGCTCTATGCTTTGTGGGGAATTTCTGTAAAAATCCTTCCTTTCCACGGAAAATTTATGTGGGAAATTTTTTAGTAAAAAGCAAGTATTTGAAAACTCTCCCTTTCCCTAACAGAATACGTCACCTCCTCAAACTTCCTTGCACTGGGGATCTCCAGTCAGACTTTATTCCTCATAATGTGTGCTGGACAGGTTTCTCTGTGATTCAGAATCTTGTTTTCTAGAGGAATTTTCTGCACACGCCTCACACTCGTTTTTTTGAGAACAAGTCCTGGTCCAAACTCACACCCACTGAAACCATGTGGAACCACACAAGGACAGCCTAAAAAAAAAAAAAAAAAAGGCACAAAAATCACCTTATTAATTTTCTCTGGCTCTCTGCCTCTCTGACTCCCTCCTGCACTTTCTTTTCCAAAACAGAAGGAGGGAATCCCACAGCGTGTAGCTGTTATTCGCCTTTTCCTTTCCCTCTTCTCTGCTGAGGTCAGGAAATAGAGTAGTCTGAAGCACTGCATGTTCCACACATACCAATGCATCGTGGAGTACCCTGAGGCAGGGTGAACCTCCACAGCTCCCACATTCTTGCCCTGACTCGGTGCCCAAGCAGGATGAACAGGACCCATCACAGCAGTCACTGTCGAGACTCTGAAACAGAAATCAGCTCCACAAAGGGGATGCTCAATCACATCACTTATGCAGCTTCTCTCTCTGCTGCAGCATCAGGAAGGTTCCTGGTAGGAGACCTCCCAGGCAGCTCTCTGTCACAGATATATCTTTCCTGTGCTGATATTCCCTGTCCTCTTTGGGCAGTGTGAGAGAGGGTTTCTGCTGACATTGCTGCTCTAAGGCATCCCAGATCCTAAATTTTGTGGATCTCTAAAAAACAAGAACTGAATGTATATTTTTAAAGCTCAGTGCCTCCTGCATTCAAGAATACAGAAGAGACTTCTCAGTAGAAAGAAGGGAGAGTTAAAAACATAAAGGCTAATAGTAACAGCTGAGTATTATTTCTGTGAGTGGTTTTTTACCTAGATTAAATCTGACTACCTTAAACAGAGGGAGGTGAGCAAGCATCTGTCCTGAAAGTGATTATGCCTTTATTTATTGCTGCTGCATTGCTAGGGGGGAGGCAAAGGTAGGTTTAGAGGGTATTAAACTTCAGTTGTTTGCTCCTGGACTGTCATTTCTGCTCGGTGTCAGAGACGGCTGCTCAGGCTGCAGGACCACAGGTACCTGTCCTGGAGAGCAGCCTGGAGGCACCTCACCATCACCCACCACAGTGTTCTGTCCTCTTCACTGTCAGAAAGGGCCTTTCTTGCTCTGCACTTACCATTAGTCTCTCAAGGAACTTTGACAGGGCCCAGGCTTACTCCAAAAGAGATAAAAGTGAAAAGGTCACACCTCTGGGTCAAAGGCTAAAAGGCAGATAAAACACTCTGCTTGCAGAAGCGAAATCCAAGGGAAATCAAATCAGCTCCCAAGAAAGGGTAGCTTGTAGGCTGAACTCGAGTGGGAGGACACAATTGCCTTTCTTTTAGCAACTTCCCCTCCCCTTTTTTTTTTCAACATGGGTTAACAAAATATATTTAAGCACAAACCAAAATAAACTCAAATGAAAATCCCAGCCTGCCTTCTCTCCAATGGCTGATTTAATGGAGAATTTTGCTCTGTAGGGTCATCTTTTCATCTCTTGCTGAGGGCAGAGGAAAAAATATTTTTAAACACAGGAAAGACAAAATTTGGTATTTAATGTCTTCCTTTAACCAAACAGGGGCACAGCTACTCTTCTGACTGGTGACTTGAAGAGGACTTGGAACAATTAATCAGAAAATATCAGCTTTCAGTTAGGCAGGTTAAAGAAGGGGATAGCGGTAACTTGTTGGAGGGAAGAATAAACCATGAAAAGCAAAAACACGGATAACACAAAACATATGTAAATGAGGATCTAAGGAACCTTTTTAGTGTATGTAGCAAGAAACTATTAACATTTCTATAAGCAGAAGAGGCAGCTTTAGGGCATCCCAACCAGAGTGAGCCATCTGCACAAGCATGTGAACTTTTATATATTGAACCACAGGCTGAGAGAGAAATTTTGCTCAGATCCCTTTGGATATGAGCAAAAGAAAACATATGTTTAGCTCACTTCTCTCAGGGCCATCAGAGCAACAAGGGTGGCTGAGGTTTGCATGTGTGCATGTGAAGCGAGATCCTGTGGCAGCTCTGCAGAGATGAGCGTGCCGACACAGAATCTACAAATCTACATTTGCACAGATGGTTCTAACATCAACATTAGGAGGTAAAACTTCTGCAGTTTCCCTTCTTTTAGATCACATTTCTGCTGTGTGCTGCTGTAAATAGATAATTTAGAAGGCATTGTATGAGAGTTGGATGTTTTCTTCTGTTTGCTGCTAGTATCCAGCTTCACGTAACCTGTTCCTCTTCAGCTTTGTGCCCATGGATGCCAGACTCCCTTCTGATAAAAGCTGAAGGTTTTCCCATTGACTTTGCCTCATTTCCAGAACTTATCCCCTGCTTCAGTTTTTCATTTAGTGGAGTTTTAAACTTTCAAACTTCTCCACATTAGACCACCACAAGGAAGGATTTGGGAAAATCAGTTTTTAGCTTAACCAGGACAATTGTTGAGCCATTAGAAACTCGTGAGGGTTTATGAAGCTCCAGAGCACCAGAGAAAGGTTGACATGCTATATTATTCAGAAATGGGAAATTTGCAGAATGACCAACCAGTTTAACCTTGCAAGATACTTGAATGCAGTGTTAAGAAACTACCTCATAGAAAATAGCGATAACTGATAAAAAGAACAGGTTGATTGGATTTGTGAAGAACTAAGAATATCAAACCACAGCCTCTTCCACCAAGTGCGAAAACGTTTTACTGTTTGGAAAAGGACCTGTGGATTCAATTTTGAGTTTAAAAATGTATTTTCTGATGTTTTCCTTGCTAAGGACTCAGCTTGTAAACAAAAGTTCTTCAAAATGAGTGTCCAGTTGACTGAAAAACACAGCCAAGTAATAGCAGTCAGGACTATCTGACTAGGATGATACACCTACCAGAGCACTGCAGCTGTCTCCCAGGCTTTCATGTACCAGATTTTTCTTCTGAATGGACTGAACCTGTCATTCACAGCTGCAACTGAGAGCAAGCCATTAACAAAACCACATTAGCCATCTCTGCTCCCTCCAGGTCTAAAGTTTGAGGCAATGAATCACATTCCTGGCTTTTAAGGTATTTTCTGTGCATCTGCACTATATTTCAGAACAGAGCTCTCAGGTGCCCAGCCTCCAGTTGAGCATTTCAAAACATACAGGTAGCCCTTGGAGTAGGTACTGCCAGGCTGTGGAGAGTATATCTATGTTACTCTGAACTTCTGTGACAGAGAAATTTGTTCTAGGTCATAAGAAAGACTATAAGAGAGTAGGATGTAAATTTAGGTCTCTCAAATCACAGGCTATTCCCCAGCTATGGGACTTGGAGTAAAAAAATATATAATTTTTAAATATTTTATAAGAAAAAAGAAAGAAACCAAAGAAAAGCAGTTAGTTCTGCTTGTTAAAATATATTTTGCTGCTCACTGTATTGTTTGTGGTTGTAACAGAAGTTTTGGTTTCCAGGTGGTGAAACATTCTATCACAGCTTTAACATATCCAGGAGTAGCTAGCCAATAGATCTGTACAGTCAAAACTTGGATATGAGTTTTGTCTCACAATGATCAAAATCATAATCAGAGGTAGAACTCCTAGGCTAGTGACTGATAACACATTGTAAATCGTTACATTAAACTATAAGCCCTCTGGGATTTATTTTCAGGATACATCTGATCATTAGACTTATTTTAGGTCTTTTAAGGTTATTCTGAAGTTAAATCAATACTTAGCTCAGTTCTACTGCTGTTCTTCATTGAATGCATCCAGAAGACAACCCTCTTCTCAAACAAGGGGAATCCTCATTTTGGTTTTAAGTAAAAACTCTTCAATCCAATTTTTGGAATATTGGACTGTTCCAGGAAAGCTCCTGAAATGAGTTGAGCAAACAGTTGCTCAATTCCCTCCTTCCCTCCTCTTTAATCTCGGGTGCTGACCTGGCCATTCATTCCATGTTTGCAGTGGTGAGCTCTGCAAACTGAGTTTCCATGGCAGCTCTAATCCTTGAATAGGGCTGGCTCCATCGGTGGTCACTTAGGACAGGCTTTGTCCTCTCCATGTCCTGTCTCTGGCAGAATCAGAAGACAGAAAACAAGCGCCTTCAGTAAACATGACCTAATGAGATCCCCGACTTTGTGACAGGGGCCTGGAAAGGGAACGTGTGGGGATGCCTGCCTCTTCTGGGATTTTCCACTGAGGTCTCTCAGTGGTTTCCTGCCTGTTTTTAGAGACTCTCTTATTTTAACTGCATTTCTGGTCACCTTTTCATTCTTCTTTTCCCTTGTAGATACAGATATAACTGAGCAAACATGGCAAAACCCTGGTCTGGCTTACTGAGAGCTGTGTCCAATGTTCTCTTCTGCAGGTACCAGGTTATCCTCTACCCAGCAATGCGACTGACCAACTCCTTGATTGCACGACCCCTATGGCATCAAGCAGTTTTTCTCTGAGGGGATGCTGTGGGGCTCCTGTAGCGCCAAAAGGAGGGCCTTGTGCCTTCAGTCTCTTGCGCAAATGAATAAAAATTAAACTCTACATGTTCCCCCAATAGTACAGAACTTCTTTCATTTTATGCTGAATAATCACAGTCAATTCATCTGGGCATTAAGATGATTGCTTGTGAAACTGTGTAGGAGGATGACAGCCAAACATTTTCAGAAGAATAGGCTTTTCAAGCTGCTAGACATTAGGAAAAAATGATACCATATAAAAATATGCCTGAAATACACTGAAGCAGGCAAGCTCTGTATTTTAACTATATATTCTACACATTCTTTAAACTTTTACCCGGTTCCTCCAAGTATTTGTCCTTTGCTCCAGGGCATGAAAGTCTTGCTATCCATCTTCCTTTAACTTGTTACATGAGGCACAATACCAAAGGTAAACGTGCTGGGCACCATGTACTTGCGTCTGGCCTTTGTGCACTGTCAGTCACTTCCTCAGTGCTGGACGGGACGCAGCCTGTTATTTAAGGTCTGATTTCAACTGTTTGCCCTCACGTAACACAGAACAGTTGTCACGAAAAATGCTGATCATTATCTCCACGTACTGCAAATACATTTCAGAGAACACAGGCAGCTGAGTCCTGTAGCCCTTATTTTGGGAAAACTCCCACCGCCTCCACATAGTTGATGTTTTACCCACAATTAGCAGCTACAGTCCATGTATTTACAGGAATTCCTCTGAAATCGAAAACACAGGCAGACTAACGGGATATAAAAGAAAGAGAAAGGAAGTGACTTTGGCCATGGCATGCTTCCACTCCATGCAGTCGAGGTTGGACAGCTAAAGGACCCCTGGCCCAACGCCCTGTCAATTACCTTAATCCCAACCCGAAGAGGAATGATACTAAACACTCCATAGAAATGCTTCCAAACATTGCCACAGGAAAAAGGAAAGCATTAACCCTGCCTTCCCAGGCATGGTTTCAGTAAGGGACATCTTATATTTTACATGGAGAAACACATGAACATGAAAGACATACCCTCCAGTGAAAACTTGCACAACCTCTCAGAATGAACAGAATTAATCCTAGGGAATAATTACAGTTTTAAACAAGAATATTTATGACATTACATAAACACCATTAAAATAAAGTGAAAGGCAATAATTTTTAGAAAGAGGAAAGGAGGAAGTGAGGCAGGGGGGGATGAAAACCAATCAAAGTTTATAGTTAAAAAGATAAAAGTTCCTGTGTGTCAACCATCTTGGAAATCGTTGCTTCAGCCATCACTTGTGCCTTGTTTACTTCCCTTAATAAAACAGGGAAAGAATTTTGTTTATAAAGTTAGCCAATACTTGGAGCTTAAAGCACTTTTCTTAAAAAGGACCTTTCAAAAGCAAGAAGAAATGTGGAAAATTTCTTTTCAAAATGTTTTAGCTTTTCAAGAAAAAACATTTCAAATCATTATCATCGCAGAAACCCTCTTTTATTTCTCCCTCCCTTTTTTCCCTTTTTCCCGAGGCAGGGAAGGTTGAAGGGAAGAGAGAATTTTTCTCTCTTGTTAGTCAGGGAAAGAAATAACACAACTATATTTTTTAATCAAATTAAAATTGAAAGAATTGCAAAGAAAAGCATTTGGAGATTTTCCTTTGCAACATGCTTGTAGCATTTTTCTAGCCAGTTCTAGTTCTTTAGAGCTAGGCAGAAATCTTCTTATGTCTTTTACACTACATATTTTACTCTGAAAATTTTGAAGCTTGAAAATTGCCCTGGGCAGCTTCAATTGGGGCTGAGCCTGCAAGGCCTGTATTGCTACCCAGGAGACCAAGAGCTCTAGTGTCTGGCAGTAACTCGGGGGATTTTTGCCAGCCCAGAAATGGCCTGGCAGATCCTCTTCAGGAGAGATGCTCTTACAGTCCCTTGGGTTTGGGTTAGACATGTCACTGGTGACAGCAGTGCCTACATGTACCACGGGCACATGGAAATGGTTTAGAATTGCTCTCTGAATAGAAAGATTTTTGGTCAAAATGCTGTTTCCTACATTTTTTATTCTGACTTGGGCATATTCCAGCATCAAGAAAAAGATGGTAATCGACAGCACTCAGAGGCATAAGAAAAATATTTCTTTCCTTTAACATTCTCTCTTCCAAGAGCTGGCTTCTGGGAATTGCAGACCAACTTTCTCCTGTAGGGACTGCTGGCCCAAAAAATGGACACAAGGCTTTTGCAAGCCAGGTGGGAAGCAGGGGACATCGGTGGGCCAAGTGGGTGGCTGTGATGAGGAGATGTCTGTGATTGTTTTGTGGGTTGCAATTCAAGGTGAGGCAGTTGCTAGACATGTACTTGCATTTGAAAGGGGGGTTCAGCTTTGAGGGGGCGGCAGAAAATTTTGGAAATGGAGTACTGTGGCTTTATAGTAGTTGCTCCCTCTTGACAAACATAAAAATGTACTCTGCTGGCTGCAGGCTGTGGGATCAATATCAAGTCTGTGATTTGTACACAACTACTGCAATCTAATTGATACACATGGACAACAGATATGCTTTTGCAAATCAGCTGCGATTACCAGGATCCCTCGCAGGACTCAATAAACAATGTCTGGCTTTGGGGCCACAGAACACACACATGGCTACACAAACCTCCCAAACAATTTTCCACTCTGCCACCCAGGCTCCATCACCCAAAAGATTGTAAAAGAACATGCAACAACAAAAACAGTTTGGGTTTAGCCAAAAGCCTAAAGTACAAAAATTCTTCTTGCCCAGCACAATCTGTATCCAATTCCCTGCCTTCATAGGGAAACATCTTACTTTCCAGGTGTATTCTTCAGCACCTATAGAAACAAGAAGAGATTACCTTTCCCCCCTTACCCAGGAACAGGCCATCCTTCCCTCGGTCTCCTCAGAACTGAAAGCACTTAGGTCTTGTGGCCAGGCATAGACAGTCAGTTGAGAAATCACATATTGCACTTCCTTCTCCATTTTCCCTGGTGCCAGGCACTTCCTCACTATCCTGATTTACTCATCAAGGTGTTGAGGATAGCTTGTTCTGCTAACTTCAGGAGTCAGGCAGCATTTCCTGAACCATAATGATGGTTTAAGCAAGGTCCTTTCACTGACCTCCCCGTGACACTGTGCTCATGAATAACCAGGTCTGTCGCTGCCCCTCATACTTAATTTTCTCTGAG
Source organism: Corapipo altera (assembly GCF_003945725.1). Taxonomy (NCBI): domain Eukaryota; kingdom Metazoa; phylum Chordata; class Aves; order Passeriformes; family Pipridae; genus Corapipo; species Corapipo altera. Next base: position 672,080 of record NW_020884897.1, on the reverse strand, counting down.
GAAATCTTCTGTTAAGGGGCAACAGTTTTCCATTTCAGTGTACAGCACTACCCAGCTGCTTGTTATTTCACTTGGCTGAGCCTGACAAGCTAATGGTATGTTTGATTTGCACTACCAGTTCCTGCTAGAGACATCATAACTTTTATTACAGACGTGGTTCTTGTTAGAGACTCCGTTGTCCGCAGAAACACACACAAAAAAGCACACTTATTTCAGTCAATTTACTGGTTAACTCATTATTTGCAAGCGCAGTGCTGGCATCCAGCACACAATCTGCTGCATTTCTTTTAATGTATTTCACTGTTGCTTGTGCAGCAAATGGAGAGATCATTCCAGTTTTTCTTTTGATATACATTCCCTTTGCTGTCCTCAGTCCTCTGAGGTTGATCACATTTCTGATTGCTAGAACATTTGCTGTAAACTTTCTTAGACACTGTGCAGTTAAACTCAGATCAGAATTGCCACGGGGGAAAAAAAATGAGTGCAGAGAGAGGATAAGCAGGAATATATCTAATTGGGCATAGTTTAGCATAAATTTTCTGCCTTGGTTTTCCCGCTCAGTGAGGATAAAGATATCAAGGGTGTCTACAGAACTTGCACATCTGCATTATTTTCACACTGCCAAAAGTACTGCATGTGCTACATAAAACTAATGCATTACATTTCACAAGAACAAAGAGAAAACCAAAAGGACTATACTATCACAGCCCTGCTTGTCTGCAAAACCGTGAATCTATATGTTTATGATATATAGTTGGGTTATGAAATCTGTTTCCCCCAACACACATAAAGCATCCACTCAGGACAGGGCAGTACCCTCCAAATTTTCCATCACTCTGACTAGGAGTGCCCTGATAGACATATGTGTGTATCTCATGCTCAGCAATCCAGATGGAAGGCTTTCCAAACCTAAGATTGCTTGTGAAAATTTTGGCTGCACTTCCCCTCTGTCTCAGTTTAGTTGCCAGTAAAAAGGGGATGGTATTCATACACATCACCATGCTGCAGCCTTGTGTAAAATATGCTTTGTTAAAATACAACGTACACAAACAAAATAAGTAGGCTCATACTGTTACCTTTGCCTCAGAGCCAGGGTAGGTTTCCTACTTGCAGGACTGCCAGTGTAAGACATCTATGTGCACTACTATCAGGGATTGTTAGTTTTTCATGCAGAATTTTCTCTAATAAAGGCCCTTTAAAGCTCCTGAACTCTTGATCCTCAAATCCTCTTGATCCAGTCTGGAGAGCGTTTCTTCCAGTCTTTGAAGTTGCAACACTCATAAAGCTGACCAGTGCTGTTTGTGGGTTTATTTTCTTTCCATATCTCTCCTTTTCCTTTAAGACCAGACAAAAGATGACATTATTAGCAGGCTGCTCACAAGCACCTAGTAGTTTAGGGGAAGGCTTTTTATTTCTGCTTTCAAGCAGAGATGAAAGATTGTAAAAACCTCTCTTTTTTTTTTTCCTTAGGGAATTACAGCTCACAAAAGTTCTTATAACTCCTTACAGCAACTATTTTACTACTCAGGGAGGCTATTTACTAGGTCACTTTCTTCCTGCAGCAGGCCTCAGTGTTAATAAATGGTGTCTGTGAGTTACTTTATGCTCTTCATACTTTATTTTGATCTAGCTGTGTGTTTAAGGAGCTAAAGAGAGTGTGTCTTGATGAACTACTTACAGCAGAGTTTGCTCTAGGCCAAAATGCAGAGAGGGCTTTCTTCTGGGTTTTTTCTAGGTTTTTGTAGGTACACTGAAATCTGAAAAATGGGGCAAGCTGCCAAGATTGCTCTGCAACTCTGTTAGCTTCTACTCACTCAGCATTAACATCTGTCTTCACTAAAGTGTTACTGGACCCCCGGTAACTGCATGGAGCAAGTTCCAGAGGCACTTAAAGAAAGCAGAGCTCAGGGAGGGAGGGAGAGCCATGTCCCCCAAACCCTCAACTTTTTCAGCAAAATTAAGGCACAGCTTTACTCCAGAAGGCTCTGTCCCAGGTCAGTGTGCCAGTGAGCCTTAGTATCAAAAACAAGCATGAGAGAGAGATGGGGGGATTGTAACAAGAGGACCCTGTACCTGTGTTCTGCCTTAGCCTTTCACACCATTGAGAAGGTGTCATAAAATACAGCAAAGATTTTTTTCTCTTTCCAAAAAAAGTCAGATGATTTTTGTATACAGTTCAAACTAAAAGTGCAATATCCCAAGAGGTGGGTTACCCCTAAGTCCTGAAATGAGGCACACAGTCATTACAACGCCAAGCTCATCACTAACACACCCAAAGGAAGGCAGTACCTCATGCCTCCCTGGTAATGTTGCACAATATTTTTGTGCCTAATTAACATCTATATGTCAATTCTTCAAAGAAACCAATTCTGCGTACACGTATAGTACATGAGTCTTACCCAACCCTTTTCAGGTTCTATCAGGGAAGAGAGAGGGTAAAATCACATAAAGCACCCCTGTAACACCTGGTTTGATGTCTCACATGAGACTTGGGTACACTCACTGAGGCAGTGCTCATGGGTAGCACCCAGCAAGTCAGTAAATTCAGGGTCAGGGTCACATTCTTGAAGTACGAGCAGCATCCTGCTCTGCAATGTGTGCAAAACCACACAAGCTACCAACGTGTGGTAAACAGCAGCACACCTCTGAAGGCACATCTTCAGCACATGCACATCCCATTTTACAAAGTAAGGTCCAGCTTTCCATGAGCTGACAAATTTCCAAGTTTTTCTTTGTGTACTGTGTGCTTACATGCCTGCCATACAATCAGCGGTGCCTGAATTTGTGGATTTATTGGCTGTGACCAGACACAGGCTAAGTCAGTAAACAGATTAATATGTATTAACATACTACATTCGTTCAAAGTTCAGAACTTGTGTGCACATGTGAAGGTGGTATTTATCTATGGTTCTTACCAAGGGAGCTGATTAAAAACTGGATCATGCAAAGTAAGGAGTGTAGTAAAAAGACAGCATTAAAACATTTTTTTAATTGAAATAGCCTGAATAATGGTTACCCGACTTAATGGCTCATCAAACTATAGCTCTCACATAATCTTCAAGGGTTCGGTAGTTTTGTGTTATAACTTGCAGTTGATGCTGCAAGATGTGAGAGTTCTTATGAAACTGCTTCTGTATTGTTACCCATAAGAACCACACCTAAGAGAAGTCATAATGCCTCAGGTACTAAAGACAAAGGAAGAGAAAGGACAGTCACACATTGGTCACCTCTTAACGGTAAAGAGGTCTCCAGGGTCAGGAACTTATTGGTACAGCACCTTTTTTTTTAAGGTTTTGGCTTGTGGTCTTGCAACCTTTAGCTTTTTTCTGTCTATATATGATGGGAGAGTCAGACAGCTAAGCTCCCATTTTACACTAGCAATAAAAAGCTTCAGGTGTGTTTTAACACTTTCAGAGCTATGGGGGTTAAGTACAGCAGTGTGAGCTGCCACCTTGCCTCCCCCTCCCCTCAGTGGGGCTGGGGCTGAGCAGACCCCTTGGTTGGGCTCCCTGGAGCAGAGATGCCTTTGCAGGGATGCATTGCCCAAGCTAAAGAGGAGGATTTTTTAGTGTTTGTCCCAAAGAGAACTTCACTTTCTATCAAATAATTTTCTATCCAAAACTTAGGATGCATCAGGAATGAAACAGCTTTTACAGAAGACATCCTTGGAGATTTCCATTGCAGCAAATGCCTGGCCTTCAGCCTGGGGAACAGGCATATGTCTACCATGAGCCATCACTGAAACCCTGCTGCTGAGGGAGAAGAATCAATCTTCATCAGGAAAATTATAAAAAGGAATTTCTTGTTGAGAATGTTTTTGAACAGATTTCTCCAGCAGCTGTTCAGCTGGTGTCCCATGGAGGAGGCCAGGAGAAAGCTAGCTGATCAGAGGTGCAACCAGCCCAAGTGCTCTGGGATGTGATGATAAAATTTTTCACTTCAGATCTTAAAAACAAACAAACAAAACAAAACGTAACAAACAAAGAACACCAAAAAAACCCAGCCGCTTGTTTTAGTGCCTAAATGGCAGCTCAGGTCACTTGGCACTGTAGTGCTTAAGCTTTTACTAGGTGTGCTATGTGACACATTTCAGGAGCTGTGATTAAGCTGTCTCTGTTCCCATCAAGCAGCTGCTCAACTGCACAGACTCTTGCAGAATGGAAAACCTCACTGTTAACACAGGCATTTTAAGAAAGGCATTTGCAGATATTTTTCTGTTTCTCTTCTCAATCCAGACCAAACTTTACATCTTTTTATGGGTTTTAGGCTTGAATTTTTAAGCCAAATTAATGATCTAGGATATATACTGTCAGGTCTTCTAAAGAACCTGGTTACCAAGACAGGAACCTAGCATACTCTATTTCTCTCACCACGGGACTGTCTTGACTGCAGCTTTTCTACACCTTCTAAGTATCTTTACAACCTAGATGTTAAACAGTGTATCTTTCTCAGAGCCCTCCCAAAATATCTAACAATTACTGCATGTGCTGGTTTTGCCTGGGATGGAGTGAATTTTTTTTCAGAGTAGCTGGTATGGGGCTGTGGTTTCGATTTGTACTAAAAACAGTATTGATGACACAGCAATGTTTTCATTACTGCTGAGCAGTTCTTCCGTAGCTCCTCAGTCCACCCCACCAGTAAGGAAGCTGAGGGTGCACAAAGAGTCAGGGGGCGACCCAGCCAGGGCAGCTCATCCCAACTGACCAAAGGAATATTCCATACCATATGACATCATGCTCAGCAAATAGAGCAGGAGGAAGAAGGAAGAGGGGAGGGGACATTTGGAAGGATGGTGTTTGTCTTCCCAAGTGCAAATGGTGGATCCCTGCATTCCTGGAGATGGCTGAACACCTGCCTGCCCATGGGAAGTTGTGATTGAATTCCTTATTTTACTTTGCTCGACTTTTCTTTATCTATTAGGTAAAGCAAAGCAAGCAAGGGGCTGTGCTGGGCTTAGTTGCCAGCTGGGGTTAAACCACTACACTACAACATAGAACAAAGTCAACGAAAAGACATAGGAAAACACATCTCACATTGCCTCAAGCACTTTCCTGGGATCTGAGAGGACATGAAGCCAGGTGAGAATTTAAAAGCAGGTCTCTCACCTCCTTGAAATCATGCCCTGTGCCGTTTTCCATGCAAAGTCTGAGGCACTAAGGATGCTCTGAGCCTGCCAGTTGGCTTACATACCACAAAGAAGATAGAACAATGGCCAGAAAGACAAAGGCTTATCTGCAGCTCCCTGCAGCCAGATGATGCCTGGATCAGGGTGAGGTGCCAGGGGAAATGGATATGCTGTGGAGGCTTTTAGGCATCTACAAGACTGGACAAAGCTGAAAATGTTTTTTCTAGGATATGACCGTTGAGTTGAAACACTTGAGGTGGAACTCAGGTGTTCATGGTGTATCTAGCCTTTACCAAGCCCATATCTTAGACCGGTGAAAATGCAGGTCAATGTAGCTTCTGACTGAAGTATCATCTGGAAATATGCAGAGTTCTGTTGTGACTCCAAAAACAGCCTGTAACACCATGAGCACTTCTTGTCTGTCTTATCCAATTAAGCACTTAAGAGTTTCCCAAGGTAAATATTAATACTTCAGAAAGGAAATATTAACATGCTCAAAATCCTTTCCAACATTTCTGCTTAAATAGCTATCATTTTTTAGTAAGGTCACAGCATCCAGTTTTTTATAATAAAAAATAAGCAGCATAAGTAGTTTTACTCCTGTCAAAACTTGAATGCAATTTTATGTTTTTCTTTGACTTACCCTATAAATATTTTTACTACAACATTCAAAGTTTATGAGATCTCTAAGACTTGTAAAGAGGTTGAGTAACTGGAAACCAAGGGCTAATACCTACCACAGGGACTTAGGGATTTTTCTTAAACAAGCTATTTATTAATATTAACAGAGGGTATTTTACTGATGACCTGTTTACAAAACTGAATATTATTTTACCTTTTCATTCCAGTGTAAACAAATCCATGTGGAGGGACAAACAAAGACCAACACCACAATGCCTGACAGTGTTGATCTTTTCCCAGATTGAAATTTTCTGGCATTGTCCCTTGAGCTGAGCTTCTGCAGTTGAATCGCTTCTGAATCCAATTGCAACTTGGGAGCTGCAAATCTCAGCCTCACTGAACCAGAGGAAGGAACAGAGTTAGCCACTTGTTTGGATGTCTTTGACGAGCTGTGTCCTTTTCCCTGTTCATGAGTCACTCACCTGGAGACTTTATCTTTCCTAATACATTTGCTATCTATAATTATGGTTGCAACAGTTATCCACCCTTATAAGAAAGTGTTACCCTGCCTGAACAAGACCAGGAGGATCTGTGTCACAGGCCAGGAGGTGGAAGATGATCTGCCCATATCCACCGTGGCCACAGGAGAACATTCATGTTTCAGCTCATCTTCTGGCACAGCTGTGGAGAGTTCTGTGTCACTGCTTACTTCCTAGTCACTATTTTATTTCTGCTCCCAAACTATGATTTACTGACCAAAGATTAACTATTCCAAAAAGTTTGCGCAAGGAGGCAACCCAGCCTTTCATGCAAACATTTGTGGATAGCCATTAAACGACCAACTTGAGCCCAACAGAGTAAGGAGTCAAAATATTCACACACTTTGGAAAAGCCCAGAGCCTGCCACCTTTGGCCATCCTCCTGCGGGCTGCCCTATCTCCCAGCCACCTTCAGTGCCTTGGGAAGCCTACCATGCAAATGCACTCCTGAGGACAGTTTCTCACCCAGAACCACAGCTGGTCCAGACTGTTTTTAATCCTCCTCTCTTTACGGATTAAGGAATTAAGCCTTAATAGGGATTACACCTTTCCCAGCTGTAAAGCCCAGCACTGGATTTATCGCACAGTTACAGCTCCCTACCTACCCATGTATCTCCTGGGCAGATGGGGAGCTAAATCTGATCAAACATCCAAAAAAGAGGATGAGGTTCTTAACTGCCCAAAACCCAGAAAAATAATCCAGACTGCCTCCCAGTGTGTGTATATTCATGCAGTCAGCTCCTTTCGTAGAAAAGTATGTTTGGGGTTTGTTATTGTCCTCTTCTTCTCATCTGGTGGTTTACTTCATCTATACACAAGATATGCATCTGAGACCTCCACTTTTATGCACTGTTGCATATTCAGTTTATGCTGTACAAGCCTAAATGTTGTACGTGGATATTTCCTGATCTGCACAGCCTCCCAGTAGAACACCACAAATACTTTGTGTAGATGTGTTGGCCCTTTAGTGAACTATAGACATCGAGCTTAAGCTGAAATCAGCTGCTTATCCTGCCTAAGAAACTCACTACCTCAGTTGCACAGCAATAATAACCAGGCTTCCTACTTTTCAGGCTGGATGGCACTGCATTACTTTACAGATGCTATTCAGAAAAAAGAACTGGAAGGGATTTCAAGAGGTAAACTGACCACCTGTGCAGTGTCCAGATCAACTGAAAATAGAGCTTCCATTATGGACTTGGATTAAATCACCTTATAAAACAGCCCAGCATCAGGATTTTGCCACTCTGACACAATGTTTTGCCACCCAGTGTACAGGAGAGAGATTCTCATTGTTCAGCCTTTAGTTGCTAAAGCTTGCTGTCTTTTACTCAAAGATCATGTGAATCCAATCATGTGAATCCAAGGCCTGCCCTTTCCACCTTGGGAGCCTAGATATGAGATAGAAAGTGGGCCCTAATATTCTAAAAGGAAAGAGAAATTGAAAGTGTATATTTAATAGACAAACATCATGTTATTTCAATTCACATTGGTTCTGTTTTTGTGATGGTCAGTGGGAAAGGACATCTACAGCCACTCTAAAGTGAGCTTTGTCACCAAAGAAAGTGTTTGGGACTCAGCTTTCATGCCATGCTCTGATCTGCTCAGTACAAATTCCATGATTGTGATAAGGGTAATGATTAATATGAGCACAGTACTGCCTACATACTTGTGACCATGCAGATGGGTAGATTTTGGCAGCCGCTTCCTGGAGGTTTTGATTTCATGGCAAACTGAAGAGCTGGAGGAGAAAAGTGAGCAGACCTTTATCTGGAATGTTTTTAATTAGTGTTGCTTCCCATGCTAGGAGAAGTCTTTTACAGGGACAAGATGCTGAGCCCTCTGAATGTGCCAGTCTTTCTTCAGTAGCTGAATAAGGATAGTTTATATCAACTGCTTTGAAAATAGAGTAAGGATTCACAGAAAAATAACCCAGCCATTGATAAAATGATACATTTCCTCCTCTGTTTTGGTATGCTAGTTCTCTTTTTCTTCTGAGGTTTACTTCAGGGCAGGAGAACACCTTGAAAACACTTCTCACCTTGTACAATCCTTGACATGGGAGTAGAGTATTTTATTGTTAGGTGGCAGCATTCAGCCAGCAATTAATTGCCCTCACAACACTTGCCAGCTGTCCTCTTGTTCTTGGTAGTGCCAGCCCAGTGCAGATCTTTGGCACATGAAGATGGTTCAAACTCCAAAAGGCAATGAGAAGGTGAGAGGAGGAGCAATATTGCTACTGAGCTGGGTGGTGTGAGCTGGGGCTTAAAGGGCAGCCCCTGGTGAGTAGTTTTGCCCTTCATGATCTATGTAAAATAGGAGTGCTATCATTGCATTACATTTTCATCTGGAACTTTTGGAACAGCATAAAAACACACTATAAAACTAATGGGATTCTGTGGTAATTGTTCTGCTACAATAAACATGCCTGATGTGAAACGCACTGAACTTTCTGGTTTCTCTGGTGCCCATTTCTTGAAGGGGATCATAATGGGGTGAGAGAGAAAGAACAGGAAATAACTCCAGAAAGAAAATTATCAAGATTATCCAGGTGACCGATAATTATGGGATTTGATAGCATGGGGAAATTAATTTTAACGATTAGCCAAGCAGAAAAAAGAAAATCTCTACGCTTTTTCCTAAATAAGCAATCATTTCAGTGCATACCACCCTCTGCAGTTGGATGGCAGTGCGAGGCATATTTATTACTCCTCCTGTTTGTAGGCTGCCTGGGGCTTGCATGCCAGTCCCCGGACTTCAAGTACTTCTCCACCATGTTCTTCCTTGGCTCACAGCCAGCAATGCCCTTTCCACTGACTGCCCTGAAGTGTGCACTAGGATTCTGGTGACTTTCCTGCAGACAGAAATGAACATGTCAGTTTTGGGAGAGGGCAGCCAACTCCAGACTCTCCAAAGATGTCCATGTAGGGCTATTGCATTGGCTGTGAATTCGGTTTTTTCTGGGTTTGCAAAGGAGCATTCTCTGGCTACCTGCCACCATTTAAACGGAGATATCATCTGGTCAAGATGACCAAGGAGCAGTAGAGGGCACCCAGGTACAAAGAGAAGTGACAGGTATGAAGTAATGTGGCGAGGGAAGAGTGGGAGACCTACCAAAAGAAAATCAGCAGTGTGCCCCTAAACTGAAAAAAAAAACATGTTCCCTGCAAAGTGGAGCTACTTCTGGTCAGGAATATTCACTGACTGCAAAACAGACCCTGGAAGAAGAGGTTTAGTTTTGAGGCACCTAATACACACTGTCTTCATATTATCCAGTGTAACTCTAACAGCTAGACAGGCTGTCAGAATTTCCTTGTCCTTTGAACAGGGTCACTGAGTTTGTCTTGAACCTACTGACTTTCCTCTCTTATGGTGTATTTTTAGCAGCCAGAAATGTGCCTGATTTCTCTGCATTTTAAATCCAAAAGACTCAGATGATTTGCCTCAAACATTCCAAAAGAAAAAATAAATCTCCTGTGGCTTCACATTACATATGAAGTGTTTCAAGCCTAACATAGATTTGGGGTTTTATGTTTGGTGGCAAAGTTAGTTAGTTAGTTAGTTCAAATATAGAACACAGTGCTCCCTCAACTCCAAAATCCTCAAATCCAAGTTTAGTTCCTGATGGACTCTATCCACAAAGTGAGCTAAATACCTAGCTCTTGCCTATGTATTACTTTAGGTGGCAAAGTCCAAAATTTAGACTCTCACTCTGCACATCACAAGTATTGAAGAGCAAAGTGCTCTGCATGTATAAGAATAAATTTTCTGGGCATGCATTCTTAAGCACCCCAGTTTCTTCTTCTCAAATTTTGCCCCTCATATACAGCAAAGGAGCTAACCTTGCCCTGACAGAGGCTTTGGATGACATATTTCCCTTCATTGACATCCAAGTACCTTAAATTCCGTTCTCTAGAGTCTATTTAGTCTAAACTGGTTGTCCATAAAAAAGGTGTACCCAGGAAAAGTTCCCAAGCATTTTCGTGGAAAGTGTTTGAAATGGGTTCAAGTCCCTTCAGGTTGTTTTGGGATTTGAGCCAAGGTGTTTGGCACAACTGATGAGTGCTGACACAACTGGAGAACCAATGCTAGGAGGAAGGCAGGAAATGGGAGGTAATGGTGGGGAGGATAAAGCAATACTCCCTCTCCTTGTTATGTCATTTATGTTTGTTCCCACTGGCCTTTCAGTGTCACTGTGCCACATTCTGAGATATCTTACATTATAGGCATAGTAATTTAGTGAGGAATAAATAAGCTGGATTCACCTGAAGGAGGATCTTTGATCTGGAGAAGAGGAAGTGAAAAGAGGGATTCCTTTGTGCTCAGTAAAAAAAGAGTGTTCAAGTTCAGTGAGGGTTCCAAGAAAAAGAAATTAGTGTAGACATGTTTGTTATTTTGCCTACATCTGTGTATTTCCTGCATTACCAAAATTAATAGCAAAATTAATTTAATTTCATAGATTTTAGAGTTTCCTTGGATCCCTTAACCCTCCTTACCTGTGTTCAACAAAGCAGCATCTTCTGAATTCAGACTGTCCATAAGACTGGTGGTCCAACAAAAGGATATTTAAGCTACTGCCTTTGGTGATGAGGAGAAGAGTAAAGCAAATATGTAGATGCCTAGTTTTAGGAGAGGTCTTTCTACCTGGTTGAGCATTAGCTACAGGCACAGGCCATCATGCTTCCCCTGCTCACCAGGCATCAGCATTGCCTCCTCTCTGGCACATTTCCAAGTTGCAAGAAGTCTATTTTATCCTGCTGTCTAAGGTCTCCAGGTCTTATACTGACACCCACAGAGAATTTGACATCAGTTTGAAGACAGACTCAAAAAGGCTGGTTCTTTAGTTGTAAAAATATTCACTGAACTCCTATCAGAGTCAAAAAATAATCTATTAGCGTGTATGCCTGCCAGGTTTTTAGTATTCATATAACTCAGACATAGGTTCCAACGGCAAGTAGAATAACAGTATCCAGAACACAAGCTTGGCTCCCATCTCCAATTGACATGCAACAAAGGTCACATCCTGCTTCTGCTGAACTCAATGTGAAAATCCTAATTAACTTCAATAAAGAGTAGAATGGGCTCCAAAGAGTTAACAGCAGTAGGATATAAAAGATAAATGAAATAAATTCTTAATTAAAGAATTATATCTTACAACCAGAGCAACCTCTCTAAAGTTGTACAGTTCAAAATAGGAGCAGAATTTCAGTCTCTAACATTCACTGACACAGTTTCAGATTCAAATTTTGTGATCTTTTCAGTGCCAGACACAGCACATTCCAGTATGCATAGCGTTTTTGTTACTTATCTTCTGTAAGTTACAGGGCATAATGTTTTTCACTGTTTAGAAATAACTCAGCTCTGAGTCACCACTGAAAAACCCTGGTTTAAATTGGGTTTCCCCAACGGACCTGGACTGTCTCAATTTGAAAAGTCCTAAGAAACCACAAAACCTGCTTTACAGCCTGTAGTTTGTGTCTACTGGGAGGAAAGAGCAGATCAAGACCATGTAAAGGTGGGGGTATCCTGGGGATTCCTGGTTCAGCAGAGGCAACTGCACTGCATGGGAAGGGGTTGGAAACATATCCATGCTCTCTAAGTCATCACTGTCGTCCCCACCTCCCATTAAGCAGCAGTGCATTTCCAGACTGAAACCCTTGTCATTGATTTCAAGGCAGTCAGAGTCCCAGTGACTTTTAAAAAGCTCTTGCTTTTATCTCCCACCATGCCCGTGCTCAGCACTGTGTTGCAACACGTTATCCAGCAGGCACTGACAAGAGCAAGGGATGCAGTCTTGGGTTTCCTGGTACTTCACCTAAAGGACCACCACATAGGACTTACACTAGTAAAGGCCTGCACAGCTTTTGTTATTGTGTTTCTCATTCTAAGGGGAACACATAGCAAAGACTTGACCACAAACCACCTTATTCACATTCTTTTAAATGTTATTTCCACCAGTACAAGCAGTTTTCTCCATCAGTTTGTTCATGCCTTAACTTTTGTGCCCACTAATTGGAAAATCCATGGATTCAGATTTCACACCTTCACCACCACTTTCACACCACTACCTGTGCAGGCAGATGGACTGGAAAGAATTCAGGGAAAGCTTTGTACTAGCACTGCCTCCTGTGATTCTTAAGGAAGCTGAGCGGGTTGAGTCTGCACTTGCTGAGGCATAACTGAGACCAGGTTCCTCATAAGACATGCACCATGAAAGCTCCTGCAAAGCCTGGGAGTACAAGAAGCCTTCATGAAACAACCCTTTGTCTACCTATCATTTTACTTTAATTCTTCTGAATCAAAGAATTTCTTCTTTATGTTCCTAATGTAGAACTACCAGTCAGACTGAGAACTGTAAATCTTTAATGTATTACCGTGGGAAAAGAGTAGCAAGTACCGTATTTGAGGGGGAGCTAGGAGGGAAGAAAAGGAAGACATCCTAACTAATTTATACCAAGCCAAACCCAATTCACTTTGACAGGTTTCTGAACTCAGACGTTTGTATAGCATAACTGTAAATAATATGCCAATAGAACGATTAAAGGAGAAGCATCAGGTCATGTCTGTCCAACCTGAAAATTTTATTTTAAATAAACATTGTCTAAAATTTCAAGAGAGATTTACAAATCTTATTTGACAACTGAGTAGGCCATAGTGTCATTGGCTAACTTAAGCAATTAAAAGTGAAAGTCTCTGCACCTGCTTTTAAGAGCTAGAGACACATGATTGCATTGTTTCTATTTGGGAAGTGATTTGCCATTGTACCATTGCTTCCTTTAGCACTTCGTGAATATTGCTTCCTGTTGAGAAGAAGATTGTCTTGCATAACAATCATTTAATTCTTCAGGGTTTTTTTCAGACTGGCAAGCCCTTTGAAGGAAATTTTAGTTTCAAAACTTTTTAATTAATAATTCATACTTTCCCTTAATAAAACATATATATTCAGTGCCAAAGTTATTAAGCAAACAAACAAGCAAACTTTTATTAGGAGAATATTGCACAGTTTTTAAAAATTTTCTGCATCTCAAATAAGCATTCATGAATTAAGAATGCAATTCTGCCAATGTCAGCTTCCACTGTTGCAAGTCCTAGCTTTGATGAAATTAGAACTTCTGAAAATTATGTTCTATTGAGCACCACTAGAAAGATTTTATATTGTGCTGAAGAACATAGCTAAGAGCATCTAGTAAATCAGTGCTACACCAAATTCCATTCTTCCTTCAATCACCCCTAGAGTAAAAAGTAGCGGTACTCCAGGTGGGGCTTCCACCAGAGCAAAGCAGGAGACTCACCTCCCATGACCTGCTGGTCATACCTCTTTTGATGCAGCCCAGGATATGGTTGGCTTTCTGGGCTGCAAGAGCACATTGCTGGGTTTTTTCAGTGTTTAAACCACCAGCACCCCCAAGTCTTTCTCCACAGGGCTGCTTTCAATCCACTCATTGCCCCACCTGTGTCCAAGCTTAGGATTGCCCTGACTCAGGCTCCCATCAGTCCATTTCTCCAGAGTGTTGAGGTCCAGAAGCTTGGCTGTTCTTGAGGCTGGAGGAGATGAACCTTGCAAATCAACCACATTTCCCAGACTCCTCTTCCTTACTTGTGTGCCTATGTTAGTGGTGGGCTCATGTCTATCTTGTTTGCTCACTTTGAGGTTTTTCCTCTCCAGTCTACCCTGGACATTTTGCTTGCCATCGTGATCTGCCACTTCATGATTTTGTGAGTTGCCATCTCTTTTCTGTCACTTGTTGTTTGAATGTCTCCTCAGGTTGGTCAGCCTGTTGGCAGAGATGTTGCGCCCTGCTTGGTCACCTCTTCCTAGGAATCCTCAATTATCAAAGTCCCATGGCTGTAAAAGTCAAATCCCTGTTCCCATACCATCTGTGCGATCAGGTACTGACCTCCAACATCTGCCTCGTCATCCTCAAGCTCTTCACTCTCTGTGGTAGGATTAAGGAGAAACCCACCTGGTCCTTGGGACCTCGGCCCTTGACTCAGAACCATGTAGTTGCTCTTGTTATGCTTCACATAACCATTCAGGCCAAAACAAAAAGGTGAAACAAATGAGTGCATTTTCTGAAGCTGTTCATATTTCAAAGGAGGTGTAAGAGAAACAGAGATGGGAACATGGATTTCATTTCCTTTCCTGTACTCAAAGATTTGACATTTTCAGGCTCTTCTATTAGGTTTGCAAATCTTTTCTTCGTGTAGCCCTCAAGGAAAAGAGAAAAAGAAATGTGAATCCACAATTTAAACAAAAAACATTCCCTACCATTAGCATTTCTTTGATGATCTTTTGGTTTATTGTTGTGCATTAACTTCTGTATAATCACATAATTGCTACAACATTCATATAAATAATGCATTTGGAAGAGAAAGTAAACAGTGTGTCACATTCTATTCTCCAGAGATTTTAGTGAGACCCTCTGGCCTGACTTTAGTGCTAAAGCTGCCTTTTTTTTTCCTCAGGATAGCTAAGGCCTGTTAACAAAGAGTGAGGTAAAAAGGGAAAATAAAAGCACTTTCATATTACCTCAAGATAAATTTGATGGGTCAACCCTAAGCCTCTCAGTTGAATTTACTCCATGGCAAAACTAATATGTCTTATCTTCACTGTATTGGTACCTCAGGGGGGCTGATGTGTATTAGCTCTCACTATCAGAAAAGACAAATAGCATTTGTAGCTCACCCCACCCCCCCCACCCCCCCCCCCCCCCCCCAGATCCTCTTGGGTTTTCCTTTTGTGAAAGTTTCTGGTAAAAGCTTCTGTGAAATCACAGAAAAAGTTGCCTATGTCTGCCAGCTGTTTTTTTGCACTGCATGAAAATATTTCTCAAGCAGAATCCTCTCTTCTCACTCCTCTTCAAATACTTACAGTTTAAAAAAGCCAAACCCTTCAATATTTGGCACAGTTTCCACTACAAGATCTACAGCCAGTTTTGAAAACTGCAATTTATAATGAGCTAATTTTACAGTTAGAAAAAGGTTATGTCACTTTGAAAGAGACAGATACAGCTGGAAAGGAGAGAACTTGAATTGTGCACTGAAAGCATGGGTATTTTTCCCACATATTTGGGCCTGGATTTTACAGGTTTTTATAAACAGGAATTTCAAAGACTTTTCTTACAGATTTGTTTTGTTCAGAGGTGTGTTCTGTTTTAGTTAGTTTTAGAGCATGAGTCCACAAAGACACACAGGAAGGAGGGGGTATAACAAGAGGACAAGATTACATGTCTATAGATATGTGAGGTCATTATTTTGTCGAATATGTTTACAACTCTACCAGTCCATTAGATACACAGGTAGGATCTGTCTTCATACCAGCTTCCCAATGAATGCAAAAGGAGAAAAATATTAACAAGATTAGTAAGATTAGCAATGGTATGGTTCAGAGCTCTCCTCATCCAGATATTCACTGCCTGGTGACAAAATGAGTGACTTTTCAATGCTAAATTAGGCAAGGCTTCCCAAAGGAGGAGGCTAAAGCTATAACCAGATAGGGCATCAAAAAACTCAGAAATCAGGAAGATTCTGAGAAAGGGAAACAATTAGCATGAAAAGTGCCAGGCAAGGAGAGCCAATGGGCATCAAGAGCTGGGATTCTACATGCAGGTTCCTGGATTTTCTGTATAACTCCCCTGCACCAGAGAGAGGAGACCAATGAAACACTTTGATGACTCGTTTAAGCATTCTACCCAGCCAGGGCTACTCAAAAGGGCAGACTTGGGTGGTAGTAAAGACAAGGCAGCTCTTGCATCTCTGTGCTTCAACCCACATCCCCATCTCCTTTTTATACATCCTAAACTCTACCATTCCAGTCAAATCACTTCACTCAGTTTCCAGCACATCAGGATTCACTGAGGTCCTTGGGCAGCAGCACTCTATCTACCCCTGGTGAGTCTGGGGTGCTTAGAGGATCTGCCTGGGTGTAGGTTCACAGAAGCTTTTTGGTCCTTGGGCAATTCTATGGGTCATGAGCACAGTAAAATATCTTTCTGCCTGCAGTCCAATACAGACCATACTCCCACATGTCATATTGTACTGGGACACCACTTCCTGAGAAACGTCCTGCAAAAAATTTTAGAGCAAAAGAGAAATTCTCGCTTTGAATGCAAAAAGTCACCCAGCTTATTCATCCCTGCTCTTAAAGGCTTTCCTACCGCGACAAGACCAGCATGTCTTAATCAGCATGTATTAATATCTAAGAGTTCCTTCGCTAAGCCTGCTTTCTATCAACTCCAGCAGTAGCTCCAGCTGTTACTGCCCACAGAGAATCAGAGTTTCTATATTCCTCATGAAGCTTGTCCGAAGCAAGAGTAAGAATGACTAACGGTAAAATGTAGGCAGACATCTGGACTCTCCTCTACATTACTGCTTTCACCACTATGATCAGTGGGCGGGTGGGAAAAGCCTAACACAATTTCCTTGTGTATAGATAGCTTGTGAAGGCATATGTATAAATGGAGTACCTAAAATTTCCAAAGCTTCTTCCATTTTCTACCTATCTTTGTTGTCCAACTCATAGTATCACTAGTCCTTCTGTTTTTGTGAAAGCACAATTGTGTCTGTCATCAGCTTTGGGTGATAAGATCAGATTTTGAACTTGGATGCGAATCACATGGTAGTTCCCTACTCTATAAAGAAAAGAAAGACAATAAAAAGCCTTCAGTACTGGTTTTGTTTCCTCTGAGCCTCATTAGGCACTTAGCCAGTGACTAGTCAGGTACAAAGGGGCAAGGACTCAGAAACGGGCCTCAGAGGTCCTGCCTTCCATCTGTGAGGGGTAAGTGTGAACCGTAAGCCAAATTCATTTAGTTCCTTTTACATAATTGTCAGCTTTACTCAAAGCGGTTTCTTCTCCTTGGTTGCAAAGGAAGACAGTCAATTGTTGTTCTATTCACATCATCACATAAGCCCATCTGACAGGCATGACAGCAACTGCTTGCTAATTATGGAGCAAAATTTGCAGTGCAAGGTTTGTTGTGCCAACGGTCCCCAGAACAATCCTGGGATTGTTTTATGAGAAGATTGGGCAGTCAGGGTTGAGCACTTTTGCTTCAATTATCCCCATGTGCTGTCACGGCCTGGAGCTGCTCTAGTGGAATGAAGAGAAGAAAATAAATGAGCTCTGCTCCAACCCTGGGAGCAGTTGCTGAACCCTGAAGAGCTCAGTTGGTTGTATCTTTGTTAGTTGCTATTATGGATATTATTGCCTGGTAGTGGCACTGAATCTGAGGGCCCATTAGCACCTCTGTGCTATGTCCAGGGATTTGTAGCTCCACTGCAGAGACTTACTCTGGAGTGAAATTCAGCATGTGGTCCCAGCTAAATCCATCTCCTTAACTTTATTATTCACTACTTTGGGTGACCTAATAAAGTTCAGATATTGTTGGCATTAGCTGTAGCTGGTTTGCTGATTTTATCAAGAAGAGGAATTGATTTGTGAGTGAGAAGTGACTAACAGAAAAGTCCCTCTTCCTGGGGTGGAATTAAAAAAATATTAAGGAATTAGTTGCTTAATGTAGGGATCTGAATAATGTGCAGACACCTAAAATTATTATTCTGAAGAAGAAGTTCAACCAGCTGGTTGTAAATCAGAATTATCCTTTCCCAAAATACTCCAAAAGAAAAGTAATTCTTACTGAAGTTGCTGGGCTCCGCCTTCCCAACTTCTTTGATGGCCTGGGTTTACAAAGCACCTTCATGAGCCCCATCTGTTTATGTTGCTCAAGAATTTCCTCTTTGTGACATGAGTACACTTGTGTGTCTGTCATTTCCAACAGAGATTCAGTCATAAATTGAAAAATAAAACTTGGTGAGGGATACATTTGTTTCTTGCAGCCAATAAGTTTTTCTAGAATATGCCATCCCTTTGCAAAAACCAAGAATCAAGACCCCTCCATGGACTTTGTCAGAAACACAACCTCCATGTGTGGATAAACCCAGAGCCAGTTCATCAAAATCCTCTCCCACCACAACTCCTCCTCCCACCTCTACTCCTTCTGCTCCCCCTCTACCCTCTGCACTGATCAGGTCACAGCAGAACCAGTTCAGCTTACTAACCCAGCAGAAAACTACTCCATCCTTCTGCTTAGTTGGTTTTCTAGCAGATGGCACATTGCATCAAGTCACCAGGCTGTCAGACAAGCTGTAGCCAGAGGTTTTTCTCAAACAGGGGTGACTGTGTGAACATGCCTTTTGTTTGGAGCAAGATATGAGATCAATCCTCTGAAATTTTAACCACTTCCTCTTGTCTCTACAGTTTTGCAGCATGAATTTGGACTGCAGGGAAGAACTTGTGTCATAGGTTCACAAAAAGTTTACCTAGAGCCCTTCCGAGTAGCAGAGCAGCATAACTCTACAACAGCAACAAATACTCCTCTCTGCCATAGCCTGTAAAAGCTCCTGAAGGAGCTATTCCTACCTTTCATGGATGTGAGTCATGTGACATGGGCCATCTTAACTACAGGTAAGCAGCATATTCTTCCCTCTTCCACAGAGATCATTGATGTTCCCACTGGAAAGGGTTTGGGAAGATGAGAACAATTCTAGAAAATATAAGGCTTCAACAAATGTGAATTTTGTAGCAGAACTCTCTTTCTACCCATCTCCAAACTACCATACCCACAGACATAACCTTTTCAGAAACATCTTCTAGAGGTCTGTGGTATTGAAATAAGACAGATGAGAGAGAAGAGAAGAAAGAAATGAAAGGGTCTAGTGAGGAACACAAATCCGCCATCACCCTTGGGGGTGATCTTGGCTGCCAACAGGGCAGCCCAAACCCTTACTCCCCTCTCCTCCCCACTCCTCTGGGTCTTTCCCTTGCGTCTACCCTTTGTACACTGTGTTACGAGTGAGCAGAGAACCAATCTGGCTGAGGAACAATCCTTTTGCTGTGTTCAGATCAGTTCACTGTTGCAATGGTGCTGAGGCACCACAGAACAACCATCAGGTCTGGACAACGGGGAGCTCTGACTTGTGCTTGTCAGATTAAATCAACCAGAGAATTGTAGACCAGGTACTTACATGAAGTTGAAAGAAAGCAGTTAATTGTTCTTTAATCTGGACATCAGAAATATGATGAAAGACAGTAGCTGGAATTTGGTTCAAATTCAGGTTGAGAGTAGGATTAGGTTCACTGTGGTGATACAGCATTCTGCAGTATGCAACTCATTCTCACACAGTTAACCAGCTATACTTTGTTTGAAGCACTTGAATATTAGGGGAATTCCTAATACTTTCTGGTCCATGAATTCTTAACCAGAAAGAGTTATGGGAGCATCTGAAAATCCTGTGGTTAGGACATACATAAAGATCATAACTCAAACCTCACCTCCAGTGAGGTAGGAGAAGAGCTCCAACTTGATCTCCCATAGTCCCAACAGGGACATTAAAAAATTACTGGACAGGAGGAAGGAAGAAGTGGGGTCTCTGTGTACTTGTATGATCATGCATGTTACAATCAACTCCAGAGACAAGATGAGCAGGGAAGTACATAGTACACAGATCTACCAGGGTCTGCACATCATGTCTGACCAGCCTGTTGCCTGTGGTATGAGGGCTATGTGGACCTTCTCTACCAGTAAAAACTGTAAATATTGACAAGTTTAGAAAGCAATGAATCACTACTCTGGAAGCATCAACATGTGCGGGTCTTAAGAATGTAGCTGGTACTCTGTATATTGAAGTCCCCTACAGGAATCTGGCCAAAACCATATTTAGTGGCTTTTGTTTTTAAACACACAAACACAGAAAGTGTAGAGCTCAGTATTTCAACAACGTACCTACAGCGGATGTGGACTGTGTGGGCTGGGGGGTCTTAAGGAAAAAGCCTGGATTCCTTTCTGAAAGGCACACTCCAGTTCAGCCAGAGGTTATAGGCTTCATACAGAAATTCCTCAGCTACGATCTGTGTTTTAATGATGCAGGTCAAACCACCCTCATAATAGTACCTCTTGTCTTGTATAGATTATATGACATTTAAGAGGGGAAAGGGGGCACTTTAAGCTAAATCTCAGGATATTCCAATGTCTGATGGTATACAGGTCTGGCAAATGGATTTAGACATTGTTAACAAGAATACTTCAGTTTTCAGTCAGCCTCTAACTGTTTTATTACTGGTGTGAGGTAACTTCAGGGTTAGCTTTCCCCAAATGCTGGCCCAAATAGGGTTTTTCCCCATACAAGTTAAAACAATTTTTAACCTAGTCTAAACACACCCTGAGGTGCAGATCAAGATAAAGACACCATCACAGAAGACCACTGGGGTATTTCCCCAGAAGGTTTCCCAAGAAACTAGCAGAGCTATTGGGGTAACACAGCCCTCTCCCCACATAGGGGGCAGCTCTGTGGTGGGATGTAAAGGGGAATGTGGTGAAATGCAACAGCTGGATCATGCAGATTTGCTTAGCTCTAGGAATAAGGTGTTCTCAACAGCCTGCCAGATTTCCACCTCAGTGTTGGTGTGGAGGGAGGGTGAAGCAGATGAGGGGGAAAATACTTTGTGGTTTTGCCAGGTGATATCTGAGAGATCACCAGGGTGGGCAGAAGCACAGAGGACCATGCACGAGAAGGATACAGGAGAAACCATGATAATCGTGGTCCAAGATTTCAGGATATGAAATGGGGGCTGAAAGATAATGTAGGGCAAAACAATAGACAGCCTTACAGGTACATAGGTGAAGTTTGCTTTGATCCATCTGCATCTGGCATCTGCACCAACATCCAGAGAAGTGGCTATTATTTCAGAAGACAGTTAAAGTGTCTTGGTGTCGGCAAGTTCACGAAGCGCTTGAGTGAAAAACTGCAGCAATGCAGAGCACAGTATAAGACTCTGAACTCAATTGCCTGGGGAAATGCTCCTACAGTTAGTTTGGTCCCAGTGTGCAAGGTGGTGATTTCAAACTCAGGTGCATCAGTGGTGCACACAGATACACATGGTTTGCTTAAAAGGACAGTAGTAGTTAGATGGGAGAGAAAAGAGTACTTCAGAAAACAGCAGCAGGAGTCTATCCCATTCTTTATGTATGTTTAGAGCTATCAAGGCCACAGAGCTGGAGGCTGCAGCAACTAAGGCATGAAATTAAGCCTTGGGCAGAAGCTGAGTTGATAGCATGTCATAAGGTCCTTTTTCTGAGTTGTTTGAACAGCTTACAGTTTTCCTATAGTTATTGCTTATTCAAAGATGATTGTGGAATTATTTCCATGAGTAATTCTTGGCTGCTGTATCCTTTGCAAGCAGTTCACTCCAGTCAGTTGATAGCTGAAATTCAAGACCAGTCAGTCCCTGTTCACATAGGTCACTTGTTCTGCTTCAGAGAAGAAATTGCTTTACAGCAGATCATGTCCCGGGGTTGCCAGTGCCATGTGTCCTCACTTCCCATAGACCAGAACTCTCAGACTGGGGCAGAAGGACAAGTCCATTGCTGTTCCCTGTCCTCACAAGTGCCAGTACAGCATTTTGAAAATGTGGGATGGAGTTTTCCTGAGTGCTTTTAGTAGCTGCTCCAAACTCACTTTTCAAATGAGTTGTCCAGCCAGTCAATGTACTTTGAGCAGTAACAAGAAAGACAAGCACCATAGGATGCCAGCAGAATCCTGAGCCTTGGCAGAATCCAGTGTCCCTGAGCAGGCTCAGGCAGCACTGGACAGGATCAGATGAGGATCCAAACTGAAGTGAAAAGTTAACCACGATCTATCAGCTTCCCAGGCTCAGCAGTGTGAACAGACACATTCATGTGAGAACTACAGAATTTATCAGAGATAACAGAGCCTTAATGGGAGACAGAGTAAAACAAAATCAATATACACAGAGAGAAGATCCTGCTTTCAGGCTCCTTTCACAAAAGACTGGACTGTTTTAAATAATGCTTCAAATATACCTAGGTTGCTAATTGCAGTCCACATACTGTACAAGGAGACAAATATAAGACCTGAGATTTTCAAAGCAAGGACATCAGGAGGAAGAATACATTGGTTCAGTGGGGAAAAGTGTCACCATAAGATGATATAATAGTGCATTTGTTTCCCCAGCAGCTTTTCCAGCTTCTGTGCTTTGAAGTTTTTCATTTTATAGTCTCAATTACACCCTGAAAATAAACCAAGAGCTCTTCCATCTTAATGAACTGCAGGACTTAAAATTATGATTTTATTGCATTTCCTATCCTGGTGAGGTTAACTAGAGACTGGAAAGTGCGCACTACCCATTAGGGATCATTAGGAAAACATTTGGAAGTTACACAGCTTCCTTGGACTTTTACCATTAATAGTTCCTTTGAGGCCATTCAGAGGAAAAACAGGTTTTCTTAAGCAAACATTAAACTGTTTGAATAAATATACTATCTATGACAGCTCCACTAGTACTCCAAGGATTTCCAAACCCTTCTCTTCTCCCTACCTTCCTACGAATCCTTCAAAACTTTATATGCACTATTATGCAGGCTGTTGGTGGCTTCCTGGAAAGCAAGACCAAGACCAGCTGCATAAAAACATGGAAGAGACTAGTAGGCACCTGGGAAGACTGGAAATGTGTTTAGCTTTGTCCTGTTATTCTGTTTCACCTGCCCTTTCTTGCACTGCATTTACAGCCCATTCCTCTCTCCATAGTTGGCACTGGGCTGGCTCCACATACTCTGCCCCAAAGGTGCTGAGTGACCCACTGTCACTGCCTGGCATCCTTTGCCTGTTGAATTCAGCTCCTGTTGGGAGCTGCCTTGCCAAAACCTTTTCCACACTATGATGGAAACCAAGTTAGAAATAACTCAGGAGCTGGCAAGATTTCTCAGACCTTTCATTTTGTGGAGTGTTTTGCTGCCAAGCTATGTTATTCACATCTTCTTGGAGATCTGTAGGATGATTTTTTTTAATGCATTTCCCTCTGAGGTGGGGGATGAGAGATATAAAGCCTAACACTTGCAAAATCCCTGTATTCCAACGTAAGAGTCAGCAAGCTAAGAAGTATGGTGATTAGGAAGTGGAGCTGTCATCAATCATGTCGTGTTCAAGCATGTGGGATGAGCCTAATGCTTCTGCAAGGTCATATTCAGTGCTCCACTTCTCCATAGCTGCTGTATCTGGAACTTGGGATCACCAGGTTGGGGAAAGGTTGCACTCTGCATGTTTATCACACTAGGTGCAGCTTTACTGTAGCTAAACATGAGGCAAAGGGCACAGGTCTTCAGTCTAATGTCCACCCTGGCCAGGGAGGTTGTACAACATTCACATCTCCTTCACTCTCTATATACATGTCCTAGAAAGCAAATTCTGCAACACGGTTTTCTGAAAGATTATAATCAGTGACAGGGAGAGCTAACAGCCATTGTGTGGCTTGCACAGCAAAACAAAGTACAGCCTAATTGGCCTCTGTGAAGTGTTCAACAGCAAAGAATCACCACACGAGAAGAAGGTCTGTGTCACCCAAAAGCAAGATCAAAAGTCAATCTATCATTATGTGGTCAAAACCAATGCTTTGTAAAAAATAAAAGGGGATCCTTCTCCTCAAGGTCAGAGAGTGGTAGAACTGAATCAAAGGAGAGCCTCCAGAAAGGGTTCCTTATTTGGAGGAGGCACCACCACAGGCATCAATCAGACTGCCATTGATCCTTTCATTAGGTTAGTGCTGGCCCGGGAGGAGAAACATGGACTGCTTCATATTAGAAAGCAAAGCAGACAGTTGGAAACCTGTGTTTAAAATATGTATATAAAAATCTCTGCCGCTGATTGTTTATCTGTTAGTCTCTGGCCAAAAAGCATTTTCAGCGAGAGGCTGTCAGATGTGGTACTTAGGGACATGGTTTAGTGGTGTATTTGACAGTGCTGGGTTAATGGCTGGACTCTATAACCTTAGAGGTCTTTTCCAACCTAAATGATTCTATGGCTCTATTTTATGAAACAGTCATATAAAAGTTATTCTCACAACAAGCTAAAAAGACGTGGGGGGGAGGGGGCCGAGAATGGAGGCTTGGACATCAGGTCTTCATAATCTACAGCTATGTGTGGGCAGTGGAAAAATACTACTGAATAACTAATTACCAAAAGCATTGGGTAAGAGAAATCTGATTTAAATATTTGCAGGAGGTAGACAGAAAGGTGCCGGCTTGAAGTTTTTAATTACTTTTATTTCTGGCAGGAATCAGATATACTTCTAATAATAACTATGGGCACATCGTATTAGTCAGAAAAGTGGAGGATACTTATTTCTAGTTGCAGGGGAGAACAAAGTAGGTAGGAAATGTCCTGATGCAGGTGCACCAAGGTAAAGGGTAGTAACTGCAAGAATGAAACTTGTGGACTGCTGTGGCACTGGCAAGGCAGCTCTACCCTCAATTTCAGGGCAGGGAATGCTCCAGGACACCTTTTGCTCCTGGGGTCAGCGAGGCTGGCTGAAAACCTTCTGTAAGCATGTTGACTGTCTTCTTCTTCCTGACCTGAGCCTGCAAAGCTTGTGATGTCGATGAAGAAAGAGATGCATCATCAGAGACCATGGGGCCAATCTGCAGCTGCAGCAGTGCTGCCTGACTTTGTGGCTGGTGCCACCACAGGGTGGGTGACAGTCCCTTTGCCATGGCGGAAGGTTTCCCTCTCCTCGGGGAGCTCTGATCTGGGCAGTGTGTTTCATTGCTGTGACTCTTCTCACCTCAGCCCTCATACAGCTCTGATTTCTGGATGGAGGATTTTCTAAGTATGCTCACGAAGAGAATGGATAGACTGTGGTTTATGGCAGACAGTCACACCCCAGCCTGGCCATCACTGAGCAGGGCAGAGACTGAGTCCCCACCGCTGGCACTTCTGCTCAGAGACAACCCCACATCTCTGGGCTGTCCCTCTCGGGTATGGTCTTTTCCAGGCGCTCTGCTGGGGCCACATGCAGTGCCTCCAGCCTCCCTGGCTGCCCCGTCCATTGTTCAGTTGCTCTCCCAGTGATACCAATGACATTTTTTGAGTCATTCCATTTCTCCACCGCAACATTCTCCTGTCAGCTAGTTAACATGGTAATTATACAATGAGCACACATCAAAGCAAAGCTGTCTTGGTAGAGCAGTTTCCATACGCTGCTTACCCTGCATGTCCCACAGTCTTCCTATTTCCCCCCCTGTTGCTTTTATTTCTACAGTGTCCAACACAACCACTTTGTTTGTGCTCAGTGCGCTTCCACATGCCATTGGTGACATCGCTTACCGCCCTGCTCACCATCGACAGATCCCTATTTGATTGCTGAGGCATTAAATATGTACACTTGTGCTGGCGTACGAAATCTGTGACCACATTAGCCACACTACCAAGTTCAAGAAAATCCAAACTGAGTTATGGTGGGGAAACAAGTTCCCATATCAGCTGAAGAAAGAGTCTGAATTAACTAGAACACTCATAGGCTTAGATTTGGCTTCCAAGGTCTTCCCAGCCCACATTTCTCTCTGGACTGTGCTATTTTTCAGTTGGGCTGTCTGTTCCTACTCCTGCCAGCAGAAGAAGCCTCTGCAAGACATGAGGCTGGGTCGCCAGTTCATTTTAGGTGTATGAACCACCACAGTGTCTTCCCCAAGCTAGGTCTGGATCACAGATTCAACCCGACCAAAGTGACACTTTGACTTCATTGGGACAAAGTAACTATTCAGCAATTACCACAATACCCATCTACAGAGGCAGCCAAGCCAAGACATTTCACTGTTCTCCCGTATTCCTTGTACCAAGACTGGGCTTTTTCATTCCTTATTCAGTAGATTTTATTTTGGGCCTATCAAAGGCCCCCCTTTTACAACTCCAGCTGCACACATGTTACAAGGAGGTGAATTCCTGCACTCCTGTTTTTCCATATCCAGCTTCTCAGACACAGCCAGACTTATATCACAGTGCTGCTGCCAAAGGGGTTCATATCCCACAGAAGGGAGGAAAAGAGGGAGCTGCTCTGTAGAGCAGCCCACAGCTCTGAGGAGCCTCCACAGCTCCCCTGGCTCCTCACCCCACTCCTGGGAAAGCATGTTCCAGCTTTCCATATCTCTCTACCATGGGCTCTTCTGGATATTCAGTAGGTCCAGCCACCAAACAGGAACCAACCTACAGCCTGTTTCAGGCACAAGGTGCTCTAAGCACCAGGTTTCAGGAGGCAAACACCTCCCTGACTGCAGCACCTGCTGGCTGGGCCTCACTGGCTATCAGAAAATGGCCCAAACATGGAGATGCAAAGCTAGAATCCATCAGCCTTCCACAAGGCCACGTGGAGCACAGGTATGGGTAAGAAGCAGAGCAGGTAAATCTGTCAAAAGGCAGTGAGCTCAGGTCCCCTTTCCTGAAGTGCTGTAGACACTTCTGGAAGTCTAAATAACTGGCAGACAGTCTCAGACTTCACTGTGGAAAATCCAACAAGTATCTTCGTTTTTTCCTCAGATGTAGATATAGTCTCATGCATCAGAATCCAGCATACCCGGACTCCATCCTTGATGGTCTTCGAACATAAAGCATCTTTTATCACGATGCATGACTGCACAGTTTACAACCACCTCTGGTATTTTTGTTATCCTGCATCTACCATTAAAGGAAACAAGCTGCAAAATCCCCAGCCTAATGCTTAGAGAGCTTACTATGAATGAAGAGAACACCCCGTTTGAGTTTTATGGTCCTTGCAATCAATAGCTTAATCCTAAAGTTATTCATTTACATGATTCCTGGCATAAGTCGCAGCAGCTCTCCAAAACCAGTCACAAATTAGATCCAATCCTACGCACGGAGCATACAAAGGACAGAGGAGGAGGTGTAATTAAGTGATGCACAAAATTTACAGTGCAATTAGACGATAGAGTACAAAAGCCCTCTGCTCTCAGAGCTTGGCTAAGGAGTACAGGGACACCACTCTCTCCTTCCTCTGTATTTCAGCAGTCCTGGGTTAGACTTTGTAAACCTTTGGACAATGACTACATTAACCGTGGGTTTTGTTTAATTTAGCACCCCTTAAGGGTGAGTTTGCCAGTGGGGTGCAAGTAGTTCAGCACACATGAGCACACTTGGGGAAGATCTCATTTCTTCAGGTTACCTTGAAGAGGCCCCTTTAAAAACAACTACCTTTTCCTAAAGGTAATCTTCAGTATTTTTCCTTTAATATCTTAACATCTGACATGTGTTTTATATAACATCAGATTCGTATTCACTCCGAACTCCTTAAAAATCTTTGAATGTATCTACATTCACTTCGTTCATTCCTCTAAAAGAACGTATCACCTATCGGAAGGCTAAAACTAGATGGCACAGCCGAGAAGGAAGATCTGAACAAAGGCAATAGTAGATATTATTTCAGGCTGCTTTCTGAGCTATGGTTCTGCAATTCAAAATGTCTAATGACCTTATTTGATTGTATCCATGCCAACAAAAAGATATAAACAGCTTTAATCACTGTTTCGCGTTGCTCTTGACCCCCTGCTTGGCTTCATTATTTTCCTTTTAGCCACATCAAGGCACAACACTCCAACTAAATCACTCAACCACTTGCTGAAGACCTGTCCACGTAAAAAGATTTTTTTTATCATCTTGTGGGATTTTTTGTACTGCTGTTTAACAAGCAGCAGCCAAGCTGGGTGTTTGCTCAAAAGCAGCAGCTAGGTAAGGAATTAAAGTCAAAAGCCCTTGCTTACTCCTTTATTTTCTGATAAATTTCTAAATTTATTACCCTAAACTGATTAATGTCCAAAGACAGGGAGCAGGTTACAGCTTCTGGTCTCCTGTTTTGTCACTAACGATGCTGGAGGAAGAACAGGACAGGGAAACAAAGGGAAAAGGAAGCATTAACAGTTCAAGTCACAGTAAGTGTTGGCCTGCTTAAACTAATAATATCAGACAATTCTCTATAGTCGAAAACACCCACAATCCTCCTACAGAGTGCCAAGCACTCCATGATCAGTGAACCATGTTCTAATGACACATTCTGTCATAGAGCTTAAAGGTTTGAAATATTAAATCTTTTCTCTCATGCATGCTAACAGCAAATGAATCTGATGCCCATCTATTAATGAAGTTTGTCTGTCTCTTGATCATTATAACGAGGGCATTAGCTAGCATTACTTCCCCCCACACACTTTTTTTAAATATGGAAAAAAAAGAATGTCAAGGAGCACACCAAATGTGACACATAACTACAAGTTCAAAAGGTCATTGAGGATTGAGGTCAGATAGCATGGAAAAAATCTTGTGCCCTCCTAAAAAGTAGGTCATTTCTTTGAGCCCTGCATGGAAAAAGGAAAAATCCTGAGGCGTATGTGCAACTTCTGTTCTGTAAAAGAAATAACTTAAATTTTGTTTCCTTTTTGAAAATACCTCTTTTTTCTTTCCTTGTTCTGAAGTCGTTCTTAATGGGTTATTGACACATTCTGGGAAAAGGATCACAGAACCACAGTATGTCTAATTTTTCTGACATCTAGGTCTGTTGCCTGTTAAATACTCTAAGTGTCAATGACTCCTAGAATTTTCTAAGGCATATGTTTTTCTTTCTACTTCATTTTTTGCTTGATTTCATCAGAGTGATTTGGGAGTCCCAGCTATTTTTTTAGGCTACATGGTGAGAGTACTATGGGCACAAAAGCTCCTGCTCAGTGCCACAGGACTTGCTGATGAGCACTCAGTCTACCCTGTGCTTCCAGGCACGAAAAACTGACAACTGACAGCCAGCTAACTTCATCCTAGAGATGGCTTCTGTGGCTTTGAAGAAGTTCTCCAACATCTGTGCTGTCTCTTTCTTGCTGTAATTCAGGTCTACTATGTCTTATCCAGCACAGGCAAAGAGAGCAGATTATTTCCTCTTCCCATTACCCAGTTCTTCTCTTCTTGAAGTTGAATAACAGTAATTGATTTAATCCTTCATCTTGCTCATTTCTGTAGACTTCATATCATTCTCCCTGCTCTTTTTCAGATGTCTACATTGGCACACAGTGCTGTCACTGCAGCTTTACTGGTGTTGAGAGGAAATTTGTAGGTGTTTCAGGACATACAAATCAAGGTACATCCTATAGCAGCATTTTCTCCCCTCTCCACAACAGTACATCTCCAAGCTGAGGACCCGCAGTGACAATTGAGACTTTCCTGACTTAATGACCCTCTCTGAGTGGAAAAGTAGTTCTGATTCCTGCCTGGCAAATGAGATGTAGACTTTTTCCACTTTTTAAGAACATACAGAACTGCAAGATGATAAACTGCATAAACTGATGATCACTCTGTTTGTACTCATCACTTACTACTCCCTCAGACAAAACTCTGTCGGTATATAAAAGTTATTGTTCTTAATGAACAGACATGAAATCCCACTTGAAGAGCAGGTTCCTCAGCCTTCTGGGCACTTCTGACCACTTAAGATAGCTTCAAAATAAAATATTGGTATAGGTAAACTCCTAAATATTTTTGTTGTGGGAGTTAACAAGAAATGTTGTTCTCCCAGTCACAAGTCTTGCAGCTATACCTATGATAGGACTGTGCCTGGGCCCCATTGTTAAATCTAATCTGCTGTAAAACTGCTTATTCAAGAGATTATTAACATTTGTGATTAAATACTTAGCTAAAGTGCAAAACATAATCTTGAGACTTTGCTGTCTGGGCTTCTAGATAACATCATAAGCACCACAAGCACACTAAGTACCTCAATAGTGTACAGGGTTATTAGCTTAATCCAATGTGAGAGCACAGGCATTCCCTCCCTGTGCTCCCTATACACTTCATCTTGATGAAAACATTGTAAGCACTTTTGCAGTCCAGCAGTCAAGGCAGCAGAATAAATGCTGTGGCTGTGAGGCTGTTTCAAGGTAGGGTCCTAATCCTAAGCAGTACTGAATATCCATCTCTCTCGATGCAAGATGTGGTGCTGTGCACTCACCACCACTGAGGATCAGAACTGGTGGCGTTGGCTATGATTCCAGAGAAATTTAGTGGAAAAGGAGGGAAGGGGAGGAGATAACAGATGAATACCAAAGCAGACCAAAGAGGGAGGATGGAGCTGGCACAGTTTCTAAACACTTGCAGTCTTGAAGACCCAAAGAAGTTGATATATTTCTGCTATCCTCCATTTCCAGAGAGAAAAGGGACCCTTTCCTGTGCTAGGGTGCTGCCATTTGTCACCAAAACTGAACTGGCTCTGCCATCAGGAAGAGTACGAGTTCTCCCTGGATTGGCCATCACACCATGTCCACATAGCATCAAAAGGTCTATCAACAGTTTGCTAGAGCAGGCACCTCATGTCAAAATTTTATCTTACATCTAGATTTTCAAAAACATTAGACACTGACTTGCACAAACCTCTCTTCAAAAAAACCGAATTATTCAAGTGCAGGTAGGTAAGATACCTGCATATTAAACAAATACATTTTGGTCCTTATCTAAGTAAGCCAGTTATCACAGAATCACAGAATCACAGAATCACAGAATGGTTTGGTTTAGAAAGGACCTTAAAGATCATCTAGTTCCAACCCCCCTGTCATGAGTACACCCACTAGATCAGGTCACTCAAAGTCCCATCCAACCTGACCTTGAACACTTCCAGGGATGGGGCATAAACAACTTCTCTGGGCAACCTATTCCAGGGTATCCAGGCTTCAGCTCTAGCCAGGAAGACAGAAATCCTCGGGAAAGAAGTTAATCCCTGACCTGCTCAGGTGCCTATTCCAGCTGCATGAGATTGCCTTTCAAAGGTGCCAGACTCCCTACCCTGAACACACAGGTAGTCCAGAAAGGTAGTTTGGATTGTGCTTTTATGGGGCTAAATTAAGTTCCAATGAATTTCATTTAACATCACCCAAAAATCCTGCTGAGGTGAGACACAAGTCATCTCATCCAAAATTATACCATGCACAAGTGACTGCCAGCCTACATCCTGAACCACTCTTTCCTGGATTTCACAGGGATCAGAGGTAACCTTGGTGTCACAGACTCATCCCCTGTAGCATTCAATTGGGAAAGCTTTCAGCTTCTTCAGTTCAAAACTTCATAACCACAAAGAGATTTTCCTAGTCCAGAACAATCATAACCTCACCATAAGAAACAATGCAGCAGTGTTTCAAAATAAGCTCCAAGCATTCAAATCTGGACTCAAAGATACCTCCCAGAACAATGGTTTTGCTGAACGCTGCTTGTGCTTTTAGAAAGTGGAGCTGCTTTTGAAATAACATAAAAATCAGAGCTCTATAGCTGGGCTCTGGCTCGCTCTTGCTTAGTCTCTTTCCTCAAGTGATCATTTAATTTCTAACATGTCCATCTTAATGAAATTCTCTATCTCATCCTGTTTTGGTGTCACTTTATTATTATTCATCAAAAACAATAAATAATTCTTCCTTCTGTGACTACAAATACATGGCAAAAATCAGCCTACCCCAGGCAAAGCAAGTGAAGTAAATGTAGCCAAGTCAAACTGGAATGCCATGAGAGTATTAGCTAGATTAAACATTAACAATTACTTTTCTCCTTTTGATCACTGAAGTAGCAATGAAGCAGTAGAAGGAAAGGCTAAGATGTTGACATATTTTTTTATTATCTTTAGTCTTCTTTTTTGAAGTCTTGGGAACAGGCTCCACAAATACTTCCCAAGTCAAAGGCAGAGAATCATGTTATTTATTTCACCAGTGAGGAGGCTGGGCAATTTTACTAATAACTATAGCTTGATTTATTCTTTCAAAAATTATCAGGAAAACAACCATATGAAAACTGTGAGGAAAAAAATTAATTCCATTTTAAAAATTGCTAACTTGAGCGCTAGGCAGTTTAAAGAGATTCAAACATAAGTAGCACAACAGTGGAAATCCAGCTAAGTTTTATTTTCTTTGCTTTTCTCATTTTCAGTCATTCCTGCCTGTATTGGTTCTGCGAGGACTGGGAACAGCTTCCCTATACCTTATAGTAAGAAGTGTTCATTCCTGTCACTTGCCTATGAGTCCTAAGAGAGACCGAGGACATCCAATCCTTTCTTGTTCTGTGTTGAATAAAAAAGAAATAACAAACCTGAAGCAATTCTCACTCTGAAACAATTTACTATTATATAGTCTGTAGGCTGCAGAAAACACTGGGGTTCACAGGAGATGCAAATTGAGCTGTTCCTGACCCATCCGAAGAGTTCTTCCATTATCCCTAAGTTTACTTTAAAAATCTCAAATAGAACAGCTTTGTATCAAGAAATGCACCAATTTCTGCTTTTCTTTTCCTTTCCTCTCACATCCACACCCAAATCCCACCACTTCCACCTCTCTGCATGTCAATACAAACTTTGGTGTAAACACCAGGCACATGAAGACCCAAGACAGGTCTGAAGACACCAGCTGGCAATTGTGGGCAGCGCATAATCCGTGCAAGCAATTAAGTATCAATTCAGCCATAAATTTTTACAGGGTAACCACATACTGTAACACAACATGTCTCTTAAAAGCTCATATTCCTGAGATCAGAGTGTTAGTGGAGTTGTCAAAAAGCAGCTGCAGCATCCCATTGCCAATGAATCTGGATGTCATTGACTCACAGGTCATTTTGTCAGTGTTACCACATGGACTTTGCCTTTTTAAGGCTTGCTGACAGCCAGACCAGCAGCAGCTCCCATGGGAGGACCAGTGGCCACAGTCAGCCCAGGTCCCACTGGGCCTCATTCTGGGCAGCACTCCCAGAGGCTCTGAAGGTGCATTCTAAATGCTATCTGGAGGAGACATGAACTTAACACAAATTCCTGCTTCCTCAGCAGAGGCCTGGATCTTGTATCAATACTAGGAGAAATTGCAACTGATTTACTAAGCTTTCTGCATTTAATCCACCTATTTAAATTTGTAAATTCACTGCTACTTCTTGAGTTACCAAGCTCGTTTCCTTTACAAACTTACCAGAAAAGTAAACGTGTTACAGCAAGTCTGCTTGTCATCTCCCTGGACAAAACCATAAGCATCTCTGAACCAACATACACAGCCTTGACACCTGGTTGCTCCCTTTTACTAAAGTGCATCTAGGTCTCCTGTACAAGTACGTGCTCTAGTGCTGAACCTCCTTAGGAGAACAAGAGAGCCCTTGGGTCTAATTAAGAAAGAAGAGTATAGCTACAAGCAGTTTAGGGAACTGAGTCCTTTTGGGTATTACAGGCTTGATCATTAAACTCAGCTCGGGTTTGGAGAAGACTTCAGATAAGAGATCAGTCAAGAGATCAGTCTCCAGAGCTGCAGTAGTTGTTTGCCTTGTCAGGCAGTAAATGTGTTTTGCTTTTTCTCCCTCCCTTCCCCACAGAATTAACTCATGACTGATACAAAAGCACCAAGAAGAAAATTGTCACTTTGAAAAATTTACTGTGAAAAAGCCTGCTTATATTTCCTGATGCTCTTTCACACAAACTGTGGGGCATTTTGCCACTGTAGTGATTTCACAGTTGTTTGTGGTGTGGTTCTATCATAAGCTTATGCCTAATATGAATGCTGCCATGGGCTGGAGGATAATGTGTGATCTCTACAATAGAGATAACACAACAGAGTCCTGCAGCTGCAAGGCTGTTAGACATCACCTCAAGCAGTTCTGAGTCAAAAACAATGTCTCCGGGTGACGTTCCTGCAGATATTCTCTGCCAAAAAATGTCAGTGAATGTCTCACTCTGAGTCACAAAGCAGCTCTACAGAGAAGGCACAACTCGAATCACAGTGTTGCCTGCTGAGAGTCCTCATCCTTCCTCTTAGAAAGCAGAAACCCCAAAAGTTTAGACCTTGGGGCTTGGAACTGACCAGCAGCGTTCTTAAAATGAAATTAAGATTATACTGCTTTAATGAAAGAAACTAAATGTTATATATAAAAACTGATTTGGGAAAATCGCAGTGATGGAAAAACTTATGTATGGAAAAGTCTGGGCAACTGCTGGACTGAAACATGGGTGCAGTTTCTACTTCAGACCATCTCCAAAGCATTCATGTTTATGCAAATAGATCACAAAAGAATTGTGGGAAGAAAAAGAAATGCATTTGGTAGCATTTAAATTGCCTTTACATTGCCAGGTGGGACTAAGTGCCAAGTGATCATCTTATTAGTTTGATACATGCTCTGTTATCATGAGGAAGATGTTTTTCAATGTAAGTAATCCCTGCCCAATCCACATTTGAGATGCTATGATGGGATACCATAGACTGTTTTGTTCCGTGGTTATAAATGTGAAATGCAGATTCCAAATCTGTAAAAGAGCTTATAAAATAAGCAGAGGGTCTGTTACCTTAAATTCATGGCAAAGTAAGTATTTTGTAGCTCATTGTAGAATAGGGGATCATTTTCATGGTTTAGATTCGCTATATTAGGTTTTCATCATTTGAAGAACAGTTCAGACACAGTTTCAAAAGACAAAATTAAGGAAAGGAGTTGGCAACTGAATATTTCTCTATAGAACCATGTAATAATTTAGAGAAGTATAGGAAAACACCTCTTCAGGTGACAGCGAACTTGAGGAATATAACCAATGATCACCACATAGTGAGAAGGAGAAATATATATAAATAATGGTCATTAGTTTGACTAGGTTAGAAAGAAATAGAGTAACATGTTCATGTTTTCAAGAGAAGCATTTTTGCCTTTGTAATTAAGTTAGAGTTATCTCAATTTGATTTTCCTGTCTGACATCCAGCAGCATTTCAACTGTAAATGTCCTGAATAAAAATGCTGTCATAGGAAAAATCTGGCATTACTTTGTGAAGAGACAGTTGAGTTTAGTTTGGTTTGGGGGTTTTTTTTAAAGAATGGGCATAAATGCTTCCATGTGTTGACGTGTCCCTGCTAGCAGTTAACTTGTCCTACTATTTCACTGAGCACTGGAGGCTGACTGGGGAGCTCTGCTATCACCCAAGTGGGCAGCTCAGCTAGGGGGCCTGCTCACCTTCCCTCAACAGATATTCCTGGCCAGCAGCTCCATGTGTTTATGGCTGCAAAACACAGGAGTGCCAGTGTCAAACCCAAGCCAGCATCTTTCCAGTGAGCTCTAAAAGTTCAGACCACAAAGCACTGGCGCTGGTGCAGCACTGCTTGCTGGATGTCCCTCTGAGATTTGATGAAACCAAGGAACAGCAGGGGAGAGAAAGACAGAAAGAAGTGAGGAAAAAGAGAGGCTAGACAGAATACAGGGGATGTGATGCAATGCTCCCACGCTGGTGCCTGGGCCGTGGAGCAGAGCCTGGCCACCGGCGTGGCTGAGGAAGGAGGTGGCAGTGATCTCTCCTGCTGCTGAGCTTCTCCACGGTGCCTGACCAGAGTTTTGGTGGATGAGCTTCTATGGGTAGGGCTGACCTTCTGGGGGGACACGTGGTGGTCCTCCCATCCTGATATCCCCATCATGATAAATTCTACACCCAGAAAATACATGTCATGGACTGAAACAAGAGCTCCCTGTGCAATGCCAGGCACCAGCTCTTTCATGTATCACCAAAACTTCGGATTCAGCACAAAGGATGCAGGAAGCGCGATGACAACAATTCAAAGACTCTTCTTAGCTTTTCCCTACAGTCATCCCTTTGAGCCTCAAACTGTCTGTAGTTTCAAAGCTCTGTGTCTGAACTGCTGCATCCCAGAGGAGACCCAACCCTTAATGATTATTGCGCCTTCTGTGTCCATATTGAATTACAATCTTGTTAACACTAAGACTCTCTAAGTTCCTGGGTGTTTTGAAGATCTCACTGTTTTTTCAAAATAACCAGGGGCTTCCCCTTTCGACACTGCCTCTTACAGTTCCTAATTCCCAGCTCTTCCCCAGCAGGGTGGGGCTCCGACTCCATCACATGGCTTACAGGGCTGGAGCCTCGAAGGACAAGATTGAGTAATGAAAACAGAGAAAGCTGGTTATGTTCCTCCATGAGGACAAGGAGTATTTTTTTTGAGCTGCTGAATTTCAGACAGCACCAGCAGAAAACATAGTTAATGCCAGCATGTTCGAAGTGGTGCTGCCAGTGCCTTCCTCAAGTAGCTCCAGCCATGGACCAACACTGAAGGAACTGTTTGCACAGTGAAAGCCCACTTATAGTCACTCAGACCTTTCTCACCATCTAACTCCTTTCTCCATCTGCTGCAAAGTCTGTGAGCGGGTCTGGTGCACACTGCAGGGGGAAACCAGGCCCAACAAGAGGATGTCCTAGAGCACTGAGGACAGGAAGCCCCAAGGCCAGTTTCTCTCCATGCCATGGCACCAGAGTCTGGCCTCAGCAGTGCAGAAACATTGCCTTTCTAATGCAGAAACAGACCTGCCAGCACATGGCACAGGAACTGTCTGCATGGGAAACAACAAAATTCAGCAGCAACTATACAAAGAGAAAGTTTAAAAAGTGCAGAATTGACCGTGAGGAAGTCCCAAACAAGTTTTTGTGATAGTAGGAGATGAAAAAAATCTAACATCTATGGAGAGATATTTATACCCCAGGGAGGACAGTAGCTCTTTCCTCGCCTGCTAACCCTCCTCACCAGCATGGGCAGCTGTTTCCCTCCCATGGGCAGGGCTGGCTGGCCATCAGGCTTCCCTGCTCACACTCAGGACACTGTCACCTCCCCTGCCTTCTCTCCCTTATTGTTTCTCCCCTCTCCTTGCTTTCCCTAACAAGTGCTATCTCCTAGTCAGGATTTTTTGTTATCAATATTTCATTCTCCTGTTCTTTTCATTTTGTTCATTTGTTTCTTAATTTCTCCATAGTCTGGAAAAGCTAAAAGTGCACAGCCAGCTCTGCCTCCAGTGTGTACTTTGGGAGCCAAAAATACAAAATGGAAATTAGCTTTAAAATAAAACATTATTTCATTAAGTAACTCAGAAATGTCGTCTTGCAACATACCCTGGTGATCACACAGATGTATATTATTCACTCAAAAGAACTGCATGACATATTTGAATATTGCCTTTTAAATATTTTTGAAAGAACAAGACACCTTAAACCATATTCTGAAACTTGGAACTGGAGCAAAAAATAACCTCTGATTTGAAACAACTTACAATACGATTTCTTGGCAAAATGTGTATATTTTCTGAGTTTCTTTCTGCCTACATCTTCTGTTTCAATATAAATTATTCTTCAGAATTCAGTTGGGCATATTCAGCCTTATAACAGTTTTCCTTCTGAAGCGTGAGGAGTACAAAAACCAATGCACAGGTTTTTTCTGAACCTGCAGCATACCTGGCTGTTCAATGGTAAGAGTACAGAAAGAAGCAGCTTACACAGGACCAAACTGCCAGCACAGGCTGTTGTTAAGGGATGGGGACTGCTACACATAAGTTCCGTGATGGTTATAATGAACAGATTACTAAGAGCTGGAACAGACTCCCCATGGAAGTGGTTATGGCACCAAGTCTGACAGAGTTCAAGAAGTGTTTGGACAATGGTTCAGGCACATGGTGTGATTTTTTGGGTTGTCCTGTGTAGATCTAGAAGGTGGACTTGATGATCCTTGTAGATCCCTTCCAACTCAGAATATTCTATAATACTATGATTCTAGTTAACAAATATGAGATTGAGTAATAGAAAAGGGACCTTATGGATATTTTCTATCCCTCTCTCAAGGTCTTGCTGCTGAGGGCTGTGAAAGGAGTTGCATGATACAGAAAAAGAGTTTCACACAGCAGCAGAATGTAAAAACAGTGTGACATCCTGAGGTCCGTCCCAGAGAGTCCTCCCTTGGGACAAAAATATGCAGCTCTGCCCTAGGCACCAACCCTGCCTCACTGTCCTGCTTTCCCTACTCACTCAAGGAATATCCCAGCTCCTGGTGCTGCCACAGACCCCCACACTTGCCCACATCTCTGGCTGTGAGGTGCAATACACATCCACCAGGGTTTTGTGCCATCTGGAACACAAGCTGAGTCTACCATGAGAGTCCTCCTTGTATGTGTCCTACACTGGCTCCGGCTGTGTCCCACAAGTGGTCGGTCATCCCTTCACCAGCTCTCACCTAAGAGGTGGGAACATGTCTGTCCCTGTGGGTCTGTGCCTCTAATCATGGAGACCTCTCCTGCAAGCTTTCCCCTGTGATTCAGGGAAACAAGCATCTTTATTTGTGGTAATGATGTGATGCCTCACTGATGTGTATTTAAAGGTCTGAGATACAAACTTCATCATGGAAATCAAAACAGAAGATATCATGTTGGCTCTGCTGCCCTACTTGAAAGACTTGTGTATAGTGGGAAATGTGGACTTGCTACCATCATTTTTGGAATCACCTTTAATTTTCAATAACTAACTGCAAGGAAGTGAAGAGTTTGCATCAACCCTCCCAAAGTTAGTAGAAACACTTAGCTGGGTGTTGGATTTGTTGTGGATGAGACATAGCAATCCTATGGGTTATTTGTTAACTGCATCAACTGCTTACTCTTGGTGCTATGCGACTGCTCATCGCAGACACATGATGCTATCATTGAACCCCAGACAGTGCCCAAGCAGAGTTCTTTCCAAGGACATGTGTGTACTTGCAGAAACAGAGGGATGACAGATGAGAAAACTCTTGTGGTTTGTTTTTCCATGTAAACAAAAATGCTTTTTCATAAACACAACCAAGGACGCAGGGAGCTGCACTGGGAAAACAATCTTAGGAAAACTACTCTTGGCTGCAAAATTTATTCTCCCTCCCCAGAAACACTAATGAGTTGATACTTAGCACTCAGTTCCCTGCATGCCATTAGGGCTGCACCAGAGGGACATGAGTTCAGAGATTCCAGGGACACTTCTCACAGCGATTCACCAGCTGTAGACTTCTGATTAGAGTGCAGGTTAAAGCCTCTAGATTTGAGATCGTGATTTCCCTCTGGAGTCCAACAGAGAGAGGTTGGCTCCTTCAGACAGTACCTGTGTTAGACGTCTGAAGTTGGATCATGCAAACATTCCCTCGTCCATCCTCAAATTCACTTAGGAATGGAAAAGAGCTGTGATTCACCCACAGACAGCTATCATTCAGACTGTCAAATGCAGGCTGTGCACAAAAGTTCTGCAAAGCCAAAGGACTGTAAAACAGCCCAGTAGCAGGATGGGGGACTCTGGGGCCTGAGGATGGGAAAAAATTTAAATTAAAATTGAAATGAGTGGTTTCTGAAGGCAGTTTCAGCAGCACTGCAAAGCCTGACTCCATGCTCTCCAAGGCCATGTCCAGATGCAGTTACTGGGAAATATCATGTTAGGGAGCTAGAGAAAATCCTCTTCAGGCTGTTTGTCTTCAAGAGGTAGAAAGTTTCTGGAGACTGGGGGCTACCCTCTGTGGTGGCAGAGATGGGGCTGGGGCCATCCATGGGCAGTGCTGTGAAGATGTCCCCATCCATGTTTTTCCTCAGTTCCCCAGTGAACATCCCTCAGCTCTTCTGCCCAACACAGGGTGTTGTTACTGGTCAGGCCAATGATTCGATAGCCCACTTATTGGGAGCATATGACAGACACTTACCACATACCCTGAATATTCTCAGTAGTTGCCATTTATGAAACTCAGGCTCCTTATTAACACTCCAAAGCTCTTAGAAAAGGTTAGACCTCCATATCGGAAGTGAAGTTTAATACTTTCCACTAACATTTTATGTAGCATTTTTATTGCTGATTGTAGCACAGCACTTGCGGTCTCATAGGGCCCCTTGCACTTTGTAGCCTTAAAAATAGATTTCTTTTTGTTGAGGGATGAAAATGCTTATTAGGATATTCAGGTACTTCTAGGAAAAAAAGCCCAGTGTTTGCAGCTGGCTCCATTTACTGATTAGAGTTTCATTAACCATGGTAATAGTATTCCTGCTAGTAAATACTTGCTGGAGTATTTACTTTACAATGCTAAAGTATTGCTAGAAAACAATACTCTCCTTTGTTTTCTCATTCCAGTGAAATTACCATAAGAATACAAAGGGGTCTGATCCCAATGGAGGGCTAGGTTGGGGTTACACACAAATGAACATATGCACACATGCCTAGATTATCTCTCATTCACCCAATTAACAGCCGTTATTTAACCAGTTTCCTTCTTACTTTTACACAAACAGAAGGTCTGCCTATATAATCAAAACATTTTCTCCACACAGCAAGAATTCCCACTTTCTGACTGGAAGAGTCAACATCTGACCCAGAACTGGAATTAACCATTGAAGTTTTAAAGAGTGGTAAGGAGTAAAGGTAGAAGGTTTTGCATGAGTCAGAAGAAGTGCTTGGGAGGAGGAGCGTGGCAGGACCGAACAGGGATGAACAGCAGGCAGTGGTTTCCAAGTCTCATTGTTTCCAGCCATTTTCCTTCTTGTTCCATCTATCTCTGCAGCTCCCTGTACACCCATAGAGTCCCCAAGCACAGCCAACTGTGCGATTATAGCTCTGTTTTACATCAGTGCCTTGTTAAATCAAGTCTGGTTCCTTGTTCTCTTTAGTCCTTTTAATTTGCATCCCTGAGAAATTTGTCTACAGTTAAGAGCCATCTGTCATCTCCTACAGAGATGTAATCCCTTTTGTAATTCATCTGTTACTCTCATAACTGCTAGAGATTGAGCAGAAATTAAACAAGGTCTGAATGTCTCAGAAGCTTGCCCTGTAAGACAAGAAAATAATATAAAACCTTTGTATGGTTTCCTCTGGAGCAAAAATTTAATCTGAGTTTACATCTCACTGGCTTTCTGAGGTCTCTTCTTAGGCTGAGCTTGTATTTATCTGCACTTTGAAAGGAGTCCCTCCCTTGGAGACAGTATCCCCCATTCACTGAAAAGCACAAAAAATTATTTACGAAGATTACTCTTTAGCAGAAAGTTACCTCTGCTTGACCCTACCCTACTCAAACACTTTTTGGATTGATAACAGTATTTGATATCCACCAAGGACGTGTTCAGAATTTGCCATACCATCAAGGGTATCTGCAAGGATTGTTAAGTGTTTGGGGACTTAACGGTACTGACACTTTCACTGATTGAAAAAGAAGTATATCAATTTTAAAACATAACAACTTAAAAAGAAAGTGCTTTGTTAGAGATTTTTCTTTTAAAGCCTTGCTGAGATTTGTACTGACAATAAACATGCACTGATGGACTGAATTAATTTCCTATGTGATCAAAACACATGATGTGTTTGATAATGGAATTAGAGAACACTGCTCTCATAAGGACATTGCTGCAATTAAATATTCTCTTCAGTCTCTGGCACAGCTGACATACAAACGTGCACAGGAGGGGGGGAAAGGGGGAAAGCAAGATGCATTTGCCATGGGATGGGAGGGGAAGCCAGTGAAGGAGGCAGCTGCAACCACTTCCACCAGGTGGAAGCTTGTAGAGGAGGGGTGACCCAGTCAGATGAACAAACTAGGGAACAGGGAAGAAGGGAGAGTTGGTGGCATTTGGCTGTCTGCACCAGCCTTGCTGCTACCTTCTCACCAGCAGCAATCCTTATTCTGAGCACATGACAACAGGCACACAGAGGGAAAAGTCCGGATCTCGTTCTCACTGAGATAAGATGTAATATCTGGTACAAGCAATAAAATTAAATGCAGCAACAGCAGCCTGTGTCTGTAGGTACCTAGTCAAGGTGTGCATGGTGATGCTGAGCTGCAGCAGCTGGGCAGGAGGCAGGCTCTCAGCAGGTCCTCATGGGACATCCCCAAATGAGATGCTACTGGCTAATGAGTGCACCTCTGGACACACCCGAGTCAGCAAGCAAGCCAGTTCTGGTAAGCCAGAGCATGATCCAGAGCTTCTGACACAGTATGAAAAGAAATATGTTAGACCAGCCAAGTTCCGATTTTTGTCTTTCTCCTTCCATTTTCCCAGGTGCAAGTTGAGCCTCAGGTACATCAGAGGGGTTAGTTTGGCATCTGTGCCAGATGAAGTCACTGGAAATCAGTGACCCCAGAGTGAGTCCCAGATGAGGCAGATCTGACTGTGACATTTGGTCATTGCAGCTGCAGGGCCAAGGAACCAGTAAAGCTGTTTGGCCACCCAACCTTTGGCAACACTCTGTGCAACCCTCTGCCCCATGGCAACATCTGTGCCCAACCTCTTCCCCAGTAGCATCCCTAGACAGCACAGCTTCATGAACCATTGTGGTACATTAATCTTTTCCTGTTGGGTTTTATTTGTAAAAACGGACAAACCTAAAATCTTTCCACAACTTCTGAATTTACTGTTTTCAGGAAGCCCCGACACCTACACATGGAAATGAATAAGCCAAAGCACCATCCTTTGGTGTTAGCACTGTAGCTGCATTCAAATATTTTCCACCCTAAGACCAGTCAGTGATTTCCCTCTCCTGCACATGGAGAAAAGGACACTTTCAAAAAAAACCCAAGGAATGGTGAGAACAACAGTTTTTCAAAAACAGTAGGAACACCTGGGGTTTCCATCCCTTTTCCGTTTTTCCCAGGTATATTGTCTTGGGGATCGTGACAGGGACAGGTGGTAAGTTTTTTTGCTTCGAATTTTATAGC
Source organism: Corapipo altera (assembly GCF_003945725.1). NCBI lineage: Eukaryota > Metazoa > Chordata > Aves > Passeriformes > Pipridae > Corapipo > Corapipo altera. The sequence goes on along the minus strand of NW_020884897.1, from coordinate 629,447 downwards.
CTGTAATCATTTGTCAAGCTGAGCTGACCTTAAAAAGTGTATTCATCTTCCATTTATTGCACTGTGCATCGCCACCTTGGTTTAAGATGTTATGTCAGTTTACTATTTTTGAAAGGAGACATACATGCATTTTAAAAGCCTCCTTCTCAGTTAATCTCAGTCACTGACGTACCTTTGAAGATTTGGTTTTGAAGGGATGTGGTATCAGTGATCTTGACAAACATTTCAGTTTGCCCATTGCTATCCAGGGACTGTGCACACAAGTTTGCTTTTACTAACTGCAGAAATACAAGCAGAACAGACTTACAGTAGGTATATAAACAAGAAGGTCACAAGGTTAATGTTTGACTCTAATCCCAATGACTTTTTTTGAGCTATGCACAAAGCATGACACCAGAAAGAATTTACTAACAACAAAGTAAAGATAAACAAGTACAAGAGCACAACCCTCTCCTTTGTACTCCAGCTTCAGAAGTTGTACAAAAGTATTTAAAGTACAAATAAAAATAACCTAGTTTTATAATAGATGTAACATTATCCATTCCTTTCCATTTTATATGCAATAAACTGCTCCAAGGTGCCAATAAATATATCAGAGGAACTTACTGATTTATAAATATTTTGAAAAAATAGAAACTATTGCTTAAATAACCACTGTATAGAGAAAATAATCTCCCACAAAATCTATTAAACTGGGTTAACGAACTAGCAAGAAAAAGTTTCAAACCTATTCCCTCAATATCTAATTCAGAACAATTCTTTCAAGCTGAGTTTCAGACAAAAATAATGAGGAAAATTGCTGAATATGGTCTTTAGTGAACAGAAATTAAGTCAACTATTTACAGAAATGTTTGCAAGCTGTGACAAATACATTCAGGATTGTTTAGTTATGTGCAAGGTGATTCTAAATACAGCAAGTATATTATGGCTGTTAGAAAGGCTTTGTCAAAATTCAATAATATTGCTAAGGGCTCTTGAGACACAGACAGCAGATACAGGCTAGTAAACAAACCCCAAAAGAAGAGCACATAGTTTTACAAAAAATACAAATGCTACCAGCAAACCTACTCACATTTCTTTTCACTGATAAATGTAAAACCTTATCAAAAGTTACTGCTTCTGTGCCCAGAATATTTGTTCTGTTTCGGGACAGTTTACTTTGGCAACTTACTCAACTTTGCAGTTGTAATTAAATGATGAAGATGAGACAACGTGACTCTGGAGAGATCATAGGAAACTGCATCTTATCTGTTTGTCTTTTATTTACAGAGCTCTTCATGTTTTGGCCTCCCTAACGCATTTTTCATTAAAAAAGGAGGACAAGTTTGACACACAACCTTCTCCCTCTGTGCACAAGGGAACTGGGATCCAGAGGCAAAATCTAGCAGTTTCTACCACCTCAGTTTCTTCCCATCAGCAGTTTTTAAATTATTTCCTCTACTTTGGAGAATAGACATGTTTCCCAGTACTGCCTTGCCCCATGATGGGGAAAACATTCAAGCCCACTTCTGGCTCTGCAGAAGTAAGTCTCAGTCAGAATTAAGTCCTCATTTAATTCAGTGTGAGCACATATTGTTCCCAACATGGGAGTATCCTGGTGTCCAACATTGCCTTGTTATGAAGGACCCTGTAGACCCTCAACAGTGTTTTACTGCCAGTCTGTGCAAGGTGTCTCTGCTAAGGCTCAGCTGAAGGATTTGCCCAGGGCAACATATGAACTCGCACGGAGGACTAGGGCTGGAGATTTGGAGGCTGGATGTCTCTCAAATGCTGATCAGAGGAGTGATCATGAACCCCATGATGAGGATGGCACTGCCTTCTCTAGGGGACTCTCAGGCCCAGAGGGACAGTGTACAGTTCACATGGTGACACCTCCAAGAAGTCAGAGACAGAGCCCTGCTGCCATGGACCATGCTACAGTGTGGCAATGGCAGAATCCTCCAGTTCCATCAGCAGATGGAGTGGGACTGAGCTCATCTAACATCTGAAAGGTGTGAGTTCAGTCATCTTGGCTACCTCTGTGAACGGTGCAAGGGAAGACTCTAAGACAGTGGAGACCAGCCACTGGAGTTACCAGTCTCCCTCCCCTGGAATGCATGAGTAACTAGCTCCAAATTAGTTGGCACTTAATCACAGGGTGAATGTCTGTGTTTGGATGAGCAGCACTGATCTCTTTCCACATGCTTCCTTCCATCCAAAGTACCTCCCTAGAAGGATCAATTTCTCTAGTGAATCATAAACACAGTCTGGGGTACATAAATCAGCTGTAAACTTCAGCAGGGCACTTACTAAAACTAAATAAGGTGTATCCCACCATTTTTGATTTGCTACTCAGATGCCCTGGGCAAATCACCACATAGTGCCTACATGCAGGTACCACGAGAAGGGGGTCATGGTCCTGCACCAGAGGGGGAGAATGACTCTGCAATTGTCTTGAACAAAGACTGGTGTGGAGGTGACTGTGAGAAGCCAGGAGACCACGATGTCTGTCAAGGCACAGCCATTTCTGAGCAAGCTCCTCAGGCCTACCCAAGTGATGAGTTTGGATTTCACCCTGTTCACTGGCATCAGTGGTGGATGTGAAGTCTTGGGCTGTGGCATGGTTTGATTTCTTATCCATCAAAATCTGTTCATGGTTAAGTGTGACACTTCATGGTAGTAGAAGTGTAAAATACCTTCCAGTCAGGAGTCTTCATCCAGAGGGTTCTTTTTTTCCCCTCTCTCACTATTTTAGCATTCCCTCTGCTATTATTCTGACAAGGAGATTTAGAAACGTTCATACTTTCTGATCAGCAAGCTGGAAATGTCTCAACATGAAATGTAACCTTCACAAGAGGAAACATCATCCTAAATTGCAGAGAGATATGAAATACCCCTGCTGGGATGCAGTGGTGGGAAATCTGTTGGCAATAACAACTGCAACAGCAGGGCTATAAAATATGCTTACCAGAGCTGGGATTCACTGAAACACAAAAAGCTGTGCACCGACAGACGTGCATTTCAGAGAATCAACAACCTCTGTGAAGACCCTCCCCCTGCTTGTGGCGACCCCCTTGGTGAGGGGACAAGCGTGGGGACGGAAGGCTTGGGTTTACACAGGAAATTTAAAGAGCTGTTGCACCTCTGTCCCCTCTGCCCCTCCCCCACCCCAGCCACCAGCACAGTGCAGGCAGCACACTCCCACCAGCATCACTGCAGCTGCTCAAGGGATGGTGGCTGTCAGCAGCCTTGGTGGAGCTGCAGAGAAAGGTAACAATCTGGCCAATAGCAATGGGTTCTCTACACCCAAACTGCTCTTCAAACGTCTCCAAATGTTCAGTGAGCAAAACTCCTGCCTGCCCTGGGAGCACTGCTGCCAGCCCTTGCCTTTGCTTTTACGGGCTCAGCAGGGCATTCTGGCAGGAATACATTAACTCAAAACCCAGAGTAATGTGTAATAGAAAAGTAGCAAAAAGTTTCTGTTCTTCTCATGTGTACACAAATTTTTTCTCCATTTCTGAGCAGCAATGCCCTGAAACAGGCAGAGATATGTTTGAAAACTAGGTTCTCATTAGGGATAAGAACTGAATTTCTCAAACATTCTTGTGACAACACAAAACAAAAAAAAAAAAAGCAAAGGATTTGTCTCTTTGCCATCATCAGCTGTGTCAAGAATTTGCTTCCATAATGAAGACAACTTGGCTGAAGCATTTTCAACCTGCAGAATAAATTAACCAGTTTTAAAACAAAATATAAACCTATATCACAACTGACAGACAAGCTCTGTCAGATTGGCTTCAATTTAAAACTGAGCAAGTATCACCAGTACTCCCTCTGGGTTCAAAGTGATACTGCTTCAGTCATATTCTTGGCTCTTTCTGTCCTCCTGTGAGTTCCCTCTGCCACACAGTTGTGGAAATCTGATTTTAAACTGATGCACTCAGATCTTCCCAAACATGATAGATTTTGTATGAAATGAGAAACTCCTATTGGTACCAGGAGATGGTGTTTCTAGGCTCTGTAGCCAGAGGCAACTAAACAAGACAGAATAGGTCTCTGCATACTGAGGGGGAAAAAAAGACCAGGACACAAGGTTTTCTAATGTGTCTCTCAAATGATGAAGTGCAATGTAAATTTTACACCCAGCCAACATATCTTATAACTGTCTAACAATTTCTAAGGATACAAAAACTATATGTAGGTAGGTTAGAAATGCAAGTATTAAATTTTGTTAAAACTCTTTAATCCTGATGAGTTGTTACTCTGCTTCTCTCTAAATAGTTATCTTTCCCTGTATACCTGCAAATCCCAGGAGCATCTTTCAGCTGGCCTGGGAACTGGATAAGGGAATCTACTGTCTCAGCAAACAGAGTACAGTCTCAGAGGCAGGACAGCACATAAATCAATTCAAATGAATGTGCTGTTATAAGGACACATAAAACAGAAAAGGCCTTGCCCCTACTTAGGTTGTGACACAAAGGGTATGACATGAATTTAAGAGGAATAAGTGGCTGAAAAAGCCCAGACAGTGGTGTGAGCAAAGTCTTGGCACTGTACATGCCCTGTGTAGGCTGGGACAGGACTGGTGGTGCCCTGAAAAGAGCACCTCCTTGTTACAGTGGGTTCAAAAGCCAGTTAGAGAAATTTCTCTAAATAAACCATCTGGTCAGCCCCCACACACACTTATTTTGCCCAATTTTAGACAGATTCAAATTGACAAACATTTTCCAGAGCTCTGACCTTTCCCAGTCTGCCTATCTCTGGCTTCACCTTTAATTAACATGTGTTTTCTCCTGAAGCATCTATTACGCATCTATTCTAAGCAAAAAATAAACATAGAGAGACTGTTCCCACCCAGAGCCCACCCCAGGGAAGTATCCATGAGATCTCTGATATTAAACAGCAAGCTGCTGTCTGCTCCCATTTCCCCAAGGTCATCAGCAAAATGGAGAGTTTGCTCGTCTTGTAAACTCCTCACGTGCTGCCAAGGCAGAACATACACCTCAGTATCCAGACCAGCAGCCTCAGAGAGCACACAAATGCAGAGAGCACTAAAAGGCAGGATTCTTTTTTTCCCAGTGAAGTCAAAAAGCCCTTGTATCCTGCTTCATGCTGTGGCTAGGAATGCTGGAAAGTCCTAAGAGGATGAAGACTTTTCTTTGCCTTAGAAGAGACAGTGCAGATCAGCTCAGCAGAGGCAGTGTGTTCCTGATGTAAAACATGCAGCAAAATCAGCTTTGGGTGTTTTTCTGAATGTGTTGTCCATACTCATTTCTCATTCCCTCTCTGCCACAGTACTGCTCAGCCCATGACTCTATGCCAACACCACTCTTCCTGTGGCAAACTCAAATACAGATTAAGAAGATAATCCAACTTTAAAAAAATGTAAGAAAATATATTTTACTTTCTAAATCTGTATTTGCTCTCAAACACCTCCACAGTGCAGCCTCCGAAGGGGTAATCCAGCACAAAAGAGGAGATGCATGGGACAGGAGTGACTGTAAAGGATGTGGGCAAGAGGTAGAAACATTGTAGAGAACATTTCCACCGAGCATTGGTTACAGTGAAACCAAATCACCTCTCTGCAACACTTGTGTATGTTAAGTGCAAGGATGTCAGCATAGTCAGGATCTCCTTAGTGCACCACTGGGTTTGATGAGCATAAGCTGTACAGTGAAGTGACAAATCTAGCATGCATGAAAAGGGAAAAGAAGCTCACAACCTGTGTGGTACCTCCACCACCCACTCCTTAGCCAGGCTTTCAAAGGTGACACTGGACTTCCCTCAACACCCTGTGCTCCCACAGGACCATCTAGATGCACCATGACAGAATGGAGCCATTTACCATTTTGTGGACTGAGATGAGGCCAATTCCAGGACAAAATCCTCAGAGCAGGATACTGTACAAAGACTTGGAACTAACTTTCACTCTTTTTTTGCAGTTCAAATTTACCAGGCAACAGTCAGAAAAGGGACCCAAAACATAAAACTTTGTGAAGGTCAAAATCAGGGTCCACAAAGAGCAGCACACAGCAGCAAATGGGTCCAGTGTTTGCTTAGTGATCTGAGCACAGTGCTAGAAGAGCAACTAGGAGTTAGTTGTCAGAGCAATGGATACTCCAGATACTGTCAACAAAAGGATTCAACCCGAAAGCCAGTGGGACCATTATTCATGTAAAGCTATTTCACAAACCATGGTGTTCCCTGAAAACCTGATACAGAGCAAAGCAGATAAGAAGGTGAAGAAGGTTTCCAGAGGTGATCGAAGAAAGCATGTGAAAAATGTCTGCATGAAAAAAAAGCACATGGGAAAGGGCACAGTTTGTAACAGTACTAGGGGGGAGAAAATGCAATGATAAGATGATTTTTTGAGCTGCAAGCTTCAAGTTTACAAGCTACATACAAGCTAAGAGGATATGTACTGACTGCAGATACACTCCCTCAAGCATTTGACAGCTGCCTGCCAAAGCACCTCCTAAACATGACGATTTAGCAAAGTCCTGCCAGCTCACACACAAAATGGAGCAGGATTGCCCATATGACTGCTGCAGATGAGATGCTGTAGGAAGTGTTTGTAGCCAAGGCAGCATATTCCCAAGCTCTGTCAGGTAAGTCAGGCAAAGTCTCAGTGCCAGGTGGGTTTTGTTTGATGGCACATCACCAATAGAGAGCAGTACTTTGCAAAGGTATTAGGAAGTCAGTTAATGATTAAAATATCTCAGAAAAGAGTTATCACTGAGAAACTTTTATACTGGGCAGTAGAATTAGGGAAGACAGAGATGTCAAAAAAGCCAAGACAGCCTCACGTGAGTCATGTGAGGAAATTGTTCACCTGCAGCAATGTAGGCACAGAAAGAAAATTAAATGCTTCTTGCTCTTCTGAGCTCTCCATGATAACAGAGGCTGCATCTAAACAGAGGATTATGGATATCCTACCTTTCTTCATTTTAGTACATGTCAGAGAAGCAAACACTAGCTAGTGGAGATCATTTCTGGTGCTTCATTCCAGAGGAAGAAATAGCTATGTCACCTTAACTTCCCAATGAAAACGAACCAAACACTTTATTAAAGCCTTTTCTGGTACCTTCCAAAATGTTTCTTACAAGCACTGCTCCATCTCACCCTCTGTGATGTGTTGCATATGTGGGAGATGAAGATTCAAAAGAGTAAATGAATTGCCTAAAGCCTGCGGGAGTATTGGTAAAAGAGGCAAGATATTGTTTCTGTGTCCTACTTAATAAAAAGAAAGTCATTTGTCTTCTTTAACTGGAGATGTCCAGATTCCTTCTCCAATCTGTATATCAATAGATGCTTATCCTCTCTAGACATTGCAGATTTTACTTATTGTGCCAAGTTAAAGGAACAATTTCTATTTTTATAGCTGGTTTTACAGCATGCTTAAGCATACCACATAAATTGCTTCATAAACATCAGAATATCACAATGCAAACTTCATTAAGCTTTAGTAGAAGTAACTATGTTGTCAACTAAATACATGATTAAGAAAATGGCAACCAACTTACTTCTTGGCTCTCATGCCTTAGAATTTGATTACTATAAATACATACAATTGCATGCACTGCCAAATACTGTACTTCAATGTTTGTCCATAAAATGTAATTTGAAATGCACATAGGATGGTACAGCTTTTGTCAAAGGAAGTTATTATCTGTGATAAAAGCAATTGTTGGCCTTAGAAATACAAACTAGAGTATTCAGACAGGAAATTTAATAAAAACAAAACAAATGTAGAAAGGAAAAGGGAGGTTAGCAATATGGCAAAGCAAAGCCAGATGTAGCAGTAATATCTGCCCAGAGGCAAACCTGGGCTGCTGCCTATCAGAGTGGCAGCACAGCTGGTTTATTTTTTATGCTGGACATGGTGGGTAGGCAGACAACAGGCAAGTAAGCACTTAAACTAAGAAAAATCCAGACTAACCTTACATTTCATTCTGACATGTATTATCTTAAAAGAGGGAAGGGCCATTTCATCAGGGAGCTTTCTGGATTTGGTTTTGTGTTTAAAACAAATGCCACTGCTTACATTTCATCTTAGCAATTGTTTCAATTGTAGAGGTGAGTAAGAAAGCAAGCAAGCCAGGAGCACTGAGTCTGTGTGAGCTTTTCTCCAATGTGCAGTGGGCCACAGGAGATGCTCGAAATCTGTGCAACTCCTGCCCATGGACAACCTCTGCCTCTGCAGGGCTGGAGTGCTACCCCCAAATGAAATGAAGTGCTACTCCCAAATGAAATGTCCTTTTCTCCCACCTCAATTCCTCTCCCAGCACGTAACACACACAAAACAAAAAAAAAAAAAAAAAAAAAAAAAAACAAAACCAAACAAACAAACAGAAAACAAAAACAAACAACAAAAAAAAACCCCCACACTTTGAAAACTGCAAAACAAGGCACTCTCTGTGCATCAAGTTCAAGTACACTTCCCCAGGATAAGCAGGTTTAGGGGCAAGGAGAATTTCCTTGGTGAAACTCACATTGGGAGCCAGTGACCTCACTTGGAATAAACAGAAACTTTGAATAAATTCACTGTACTGTATAAGCTTTTTGTTTCAGATTGAAAATATCAGAACGAGGATGTTACAGGAGAATACAGACAAACACACAAAACAAGCTGGCTCACATTATTGTCTTCCAGTTTTTTGTTTTCTTATTTTGATCATATATCCTGAAGTTGTATCACTCCATAGTAACAACCTGCTGAGTGGGAAGGGGATTTACAGCACTTTTCTCTGGTTCTTAAATATTTTCATCACTTAGCTGCCATTTCAGAGTTAAAGAAGAAGTAACTACACATTTTGGACTGACCCAGTTGCTTTCTCCCCTTTTGAAAGACAGTTTTTTCAGTGACAAATGTGACAGAAAGTATGTTGTCTTGTGGGAGAGAAGCAGTGTCTATTATTCAAGGGTACATCTGAACTAAATTATCATGCTCTAAAGTTTGGACTGATTTTTCAGTTAACCAACTGGTTTACCATGTTACTTTAATTATTTAATTGTTGGAGAAATAAGTTATCTGTCAGTGTTTCTCTACCAAGAGTTTATACTGATCAGCCTCAGAGCAAAGCAGGGCAGGGTAGAGGGGCAGCAGAGCCTGCAAATGGGTAACTGGTACCTGCACCTCTGAAGTCAAAGTGGGTTCAGAATTGCTACCCACAAAGAACAGACATGTTAACCTCCACAGAGGATTTTATCCCTGTGCACACAACTGTATGCTGCCACTGAAGCTCTCTCTGCAAGAGGATTTGGGCAAGTTCAAGTTTTAAACCACATTTTCAGCTGATTCAAGCTAGGAAATCCCTAGCTTGGTTGCAAAGGCATAACTCTGGGGTGTTCTGGTAAAGCACAGCCAGACACGGCCCTGACACAGGGCAAGGGGCTGTGCTGCAGAATGGATGTGCCCCTGCCAGAGAAGGACCTGGCTGGTCATGGCTGACAGGGACTGCCCACCAAGAAAGGACCTGATGGGGGCAGGTGTGAAGGGTGGGAGTGGAGGGCACTGAAGAGAACTAAGTTGGCTGCAGGCAAAGTGTCCCATGCACATTCACAATAACAACTTGGGAGAGACTGCTCTTCTCAGCATTATTTCATCCTGTGTAATTGGTGTCATGAGGAAGGCACCAGCTGCCAGAGGTGTGTGGGGAGAGGGAATGTAAAGGCTCTGACAGAGGGCATCTGTGGCATCTTCCCTTACACTACCAAAATGCTCAGTGTCAAGCAAAGGAGAGAAAGAGCAGCAGTGACCTGGAGATGTGTGTGATCGTGGCATTGGTACCCCTGAGCTGGTACCCAGGGGATGGACAAGGAGTCATTTGGCAGCACCTTGCGCAGCTTAACTGCAGCAAACAGCTTCCAGCATGAGCCCTGAAACCCCATTCTAGAAATGTTTTGACTCAGAACCAAGAGGCTTTTCCAGCTCTGCTATGAGTTCAGTTTCTCGGCTGATATCCTTCTTGGCTCCCTAAGCTTTCATATGGCAGCAGGACTGGACTTCCAAGCTACAGCCGAATCACCTGACTGCACAGAAGAGACAGACAGAAAGTAAAGGTGGAAATAAATTTGGGATGATATTTTCCTTCATAAGGAATTGGGACGATTTATTTTCTCCACAAATCTTTGTTGCTTAAAGTACTGAGCAACTCAGCTTAAACCAATGAGAAAAATTAACACAAAAAGTAATGAAACAAGACTCTCCAGACTGGTGCAACTAGCTCTTCTGGAGTGGACTGCCCCAATACAGGCACGTAGCCCTCCAGCCTTTTCCACTCTGGTTTCTGTATGTAGGCAGTTTTATGCATTATATTCCCAAATCTGATCCCAGCTGGGGATGCTAGAAACTCATCTACAGGAAACATACTGTAAGTGTTGGAGCTCTTTGCCATCATATCTAGCATTGGGAGCTGAAACGAAGCTCCTTGCAAACAGAACAACCCACTGCCTGGACCCAGCACTCACTCTCCTCTTCAAGGAGCAGAGGGTGGACAGAGTGAAGTGACAGGGGTTGGCTGACAAGGTCATTTACTACAGAAGCTAAGAAGTTATCTCATCGCTTGTGAATGTTGATTTTATGCCCTTTACACAACTCAATGAGACTTAAAATTATATACTGTGGAGAGTAAAGATCATAAGTAAAAGGGAGGGCTCCTCAGACAACGGCATTCCAGTAAGCCTACAAATATGCCTCATTTGGGAACATATTACATTACAATTTTGGACTTACTGAATTATCTTCTGTTCTATTTATTACCAGCAGCCTTGTATCAGACTCATATTTTAAGTTCTCAATTTGTGCAACTTTTGTTTTACCTCAAAAAAATAATATTTCTTTAGCCCCTTCATCTCAATGCTCTTACCACCCAGGAATCAGAATTGACCAAGGACATCACGAAAAACCCTGACATACCCTGGCATTTTCTCCCAGCTGCCCAATTGAGGAACCACTAATTCTGCAGCACCACAATCAGCCCCATAGCAAGAGGTTCACCTTCGCTGGCACTGTCCAGCTTCAGGATCATGCTTCAGAGGTCAACTTTTTAGTTTCAGGAAAACACTGGCCAAACAAACACGAGATTTTACATACAGAATTATATCAAGGACACCAAGTACAGTGAAATAGATTCATTATGATGGTACATGTAGAAAGGTCTCAATTATCCAGCACAAACAGCCAACCCAGTTTCATCAAAGTGCTCTGAGGTCCTGCTTAGGATTTGTTATGAGGAGCAGCTGCTGCTCCAGGACACGTTTCAGTCTGGGCAGGATCAGGTCCCGAGAGTTTCTGGTGTGTGTTTCAAAGAAATCAGCCTCAGCCTTAGGTATCCAAGTTGGCAGTTGTAAATATTTATTCATTAAAGAAAGTTCTTGTTTGCTCTTGGTGCAGCTCCATAGCCTTGTAAAGACTCACAAACAAGGGAAATGTATGGGCAGTGAAGGGAGGGAGGAATTTCTTTCCTTTCCTTGTAAGTTAAATAAAAATTACAAAACCAGCTTGCCTTGTGGAAAATAAACTTGTCCAGTTTTGTATACATGTGTTTACTGTACAAACTTTCAGTGACTCAGATGTGAAATGTGCCTCAGGTTTGTTATGAGTTTTGTTTAGTTTTCTAACTATCCCTGAGAAAACATAGGCCACAGTTCAGGCTGATGTCTATCCCATCCAGTAGATTGCAGAGGATGCACAGTAAAACCCAAATCCTGTGAGTGTTCATGCATGCATGAATAGACCTGCATTCACTGCGCTTTTTCATGCATGTAATCATCCACAGGATAAGGGCCTCAGGCACAGTGAAGAACTTGAGTTCCTACATTTACTTGGGGTTGGAATTTGTTGCATTATTTTGACATAAACTGTTCATCTGATTTCAGAACTTACTGCTGCATTCATGCCAGTATTCCCAGCTAGGCAGGACTGATTTTAAGCAAGCTCTAAGAGACTACTTTTCCTTTCCTGTCAGCATTGATCTCCGTCAGATCCAATGTGCCTCCTTTTTAATCATCTTGCTTCTCCTGCAGCTCTCTGATTAGGTCACATTTCAATTTGTGCCCACAGAGTTGCTCCCATGTTAGTGTCTGGCAACATTACAAGCACAATTTCTTGGCGTTCATGACTGAACCGGGTCAAAGACCCCCAGGTAACTTCAGAGAGTTGTAAACTTTTTCATGGGTTTGAGCTATTTCTGCTTCCTTGTGATGCATAAAGATGATCTACAATATGGCTGTTAAGGTGCATTTGATTTGTTTGAAACTACAGGGAACTACGTGTCTCTCATTTTGCTTGCCTGGAAAAATTTATTGTGACTTCAGACGCCTTAATTGAGTGCCTCAGAGTGTTGACCTTCAGCAGCAGTCCCACCTATTCCCCACATCCGTCAGTCATTGAGGTTAAATAATGTGTGGTATTAAAAAAAAAAAAAAAACCTCCTCAGCATTTGGTAGTCCACAGTCCCTCGGATCATGTAGCTGATTTCACTCATTCAGTAGCTAGCAGGGGTAGGGAGAAAGGAACCTTCTGAACCCACCTGCTGTCAGTCTGAGGATTTGGGATGGACCCAAGAAGCCACAAGTTAGTGGCACCAGGCAGCTTGGGAGTTAAGACTTGGATCATATTTTCATTTTGGGGCTTCTGACCTTTTTTTTTTTTGTTTGTGATGAAAACCCCTCTTGGTGAAATAAATCTTCACCTCAAGTTAGCTCATGGTCATCTGAGTGAGGCTGGCAAAGATGGGGCATTTAGCTGGAGCTCCAGATGTCAGAGGGAATCATAGAGTCATTTAGGTTGGAAAAGAGCTTGAGGATCATTGAGTCCAACTGTTAACCCAGCACTGCCCAGTTCACCACTAAACCATGTCCCTAAATGCCACAATTCCACATTTTTTAAATACCTTCAGGGATGGTCACTCAACCATTTCCCTGGGTAGCCTGTTTCAATGCTTGACAACCTTTTCAGTGAAAAATTTTTTCCTACTTTCCAATCTCAACCTCCCCTGGTGCAATTTGAAGCCATTTCTTCTTGTCCTATCACTTGTTACCTCAGAGAAGAGACCAATTCCCACCTTGCTACACCCTCCTATCAGGCAGTGGTAGAGAGCAATGAGGTCTCCCTTGAGCCTCCTTTTCTCCAGATAAAGTACCCCCAGTTCCCTTGGCTGCTCATCATCAGCCTTATGCTCTACTCCCTTCACCAGCTTCATTGCCCTTCTTTGGACACAGGAAGAAACATATGGGGATTTCTTTCCATCCTAGCAGGGACAGCAAGGAGGTCACTAATACTAAACCCTAGGATGTTGAGAGGAGATCTCTTTGACAGGTGCACAGTTATGTTAGGATCTCCATTCCCTGCCAGGCACAGGAAATGCAGAGATACCCAACACCTCAGGGCAAAGTCCTGAGCAACACTCCTACTGCACACACACATTTCAGTCACTTGTCTGTGAACAGAAATACAGGAAGACTACAATCCAGTTTCATGGGCTCTTGGTAGCATGCTGTTTATTGTTCCCAGAGGAACAATAAGGATTCTTAAAAGCAGATGGACTCAGACACTGATGATTTGCTGTAGAAGCAAAACAATGGGCCAGATTTTTTAAAAATAGAAAATATATCCATTACACAAGTAAACCCCATTCTCTTCTATGCACAAAGTGGGACACGATGTACAACGTTTTGCAGCAACTTTTGATGCAACTTTTGATGAAACTGAGTAAAGGGTTTTCCTGACACAGTAATCATGGAAAAATCGAACATGAGCAAGGACTTGAAAATTAATATAAGCACAGAATCACAAAATGGTTGAGGTTGGACAGGGCCCCTGGTCCAACCCCCCTACTCAAACAGGGCCACCTACAACAAGTTGTCCAGGACTGTGTCCAGACATCTTTTTAGTATCTCCGAGGATGGAGAATCCACCATTTCCCTGGGAAACCTGTACCAGTACTCATTCATTCTCACAGTGAAAAAGTATCTATTGATGAACAGAGGGAACCTGTTATGTTTCAGTCAGTGCCCATTCCCTCTGGTCCTGTCACTGAGAGCCACTGAAAAGAGTCTGGCTCCATCTTCTCTGCACCCTCCCTTCATATATTTATACACATTAATAAGATCACAGCCTCCCCTAGTTTTCTCCAGATTATACAGTCCCAAATCCCATATCCTTTCCTCAGAGAAGAGATGCTCCAGTCCCTTAATCATTTTTGTGGCCTTGCATTGGACTCTCTCCAGTATGTCTGTGTCTTTGTCGCACTGAGGACCCAGAACAAGACACAGCACTCCAGATGCAGCCTCACCAGTGCTGAGTGGAAGGATCACTCCCTCAGCCTGCTGGCAGTGCTTCGTCTCATGCAGGACATGAGAGGACAGGCAGGACATGCAGGACACCACTGGCCTGTTCTGCTGCAAGGGCACATTGCTCATTCAAATTCAACTTGGTGTCCACCAGGACCACCAGGTCCTTTACTACCAAGCTGCTTTCCAGTGGGGTGACCCTCAGCATATACTGGCATCGAGGATTGTTTCTTCCCAAGTGAGGGATTTAACGTTTCCCCATGTTGAATTTCATGAGGTTCCTTTCACCACATTTCTCCAGTCTGTTGTGTCCCTCTGGATGGCAGCACCACCCTCTGTAATATCAACCACTCCTCCCAGGTTTGTGTTATTAGCAAATTTGCTGAGGGTGCACTCTGCCTCATCATCCAGATCATCCAACAAGGACTGCATTCAGTGTTGACTCCTGGGGAATACTGTCAGTTATTGGTCTCCAACTAGACTTCATGCCACTGATCACAACTCTCTGGGCCCTGCCATTCAGCCAGTTTACAATCCAACTTCTCCGCTCATTCAGCCCACACATCGACAGTGCCAAAGGCTCTGCTGAAGCCCAGGTAGACAGCATCCACTGCTCTCTTCTCATTTACCAGGCCAGTCATTTCATTGTAGAAGTTAATTAAGTTGATCAAACGTGACTTCCCCTTTGTGAAGCCATACTGACTACTTCTGATGATTTTCTTCTCCCAAATACTCCACCACCTTCCCAGGGATCAAGAAAAGGCTGACTGACCTGTGGTTATCCTTTGTGCCATATTCTCCTTCATGCTGAGTCCTCCTCCATGTCATATTCTTGAAGGAGGGCATGACATTTGCTTTCCTTCAGTCTTTGGGTATTTCTCAAGTTGCCATGATCAAAGATTATCAAGACTGGCCTTGCAAGGACTTTTGCCAACTTCCTCAGCACTCATGGGTGCATCTCATTGAGGCACAGTAAAATCTGAGGCAAAAAGGCATTTAGTACTTTGGCCTTTTCCATATCCTGTGTAACCAGATCTCCCATCTCATTCAGCAATGGGCCCACATTTTCTCTAGACTTCCATTTGTTACCGAAGTACCTGAAGAAGCCCTTCTTGTTGTTTATAGCATCCCTGGCCAGATTCAATTCCATCTGGGCTTTGGCTTTCCTAATTTTGCTCCTCAGTGTTCAGTGTCTCTGTATCCTCCGAAGGATACCCATTCTTGCTACCACCCTCTCTATGTTTCCTTTGTAATGCAGCAAAAGCAAGGTGCAATAAAGGGTATTCCCTTCACTCCATGGAATAGTTACTGTCAAAAATTAACCTGATTAAACTCAAGCCGTTACCAAGATTGAAAAAATATAAAATCTGAGAAGAATTGTTATAAGCAGAGCATCCCTGTTGCTACTCCACACTTCTAGAGAAGGCTAACAGGGAACATCAGGTGGCCCAACCCAGCCTTCTGTAGGTCAGCATTACACCTGGATTGAAACCAACGTATATGCATATACACACATCAAACACATGTATACACACATCAAACTGTATAACTGAAACCAAACTATATAATATAAATATCAGGTATTATATAGCATGTATAATAAGGCTTCTCTTTAAGAGCTAGTGTGGCCTTTACTTTGATGAATTAACATATTTTAGAGGGTGTGTATCTGATTCATGATTAAAGCTTCTATATTTCTAGCACCAGAAGAAATTAAACCAATTTGCTGATCCTGTAGGTAGCTTGGTGTTAGAAAGAAGAGTTGTTTCTTTTCACATGGTAAACCCAGTAACCAGAGGTGGAGGGGAATTAACCCACATCAAAAAAAAGAACCAGTTTTCCTAAATGAAATTTTGTAATGTGACAGAAATACTTTAAAGAAACTAATGAAGTCTAAATATTGCATCATAATTTGTCCTATTAATGTTGGTATCATTACTTTAAAATACATGTTACTGTAGATATTATATTTTTCAGACATCTAAAGTAGGGCAAAAGGAAAGTGCCGTAAAAACCAAACAGATTTATGTCAGGGTGTATGTTCAGATGCAGAATTTTCTTGTGTAAACTCCAGGTTTACAATTATATATTACACATAGAGAGCAAGTTCTGTGTTTGAAACTGTCCAACACTTTCAAGAAAGCTAATATATCTGTTTTGATTTTCATGAAATTCAGAACATAGAAGATCAAATACACTCAATAATTAATGCTAAATGTCAATGACATACCAGCAGAAAGGAATTTTTTTCCCCACGAATATGGTATGAACAGAATGTGTTGGGAATAATGTCATTGCCCACAACAAGCCCTTTTCTCAAGAGCACATCTCTCCTAACAAATGTTGAAAGTTGGCAGTACAAGGGGCCCCTCTCCCCATTTCCATGTTTTGCTGTATGATCTGTACAGTTACCATCTTTGGGGCACTTAGGACTCTAAATTTAGGAGTCTAAATCCCGACTCTTCCCTAAAAGCTTGTCTTAAGTGGTAGGGTTCAGTTTAGAGGGTGCACAGCTCCCAGCAAGACTGGGAGAGAAATCCTAAGTGTCTCCAAAACATGTAAATGTGACATTCCCATCTACCCACGAACTTGTGACTGAGGTCCTGCCCTCCTTCCCCATTCAGCTCATGTAGTCTATACCCAAGAGACCTTATCCCACATCACTCTGTTCCCAATCCCAACCCTGTGCCACCATGACCTTCAGCACCCTTGTATTGCACATCCCCCAGGGTCCCTCTGGTGCACTTCACCCTCCTTCTGCATGTTGTCTCCTTCCCACATGAAGGGTACATAAGAAACTGCAGTACAAGTCAGGCACCATGACTTGTGCATCCAATGTTGGATGGATGCAGCATTTTTAAATTTTAGAAGTGTAGACCATATTTGACTCCACTTTGTCCTTCAGACAGGTCCAGGCTCAGCTACCTACAACTTCTCAAATGCCTGAGAAAGGCCACTGTCTGCCATCCCCCACTCATCCACTCCGGGCAAAAGCTCCTGGCAGAGGTTTTTCAAAGGGCTGCACCAACGTGGTACTTGCCTTTGCTCTTTGCCAGTGCAGGACACCTCCACTGTATGTGTGGATGGAGTGAAGAGTCAAGAGGTGGTTGAAGAAAGCTTCCTGTTGAAGTTAGTATCTGCTCAGTATCTGCTCAGTAACATGTCTAAGCTAGAAAAAGTCTGTCATGTATGACAGATTTGCTGATGTAATGGGCACATGCTCGCATTAGTGGTAAATAACTTAAGCCAAGTTTTCCAAAAGCAGTTGGAGATTTTGCATGTTGCAGTTCCTATTTGTCACTGCTTTGAACAAGAGAAGTGTAACCTCTCTGAAAAATCAGACTGACATCAAAACAACTGGTTCCCAACATTTTTTTCCTAAGACTTCTACCTGGTTTTCATACTCCTCAAAAGAATCCTGCGCACCTGTGGAAAAAAGCTGAAACTTCCTCCTCATAGCCAAGATGTATCATTCAGCCCTGCCAATGCTCATGTTTGGAGCAGCAGAAGCAGGTCAATGAAGTGTGTGCATTGAGCACTGATACACCACTGAGATTTCTAAAAGCATGAGCAGGACAAACCTGCAGTCTCCTGTATATGCACAAATAAAACAAAAGCCCAAGACTGCTCACCTCCCGTGGGAATTTCACCTATTTGCACAGACTTTGGGGTCATCTCATTTACAAAGGTACACATCTGACCACAGGCAGCAAAATAAGCAACCAATTTTCAAAGAGAACAATTGCAAGTAAAACTTGTTACCCAGGGTGATGATTTCTCATCCACTCTGAGTATTTTTGACAAGAGGAAAAGTCCCATCTTCCCCCAAGTGCTGCTTCCTTAGAAATCTGCCCTGGCAGTTACAACCTGCTTCTCAAACACTCTGGTGTTTTGAATCCAAGCAAAAGCTTTGGCAGCTGTAAACTTAGCATGGACTCATTTTAAGTGATGAGAGGAAACAGGCTGACAGTGAGCTGATTAGAAAGCTCTTAGAGCTCTCTCAGCTGAGTGGGGAGAACAGGACAACTTTCTTCCTGTGTTGCCAGAGAGAGGACACGGGGGCTGCTAGAGCCCAGCTTGCTGTCTTCTGCAAGATCATGAGGATGTGGGAAAAGACCATTTCGGGGAGGTTGAGCTGCCTTCGCCAGTCTACCCCTTCCTGACAGCCTCTGTTCTGAAGATAACGAGGGAAGAATTAGCAAAACACTATGGTAGAGACTCAATGAATTTACAGAGACAACTGCAAGCTGTTTCCTGGCCCCAGCCTTATCTGGAGTCCCAGAAAATAACCCTTTCTCTGAGGCCAATAAATAACCCATTATGACTGGGATGAAGTATCTGGTTAAATTTTTGCTGCTGAGGGCTGCGTAGCAGGATGTGCTTTCCACAAAGAACAGGACCAAATGTATTCCTAGCCGTACTCTGGAGCAGGGAGGAAAGGCTCTGCAGAATCCTCTCACCGGGGGCAGGTGGGTTAAGTCAATGTTGTTTAAACACATGGCAGAAAATAAAGACGAAGAGATAGAATGGGAAGAAAGGGTTAAAAGGATGCACTCAAAAAGCCGTGTAGATGTTGTTGAATGAACAAAGCAGCAAGCATTAAAAATAATGCAGCAAAAAAATACAGGAGGAAATTACTTCATTGCAGCCCACACTGCATTATCAGTACAAAAGCTCTAGGAGCTGCTTTTCTTTCCAAAATGGCAGCTGACAGCTGATTTAAACAAAAGGTCATGAGGACAGCGAGAGGACAAGAGGGAGGCTCAGGGAAGGGGTAGATGGAAGATGCACCAAAACAGCAAGGGTTTAAAGCCACAGGCAACCACAGGCAGCCCCCTTCAGCGCCCTGACATCCCTCTGAGCTGAAGAAGATGTGTCCTAGTTCAGATGTCATCTCTGACCTGTTGCCAAGCAATGCCTCTGCTTATCACATGTCAGACTTCAGGGCCCAGCCCCCACATTTCACCAGAAAGCAACTTTCTGCTCTGTGGTAGCAGCCCCACCGCAGTGCCAGGGCAGCAGTT
Organism: Corapipo altera; assembly: GCF_003945725.1. NCBI lineage: Eukaryota > Metazoa > Chordata > Aves > Passeriformes > Pipridae > Corapipo > Corapipo altera. Next base: position 610,149 of record NW_020884897.1, on the reverse strand, counting down.
CCCCAAGGATGTGTATGCACAAAGAAGTCAGCAGAGAGGCTCTGAAAATTTCACAAAATTTGGGTTGGTTTTGCATTTTCATTACAATTTTTATGCAGCTGTAAGAATATAGTGAAACGTATGAGCATCCACCACATTACGTCCCTACCTGGCTTAAAGGACCACCCCTAGGGTATCTTCAAATTTACTAGCTACAGCCCTATTCTACCTCCGCAAGAAAATGACCTCTGTGAAGCAATCAACCTTTTGTTGGTCCCCTGAGCAGTCAAGAAGGCAATTTACACTGCAGTTCATTCCTGCTACCTTCATAAAGAAAAAAAAAAAAGATAAGGAAAAAATGCCTGCTCACTCCCAGCTACAAAACCAGTGGGGCAAAAATGCAGTTCAGCCGTATGGTGGTACCTATAAAACCAACTATCTTAGATGTAAGTTTGGTTTGGGGTTAGGAATTTTTTTCCTTTATAGTGAAAGAACTAGGAGTAATAGTCATAAATTCTTTCATTGAGTTTCCTGGGGTCTGAAAGACATCTGGGAGGATTATGGGAGGAATACAGTGTTCTGTAGCTGTTCTTGGAGCAGCCTTGATTTATGGCTCCATCTATAACTGCTGCAGTTCACCTGAAGCAGACATCAAAACCATCCCTGGAGTTGAGCGATGATGATGTCATAGTTCAGCAGCCAAACTCCATGCTGGGAGAGGCCATGGTCTGCTTTACCTTTCCCTTCCTTTGAACGATCCCACTTTATCATTTCCTAGCCCTGGGTGCGTCTCCACTGGGATGCAAGCCCCGTAGCCCCACTGTTACCTCTGTGGGACATGACTGTGGCTCGATCACACTTGGGAGCAAAGGTGGCAGTAGAGAGGTGCCCTGCTACCAGGGCAGAGGGCTGCCCTTCCTAAGACAAGAAGCACCACCAGTCCCTGTTGCAAAGTATCATGGAGAGGGTGAGCAAGGAGGACACAGTAACACAGCTGTGCCTTATAGCCGTGATGTGCTTTCTTATCCCTTCTCCTAATTTGGCTCTTTCCAAACTGCAGCCTAATGATGCTATCAGAGAAACCTTATCATAGTTTTGTTGAAAAGCAGTCCTATATTAAGCAGGGATCCTGGAAAATGTTGAAGAGGGGGAGAAGGATTCGTCGGCACAGACAGACGCATTTTTGCAGAGGCAGATGACCAGTTCTCCACAAAGCGTCCAGAGCTTTCATGGTATTCCCAATTAGCCTTCATGCCTCTAGCTGACTTCTCATAAAAATGCTGAAGGGTCTTTGATCTCAGAGTACATGTCCTTATGAGAAGAGGAGGGGTAAAATTGCAGAGGTCGGACAAACGCTTGACAGCAGTTACTGCAGCTCCTCAGACCTCAGACAGCCTCTGTGGTCCTGTGCCAGAGACTGCAGATTTGGTTTGGTCAGTCCAGAGTTGAAAAGGCAGAGCAGAGCTGCTCAGGTCAAATCAGATGCTTAACTCTGTTTACATTTTGTGATGGGTGGGGAAGTTCAGTAAAAATTAGGATAAAAAAGAACAGCAGAAAAGAAAGACTAATGGGAAGTTACAAACTGAAAGTGTCAACCTCCCTGTGTCACATCATCTGAGTTTGGATATTAGTTAATGGCTCAGGCAGTTTCTCAACTCACCCTACTCAAATTATCTAGAAGTGGCAAAAAATTTGGAAGTTGTGTTTCCTTGGAACACGCTATATCCCCAGCTTTGTGGCCAACACACATAGCACAGCTTTTGTATCTTACAATCTATTACTTTGTCTGATGCTAGAACAGACCTCATACCCTGGAGGGATGAAACTAGTCCAAATGATAACAACTTAAATGGCACTAAAAATTAAAAAAAAAATTCATACAGATATTCTTTACTTATGTGTCTGACAGAAATTCCTCTGTGAGAAAAGAATTTCAGGCTGTAATGGAGGAATCAGATCTCTACTGGTTCCAGCCTTCTCGTTGACTCAATGCTTATGGAGCATGCATATAATGGTTTTCCCCCTGAGAAATCAAATTTATCCTAAAATGCCGTGGAATTAAAGGGATGGACTCCCCTCCTGCTTACCTCTGCCAGAACACCCCTCATGTTAACAGCTCTCTGCAGCAAAAATAAAACAAACTGTCCACTATCATCCTAACTGTATGAAAGAGAAAGAGCTTTTCTGTGCATTGGGGCTTATTATTATCTAAAGCACTGGAGTTATTCTGGAAAAAGAAATCAGGTATTGAAAATCTAAGGCCTGAATAAATAATTTGAGGCTGATATGAAGGCTCACGTAAACTGAGCAATGTACAGTTGAAAAAGCAGTGGTTTGGTTCCCCTCCACCAATCCACCTCTCGAGAAGGGATACATGCCAAAATACTGACACCAGGTACTTAGAAGCAAAAGGAGCTTGCTGCAAATGGAAACCTGTAGGCAGCAGATAGTGCACAGTAGACTTTATTGTCTACTAGCTAGGAGCCAGAAGAATTAAATGTATAAACAGAAGCAATAACCTGGTGATGGGCAACACCCCAGAAGTTCAGTTTGGAGACAATATCCCAGGTTATTTGAAAAATCTTCCCTGGAGCTGGGGTGGTAATCTCTTCTGAGCAAACATTTCTAGTAAACACAGACCTTCCTGGGCTGGACTCTGCAGGAGCTCTGCCAAGGAGACCACTCCTTTTTGTCTCAATGCAACTCCTTTCATGAGGAGTGCAGTCCAGGGACAGATACTCAGCTCTCTGTAGAGCCCCCCTTGTGCAGACGATTCACCATGTGACTATCTGATAGCTCAGATGAATGTGGAAGACAGGAAAATGGCACTGAGTCTCAGTAAACAGATCAATTTGCAATTAACTTCCAATTCTCTCTTTTCTTGAAAGGAGAGAATTGGAAAGCAGCTGGGGGTTGTGATAGAGGGGGTACAACAGAAAATCACTAAAGACTTTATTCCCGGTTGTCTCTGCTTTATGTGTCCCCATGTTGTGAGGTGTGGAAATACTGGGACCATTTGCATGACAGGAGGAAGAAGAGGCAGACAGAATAGCTGCCATGTAGGAGGTATATTTCAAGACCGGTTTGTCAAATACATTTTGCATATACATTTAGCCACAGACAAAAGGAAGTAATTCATTCGCCAATTCCTGTGGTGAAAATTACTTCAAGACTTATTCCATGCCCATGTGCCAAGCACACTTCTGATACAAATCCTACAGTTACACACCCAAACACACACATGAGCACACACGCTCCCACATGCAGAGAGATCCCATCAGTGGCACTAAATAACTTATGAAAATGGTTAGTTATGTTTTATCTGGAACAAAAACTAAATCTGGATGTGAAAAGAGAATCAAAAAAGCCATCATGTTGAGACTCTTGAAATAGGAAACATCTGTCTGGGAAGAAGGCACCGCCTGCCCTGACACTGAGTCATGGTGCAAGGAACTCTGTGCCCGAAACATGACTCTCTGCAGAGGGCTGGGAACACAAGTCACCTCACCTGACTTCGTATTTTCTCATCCTTATCATCCTGGAATACTATACATCCATGACTATTTGTACAGTGCTCTGCATGCTCCACCAGGACTATCATGCCCAACAGAAACAGAAATTTGGATGGATGAAAATGAGAAGGCTCAGGGTAGTTATTTGGAAGCTCCATCAACAAAATCATTATTCAACATGGGAAGTGGTTATGATGTTTGGCTGTGGTGATACATTTGAACTCGTGGGAGCTGGGGCTTCCAGGTAGGCTACAAAGAAATCTGGTCTGCAATGAATGTGTCTTCAGTTCATCATAGGCAACGGGAGAAATGGTTCATCTGAAATCCATGAGATTTGGAAGGCCCTCACCTGAAACACAGGCTTGTCAGAATCTATTTTCCAGAGGTTCAAAGAACATTAAAAAAAAAACAACAAAAACAAACAAAAAAACCCAACCAACCAACCAAACAAAAAAAAAAAAAAAACAAATGAAAAAAGCATACAGCATAAGCAAAGGAACAAGAACGTGAGAGAGAGAGAAGAAAGGGGAAATCTTGTGCTGAAGGAAATGGACAAGTTGTATTTTTGGCTGTATGTTTCACTGTAGAAAGGAAACACAACATAATGGACACACTAGTGCTCCAAAAACCACATCTCAGAGACACCATTAGCTCAGGAGGTTCACAGCATATATAAGCTGAAAAAGACAAATATATACTTTGTGTAATCACAGTCTGAGTAAAGACTGCAGAGACCATTACCACACCAGAAGGATAACTCAGCCAACCACAGTCTCATAGGTTATAAAAAACTGCATTCAAGAAAGTCAAATAGGCTCCACAGAGCTTTTGAGATGACAGAAATGACAGGAAAGCAAAAGCATTTCTGAACTGAAGGGACAAATCCTGACCCACCAGTCCTACAGAACAGCGTAAGCTATGCATAATTATCTGAGGACAGAGACATAAAGAACAAGAAAATAAGGCTGTTTAAAGCCAATAATTGTTTCCTATGCTTTCACAGAGCTGTGCTGAATAAAATGCATTTGTTACATTATGACCGTGGGTCACAGAAACCATAGTAAGGGAGGAAAACGCAGGAAGATTATATGTTGCAAGGAGACATAGCTGCACTAAAGATGAACATAAAAAGCAAAACTGAATAGAGATCTAGAATTTCTAAATTACCCTTGGCCCAAATGTCTGGCTTACCACTGAAATAGTATAATTATAAAGCTGGCATAAAAAACAGGACATGGATCTAGTTACTAATTTCTTACTAGCAATAGCAGCAAAACAGTTTCTGCCAGTAGCGGGTCTCTTGACAAAAACCTTGTGTCTTCTACACGATGTGACCTATAGGGAAAACTGTTTTTAATCAGGCAAATCTATAAATGGTATGCAGTTGTGGTTGGTCTTCTCAGATGTCAAAAGGAACAGAGGAGAAAGTGGAGGAAAGGGAGGGGGGGATATTCACTGTAATTTCTCATTTAACACTTCACTTTCTCTGAAATGCACAGTGGAATTTTGCAGATTTAGGAGGCTGATTTTGTCATGCAGGCCAGTGATGGCAACAGTGTCACCACACAAACCAGGTGAAAAAAATAAGTTAAAAAAACCCCAAAACTCTTCCTAGTAGTATTGTTTTAGCCTGTGTACTCCACTTCAGCTTTGACTGCAAATACAGGGGCCTTTTCATTGCTGCCATTCTGAACTCAGTCTCTCTAATCTCTGTTCTCCAGTACACACTTAAGCCTAAGCACATGAGCTACACCACTAAACTCAATGGCACAGTTCCGTGCCAAGATGTTAAGCATGTGTTCAGGTGTCTCACTGGGTCTGTCCAAAGAGTTTGGACAGAAAATAATTCTAAATAGTTTTCTTTTTCTCTGGAAGGCGTTCATGAAACAGCAATCAGTGGAGTGAAATAACATTTAAATGTCTTACACCATATCATAGCCTATAAATAGTGTAAGGTTGTGTGGAGATTTTTGTCTTGCCTTTTTACCAGTGAAAAGTTTTCTTCAACAAAACTGAACTTTTTTGCCATGTTTCTGCTTTTTCCTGAGGTGTTTGAGCTTTTGACAAAAATCTGAACTCTTAAAAACCTAATAGCTTGGCTGCCCTGAAAAATGCAGAGTTTATGGTTAAAAAACCTTTTATTCTTCTGATGAAAAGACAAAATTTTGTGCAGAGCCAAATCCAAATCATTCAGCTATTGAGCTGCACACATTTTCCCAGGAGACACACGGCAATTGGATTAGTATTAGAAGGGCATAGCCCCTTTCATGTCAACCAATCCAGTTCTAACCTCCTTTTTGCAAATCTGTGACCTATACTTCATATTTAAAATGTCATTTATTTATGTGTGTGTGTGCATATTGTGCATATGTATTTCCCTGTTATTCTACCGTGGGTATGTTGGGGGCCCTCCAATGCCCGAGAGCTGCCAGGGCGCTTGAGCATTTATGACCTGTGATTCAGAGTGGGTCTGAAGGTCATTAAAGGCTGGGTGAGGAAGCAGTTCACGCAACAGCCAGTTTACCATGATTGATTCCTGTGCTGTAAAATATTATGAAACCTCCCCATTAATTCTTTTTCTCTGCAGAGGGCCTACAAGCGCTGGTGAAATCCTTGAGGAGCAGCTCTGTCAGAGCATGGGCACAGGCAGCACTTGTCCCACCAGCTTTTCCAAATGGTTTGCTGAGTAATGTCACAACACTGCTATGATGTTGAAAAAAAAGGTCACCAAGGCTGATAGATAATGATTTTCAAAAACAAACAAAACCCATGAGTTGAAGAAATACTTTTGCTCTTAAAAAAAAAAAAAGTCCACATGCAGCTCCACAGCCATGCAATAAAAGGGGTCATTGAACTGTGTGCTATGATGATATCTTACCAGGCTCACGGACAAAGGTGATCCATGAGCACCTCCTCCGTCCTGCACTGAACAAAACAGACACAACAGCACTGCAGAGGTCCAATGATGATCACCCCATGCTGCCTGCATGTCTCATCCCATTCTGGATAGAGTTACAATTTTCTCAGGACAGATGAATTAGTTCCTTTCAGACATTATTGGCAGAGCCTTGTCCCAGTGATGTCCATCTGCCTGTAGCCTGGGACTGTCCTTTTATGCTGCACCAAGGCCACAGCCCATTCCATATCATCCTTTCTTCCAAAAACCCTGACCCTCTAACAGACATGCATTCATCAAACAACAACAACAAAAAAGCAGGTGTCTCCCAGCACTCTACACAGTGAGAGAAAGCAACTTGCTTCCATTCCTCAGCATGTGTTTAGACATAGTGTACCCAGCAATAAGACCTCACATATGTAACCTGTTGCACATGTATATTTTACCATAAGACCAGAAGTGCACTGTAACGTGATCAAGGAGGTTTGGGTTTTGGTGACACAATAAATACAGTTGTTTGCATGGCCAAAAAAAAAAAAAAAAAAAAAAAAAGAGGAAGGAAAAAGGGTTCTGGCATAAGACTCAAGTATTTCCAAAGGAAAGGGAGGCTGTTCCTCTCTCATATCTACCTCAAAGTAAAAAAATCACCATTAGACATAGTCCTAAAGGAATAAGCAGGATCACCCAAAGAGCAAGACCATTTGTGAATAAAAGCAGCAGAATCTAGTCTTTAATACAGACCCCTCCAGATGTCTTCTGCTCCCTCTTATGATCTTAGTTCTCAAGTTTGCAGTGCCTATAAAAAAAGTATCTCTTCACTCTCTCATTTGTTTGCCCAGAGATGTCATTCACATCATCACAAAGACCTCGCTGGGAGTCTTCAAAGGAAAAGGGTTGTTTAAGTAAAAAGACATCTTTTTTTGTCTCATGCTTTCAGCTAAAGTAATTGACATTTTTGGCTTCTACTTAAAGTGGAACCTCAAATCAGGAAAAGAATATTATAGAAAGCAAACTCCAAACAGTCAGTTTCTAAAAGGTCATCTTTTTATTTATAAAACAAAAATAACTTTTTACTTTTACCCAAACCTAGTATGGAATAGTTCTCTGTAACAGTAAAACTAATCAGACAAAAAAATACTTTCTCTGACAGAGCTGGAAAGTAAATTCAGCTCAGCAAGAAATGTTTGTTTCCACAGGCTTTGAGCTTTTTATAAGTTACATTCAACCATCCCTCTCCAATTATTATAGGCATAAATTACAAGGTGAGCCAAAACATGTAGTCCTTTTTTTAGAGCAAAATGCAGGGGTTAGTTCTCTTGGTTTCTGCTGAAGAATAAATTGTATCATTATAGCCTTCTTCTGGGTCTTGTTATTCTGACTTTTTGACTCTCACTAGCTGCAGTCTATACAATGCACAACTGTATTTGTTCACAAGGAATGCTTTCGTTCCTTTTGACTTTTTCCTTTCCACTTCCTAATGGTTTACATGTAGCAGCAGAGCTTTTGAAAAATTACCTAACACATACTATGTTTAATGAGTACATTTAAACATACTTTAGCTACAAATCTTATCAGCTGATTATTTAACCTTTGTGGATAGGCTAAATATTTTCTTCAACGCTTAAATAAATATGATACATGGTTCCTGTGGAAAGCCTAATGAGAAGGAAGTTGTTTTTAAACTTAAGTCAAGACTTCTCCTTTAATTTATTTTATCAGTATTTTTTTCCAAGTGATCAAAGCAAGCAGTTTGTATGGCAGACCTAAATTGCTAAAAGAAAAATTAAGTACTAAAATATTAATGCTGCTGGACTTCGTTTGGGGGATGGGAGTTGCATGCCATCTGGATGGACAGTCAAGAATTTGCCATACACTATGAAGCACATGGTATAAGGCAAGAAGTCAAAATCCTGCTGTCTCTCTAAGTGGATTTAAATAATTAAAATCAAGATGTGTGCATGCTTTCAGATTTAAATAACAATAAAGTATGTCTACAAAACGCCTAGTGTTTGTCCTGGCTCCCCCAAATGCCTCATGAATCAAGCCTCACTCCAAAGCATCAGTTTTTCACGCATCCAATTACCTGGAAGTGGGCAACCAGTCTGTCAGGGTCATGTAAAAGGTGCATATGCATCTGTCGTCACTGGATAGACATGGGCTGCAGCATTTTCAGACACCTCAGATGCAGCACAGAGCCATAGCATCCCTCCTGGTCTGCTGCACCAGTCTGGAGCGAGGCGCTGACCCTCCACGGATTCCTGAGATGCAGGTGCTACAAGGTGCGGGATAGCTCAGAGCTTTTGCTGTCCCATACTTGAGACTTAGGTATGTATGACAAATGTGCTCACACGTGTACAACACCACATATCTCCACATAGTGGATATCCAGTAGCACTCACTGCAGCAGGAGTGGGGTGGCCCAGGGCTAGCCAGAGTAGGAAGCTCCTTTGGGGCACAGGTCCTTCAATGAGGGTTCTGAGCCCTGCTTCCCAGTGCATCTACATGAACTATTAAAACCATCCATGTCATGGATGTCCTTTCGTTTTTGAAACCAAAACAGAACACACACATGCACACAGGAAATCACCCAGAAAGTGTGCAGGAGAAAATTTGGGCTTTACTCTAGGATAGACTGAAGGAGGTTGTGAAAATGCATTGACGTCATGAAAAGAAAGAAGTTGAATAGGTCAAGAAGCAGAGATGTGAGCTTAAGGAAATGGCAAGGCACACAAGAAAAGATAAGGGAGATTGTATAAATAAATAAGCACACAGAAAGGAGCTGAGAGCTCTGTGAAAAAAGCCTTACTCTTGAGCTAGAGTTCACAGTCCCTTTTCCGCCTGAGAGCCCCTAGAAGGTTTTAGAGGAGGAGCAGACCCTTTTAGAAATTCCACAAAGGGACATCACTGTGTTGCACCCACAAACTTGTTTTCCTTTGTAGCCTTTTGTAGATCGAGCAGAGGGGACCTGCAGCATCCCCACTCTCTCCCCAGGTTCACAGACCCTTAGCTGGAAGGAGTTCTACTTTCATAATTAAAAATGAAAAGAACCTAAACAGCAAAAAGGACAATAAACAGTACAAGGAAAGCTGGCTTAGCACATCTTTAGTGCTCTAATCTCTTCAGAAGAGAGAAAACAGAGAGGTAACTGAAGTAGTATTAGTTTAATCATCATTGGCAGCACGTTTCCTCAGGTCAGAAACTGAAAATTAATGAGTATACTTACAGAGTTTTAATTACTGTTCTTAACTCCTGAGTGTAAACTTCATCTACCCACAGGGAATCTTCTCTTCACTGCTGGAGATAGCTGTTAGAGGCATGTAAAAATCATGGAATATATTTACATCTTTTCCACTCTGGTTGCTTTAATTTACAGTGACATTTGTTAGATCACGTATGTTAAGTCACAATAATTTTTACATCCTGTGTGCCAAAAGCAGATACATGCATCATACCTGATTCTAGGAAGGTAGTGCAAGCAGACATATCCCACCAAACTCATCTATTCACTGTGCTTTATCATTGCACTGAACTTGATCCAAGGAAGTAAATTAAAAGCCAACACATGTTTATTTATGCTGATCATCCGAAAGATGTGTCCACAGGAAAGTTAGCACAGGTTCTACAAACTCACCGGTGTCAGGGTTGGTGCCTTGGTGGCACATGTGTATGCCTCCACATTTCCCTGCATTAGCTGAAGTCTGCTCCGTGGACAATCCAAGGGAAGATATAAGCGTAACAGTCTAATAGAAAATATGATGATGTACAGAAGTGATTAGTGGGTGATATTCTGGGCCTTGCATTACTAGTTCTTGATGTTCTCTCACAGAAAACAAGCCCTTCATGTGCCCCTAGGAAGAACTGTTAAGCTGGAAACACAGACCAAAATTCATTCTGTAGTGAGCGTACAGGCTGAATAGAAGCAATGAGATATGTTTCAGGTGTATGGAAATCAACATCCTGGCCTTAGTAATGCTGGGTTGGGACTTGGGCAGCAGATTTTCATTGTCTCTAATTTGAGACAACCTGGTTTGAAAAGCTGTCCTCTCGCAGGCTACAAAAAAAGGTTGCGTGTGCTATAAATGTATTCCAAGCTCTATGAAGCAAATCACTGGTTTGGAAGTTTTTTGAGGGAAGGAAAAACTTGAAACATAGAAACAAACTAAAACTGGAAGAAAATGCAACACAACCCTAACAAAAGCAGTTTCTGCCTGTCTACCAGAATATTCTTATCTGATTTTACAGACAAAGGAAGTATGGGAAGATGTCATTTATCTGGACTAGAATAAAGCATTTGATACTCTGCCAGATGGAAACTATTAGTTCAAGTAGAGAAAGTGAGGATTAAGATAAGAATTGCAAAATAGTTAAGGAGTTGGCTAAAGGGGAGGTGACAATGGTTTGAGCTGAAAGGAAGAAAATCGCTAGCAGAGTTTCACAAGAGTCAGTATCAATCCTTTTTATTTCTTTAACAATTTTGGCACAAAAGGCTGTCTAATGAAACTTTCTGATGACTGAGATTGGGGATCCTTGTCCATACTGACAAGCAGCAGAATTTTACCTAAAAAGAGCCAGGCAGTCTTCAGAAATGATAGACATGGAGGGAAATTTGACTATTTAAGGTAAAAGGGTGTGTACTTAAGAAATCATGAGTAGCAGCTTGTGTTAGTCATGTATCCAGCAATGTGGCCTAACCACCAGAAAAGGTTAATGTCACTTAGAATGAAGTAAAGTATTTCCACTACAGGAAGGAAAGTATTCCTCAAATCAATAAATGCCAGGCACTGGGAGAACCTCTTCAAGAAGACCTCGACCAGTTTTGGTCACTAAGGCTCTGTGTCTGCTTTCTGGCTTGGAGGCCATGCAGTGTGGCACAGAGCATGCTTAAACCTCTAAACCCTCCCACCTTTTCAAAATTGTTGAGCTCAAATTGCCTTTAGGAATGGTCCCCAGCATTTTCTAGCTCCAAAACCAAGCCCAAGTACTGCCTGGGAGGGTAAAAATTAATACACGCAAAAGCCACGAGGACAGTAAAATCATGTGTAGGTATGTTTGGCCTAATCCCTTACTCTGTTTAGTCTTCTGAGGTGGACATACCCCAGTGTGCACAGGATTTGGGCTGGATTACTGCATGCTGAAGAGGAAGGCTACTAGAATGAGAGAAAAACCGGGGAACATTTTACAAGGGGAGATGCAAAGCACTTGTTTCATCTAGCAACACAGAGGCTGAGAAAGAAGATGAGTGGCATGAGAACTAGGGAAGTAATATTTAAATCAAAGCATAGCACTTGCCATGAATAGATTAAGAGAGGCATAACAAGCTTCTCCATTTGTCCAGGATAGCAGAATCCATGTCCTGGATGTGTCCACTCTCTTCAGCCTTCTTCTGTGGTGAAAAACTATGTACATAAATCCAGCATGGCGTGGAAACACCTTCTGTTTTTTCAGAAGAATCACTAAACACAGTACATTCCTATTAAAAAAATTTGGTTTCAATAACAACAAAAAAATAGATTAAAAAAAATCTTCTAGCTGCTAGTTTTTTTCCATTGAACTATAAAACACACCAGGAAAAAAAAATTTGCTATTTGACATTTAAGTAAGAACTCTTTCCTTGTGATGCACTGTGGTGTTGTTACAAGGACATAGTCAGACATTTGCTAAGTAGGCTCTAGTTCTAATTTTTAATTTCCTAGTGGCAACATTCCCCTTCACCTCCCCCAAACCCCAGTCTCCTATATGGCAGTGTCATGGGCTGTTGCCATGCCACCAGCCAGCCACTGATCTTTTTTGAGAACAAATGTGTACTTATTACGAAGATTAAACTGGTGACACAATTTATCCACATGCCAAACACTGAGGGTATAGCATCCCCATGATGCTTTTAAATGACATTAATCTGACCTGGCCTGACCACAGTCTTCACAACAGCACAGTTTCTCCTTGGCCAGAACCAGAGCTCAAATGAATTGCACTTTATTCACTATAAAGCCCTGAGCCTTAATCTCTCTGCACAGAACTTTCTGAATATTTCTTTTAAGTTTACTAAACATTTCTTTGTTTCAAAGACACAGAGCAGTTGCTGGGGAATAGGGAGGGGGATGAGGGAAACCCTGTGGTGGCAGTCTCCATCACTCTGCAAGGATGACTTCTCACACTCTGTAAGTCTGACTGAAAAAGTTTTCAGTCTGGGAGGTCTTCCTCAAGACAATGGGTTTTGAACCTGCACCTCAGAGTGTTAACTGTGGAAGAGAAAATTGTCATTATTTGACTGTTGAAAGTCATTGTTTGACTAACAGAAACAAGTGAAGCACTAGAAGTGCCCTACATCAGAATAACATCACCCAAAGGAGACCTCAGGACTAGTCCCTGTGATGGAGCAGAGCAACAGTTTCAAGCAGTTTGCACCCAGGACTAAGTCTCAGGGGGGCTGAAACTGCCTTTGAAATGGAGAAAGCGCAACAAATCTGACGACTTTCAGTAGCCCTTTTGTTCTCATTCACTCCTGTTGTCAGGTGTGCCAACTCCCCGCTCCTGAAGGGTAAGCACAAAATCAGAGGTGGTGTTTCACTCTCTCTCCTCCCTGCTGGCTCCTGTCCTTCCCCTCTCCAGAATCTAGCATGTTTCTCCTTGCTGGCACAGGCTTTGCTGGCACCAGGACACAACCTGCACCTGGCCTCAGTGGTCTTTTTCTCCTTTGTTAGAAAGGATCCTGGTACACGCCATCTCTTCCTCGTTAGCTTTTACTGCAATCCATGGGAGATGGGGCAAGAGGAAAAGGGAAGAGGGGACAAGCCAAGTTTTGTAATGCTTAGATGTAGTTTCACATCCAGGAAATGTGAGATCCTCCAGCCACAGGGCTGACAACATTACAACAGAAGCCACGCATCCTAATACAAATGTTAAACAATGTGCTTCTCTGACCTAACTTTCCTTCAGTCTTCCCACAAAACCACAAAAAGTAGGAGGAGAAGAGTTAACACATTCTCGTCTAGGTTTCCTTTGACAAATGAGACAGTCTGCCACTGACTGATAGGCAATTAAAAGTGTGATGGATTGGTTTGAGAAAGCCAAGCCCTGTATTTGTCCTGTCTGTCTAGGTCCGACAGTGCCTCTCCCACAAAAAAAATCTATATGGAGAAGCATTTTCTGCCACAGTCATCAGTCAGTATCCTACTGGGTAAATTGGACCTGAAGCAGCAACAGCAGTCCCCAAGCCTGATACTACATGTCTGCATGAGAAATCACGGGCTGGTTCCTCCTACCACCAGGGTGGAAAGGAAGAGGAGACATCTATCAATGCCCTGCAGAGAGGAACAATGCTCTTCCTTGGCTGCCCTCCATTGCCCGTGCCTTGCTGGAGAAGCACACTCACTGCTGTCCCCACCAGTCATTGAGGGAAGGGACGAGCCAGCCCACAAGGACCAGCTTTGCATGCAGTATCAACCCCGAGAGTTATTTATAGTCTCTCGGGAAGTGACAGGGGCCATGGATGTGAATGGGAGGGAGATTCAGACCAGATGTCCGCAGGCCCTTTCCAAGGAAGCTCACATAAATGTGCAGCACAGCTCGCAATCGGAGCTGCGTTGTGTCAAACCGCTGTGGTTATGCAAGGACCAGTGTGATAGCGCCAAGCCGGCACTGGAGCAGGGGAAGGGATTCTTGCTCGCTAATTGAAGAGAGGCCTCAACCAAAGGAGAACAATGTGCGGCGCTGGGGTGGTGGGGCTGCATTGTGAGAGCCTCTGCAAGGAGCAACTCTGCTGCCAGTCGCATTGTTCCATGCTATCTCCATCTGCTCCTGGACCAGAGCTCCTCACCCTTGCTCAGGACAGCCATGCACATCTGCATCCCACAGCTCCACCACCCACCTCTGCCAAGGGCAGTGAGTCCTCACCAGCAATGCTGTTGGACCTGGGTGCTGGTGGAGGTAGAGCGCTCCTTTGAGCATGGGATATGCTTCTTGTGTTTCCAACATTGCCAGTGAACCCAAAGCTCTTACCACAGCTTTATTGTTGCTGTTACTATGAGACCAAGTCCACAATAACTGCATTTTTCCAATGCTGGTTAAACAGATGCACTTTGCCAGCAAGGGTTTTGTTTTTCAAAAAAAAATAAAAAACTTTGCATGTGTTAGCTTTTGCTCAATGGAATTAGAGGGAGGCCCTCAGATGTTGAAATCAGAGAAATGCCACTAAAGTCAACAGAGTTCATGCTCATCTGTGTGGCTGAACCTTGGACTAGAGTTTTACTAACGGGTGGCTGATCAATATACAATTAAACCAATCCCAAACTTGAAACCAAGAGATCAGTTCCTTACTAACGACAACAAAGAGGAGCAGCAAAAAGTAAAACAGGGAAAGTGAAGGGACTCAAAGGAGGGGAAAGGAGAAGCCTGTTGAAATAGGAGAGCCTGAAGTTACTTTTCTAATACAACCCACAAACAATGCTAAAGAAACTCCCCTGACATGCAGCTCTATCACTAAGCTCCTTAGCTTTTTCAGTAAATCCTTATCCCTGACCCATCTCAGCTGCTGAGCACAGGTTCCTTGGGCTGCTTGAGATGACATGAGGTGAGGTACAGGATGAAAAGCAATCGCTCAGCTGTGCTGGCTCAGGACAATGAAGGACTTGCTGCAACTTTCAGTTACACAAAACCAAGACCCTGGAGTCTTTTCTAAGGACGTGGCATTTAGCCCATCTGTCACAGTTTCAGGACCTACTGGAAAGCCCAGCACCTTGGGCTGAGAGACTCTTCAGATAAAATAAGACATTTAGAAATAAAATAAGAAATTAAGAAAAATGGAACTGAAAATTCAATAGAATAGGAAATGTTGCAGAGTTTTGGAAAGTTCCATCAGCTTCATGGTCTTTTCTACATTTTTGTACAGCTCTGCACTGCCCTTTTAGCTAGATTCAGAAGCAGAAAAACCTCCCTAAAAAGGCTGGTTAATTACCAGAAGTTTCAAAAAAAATCTGTTATTTCCCAGCCAGTTTCCAGGTAGTAAAACTTAATTTCTAAATTTAGTTAGAAATTTATCTACATTTATTACAAGCTAAGCCTAATTTTACTTTCCCTTTAAACAAAATTATTTCTTTCCTCTAGAGAAGCACTTGCCTGTACCCAGAACTGGGCAGATATGATAGCTGGAATGAGTCTTGGAATTAATTCAAAGCTTATATGAAATACAAAAAAAAAATGTAGATAAACAGAGACTTAAAGAATAAAGTGGTAATGTTCTTTGCAAGAAAGCAGCTCCATGTTTCATCCAAAGACTCGTCCCCCTTCCCTACTGGTTATGCAGTCTGGTTTGAAGAAACAGACACAAGTTTGGAAGGAGATGGTTTAAATAAAGCAGCTCTGCACTTACAGGTATTAGCTCTTCCTGTTCATGTTCTGCATTCCCCTTACTCACAGCAAAAGATTAATTTTCCTGCCAGAGAAGTCAAAAGCCCAGGTAGTTCCCAATCCTGTCCAAGCAGGACCTAGATTAGGTGCCCCTCAAGTGAATGCAAGGTTCTTGGGTAGGGGTCACCAGGGGGAAGCATCAGGAGACCCCCCTGCCAGGTAATAGCAAGTCACTCCCTTCACTTCTACGCAGCTGCTCATATTCCTTAATCATTCTCACATCAACTGTCCAAATCCAAACATTTCCATCTGGATAGTCTGAGAATCCTCTGAAAAATCCTCTTGTGTACCCTGCTAGCCCTGCATCTCAGCAATTCCTTAGAGCAGCGAGCTCCAGGAGGCTGAGTACCATTTTTGTACTACAGTTTTTCTCTTGTTTGTTTTATGACTGTTTTTCTTTAGTTTAATTGAGCACAGTTGGTCCAAGACAAAGCAGTAAAATGGGTGTGAACTAAGGAGGGCCCTCTACATTTGCTAAGGATGGTCTTCTCTATAAATCCAGCCTAATCACCTTTTCCTCTCTGCCTCATTCTTTCATTTCATTTACAAGCAGAAGAGGTGAAAGCCCACCTGTTCTTTCATTCTCTGCTCATGTTTAGAAACTGCACCAATGTAATGCTTTGCAAAGGGACCATTCCCATATTCCTCTTTTATTTTCCTCACAATTACTTTCTCGGAGGTACATTATACATTCAGGGAATTCAACTACCTTTTTCCTGACTGCCTGTTACAGCAGTAAAGGGGCACTCTCCAGCCACTGAGCTTCAGCCTACTGTGGAGATGTCACAGGCTGAGATCGCTGCTCCAAGCAACTTGTGCAGCCACTCGGGGAACCAGTCTGAAGGGCTGGGGCAGAACAGCCCATTCCACACCAACTTATCATTTGGGGACAGCTGGTTGAGATGAACAAGCATCATACATTAAAAAAAAAAAATTCTGTAAGAGGAACATTTCATTTCAGATTCCTGTTTACTGATGGTTTCCTTCAATCTTTTGCTGGCATTATCTTTTACCTAGCAAATCAAATAATGAATGGATCTTTCCCGTGTGTAGCCCCGTCAGCTCAGAACACAGCATATTCTCCAGCTATGTTTATCCAACTTTCCCTTCCAGTCCCATTTGTACTGATACTTTCGTTCTTGAAATAACAATTATTAAACCACTTGGTGCCTTTCATGGTTAATTATTTCCTTTGCTTAACGTAGTCTGTCTTCAAACTGTAGGCTAGGTCTTGAACATACCTCAGCATTCCCATTTTCATTTCCTATGAGAAATAGTGTTGAAAAGTCCTTGTTATTGAACTATGGAATTCTGTCACACACATTTCTTCCCAAAGTTTCATCATCTAGAAATTTGTAATGACCACTATAAAAACATTTTTTTGGACCTGCTTTTCGTGCAACTGGTGAAGGTAAATTTACTTGGTTTTGTTACGTTTCTCACATATAAAAGTTAGCAGGTTACTGGACTGACTTTCCTGTTATATGACCGATGCAGACAGGAAAATCATATTAAATAAATAACTGCTATGAAATGTACAAAATTTGAACGTGTTCTTTGGCTCATGTTTCATTATTTTTATACATCAAGTACCAATAAAATCTAACTTGTGTTTACCACTTCTGCAAAAAAAACCCCAAAAAACAGATGACTCAAAAATTTTTATACAGTTTTTTTCTACTTCAACTGCAAATACTACAAAGAAAGAATCAAATCCTGTCTTAAATTATCTCTGTGTGATACAGAGTAGCAGCACATTCCTTAATTTAATAGAATAATATTGATAAGTACTGAGATGGTGTACCTATTTTGCAAAGTTATGCCTAAGGCTTTGTTCCATTATAGTTAGATAAAGTGTGTTACACTAATGTGCTTAAACCAACAGACTCTTTTTACATTTCCAAGCTGTAGGGAAGAAACTTTAGTAGTGCAGAGTACGTTGTTGTAACTGCAGACATATTAGTCCCAGAGAAACACACAGCACACTTGAGCTAATGCAGAGACTTGTGTAGATGTGACCGAAGTTACTGCTACTGCACAAATTATGACACCGGCATTGCTCTATGTGATAGGAATAACAGGCCAATCTCTCATCCACTGGCCAATGTATAGTCCACAATGGGAAACAAAGACACACTTGTCAACCCATTATAGTGCAAAAGTTACACAGAAAAGGAAAAATTGGGGTGAGTTTTCCAGAATTTGGAAATAACTCTAGATTCTGCTCTAAGTTAGCAAGGATTATGTGTATATGCTTACTTGCTGCTTCATCTTATTAACCTCTTCCCCTACTGTGTGTCAACATCAGGCTTTCTTCTGGAGGAGCTTCATTTATCAGATAAACCAAGATATAATAAGAGAGGAAAAAAAAAAATGTCCATATACTTTATAACCCCTTCATCAAGACTTCAAGAGACACTATTCCTCATTACCTTTACAAAGAGGAATTTACTGGTATGCCATATCCTTCCTAGGGGATGATCCCATGCCAAGGGCAAAGCTGAATGCTACAGAACATCACACCCACCTGTTTCTCTGAACAGCAAACATGAGTACCAGCACTTTTCAAAAGGGCTACCTGAAAAGTGCACTTCTCACCATTGCATTTCTTCAACTTCTTCATATCAGAACTTCAAAATACAAATTTCAGCTAATGACTTTCCCAATAGCTACTTCACCTGGCTCCAGGCTTTCATTTAGAAGGTGCTTAGCACCTTTTGGTCACAGAATCTTTCTGACAATAGATTTTTTTCAATTTTATTTCACAGACCATCTCATCAAAGCCACCAGGGGAAAAAAAAATTTTACAGGGCAGCTCAACACACCAGCAGAAAATTCAGCCTTTCTTTTCTGAGAGCAGTCAGCTCAAACAGGTCACTGCAAAAGAAGGATAAATCTGGCAGCCGGTGCTTACTGTCATTCTCCAAAGGCAAGAGGATGTCTGCCCTTCAAAGGAGGGAGTTGTTTGTAAAGAATCCTGCTAATGACACTTAGGATAATCAGTGCAAACAGGTCTTTCTACTTCTGGGCTCCATGCCATCTGCTCGTTCAGAGGTCGATAGCTGAGGGCAGGGCACTCGAGGGTTTTGCTGCTTTGGGAGGTTCAGGTGGGAATACACCTCGGGGGTGGGAGGGTTTATGATCAGGGAGAGTGATCCAACCTTTCATTTGAAAAGCGTGAATTTAACAAACTTGGACTCTTTATGGTGCTATATGTTAAGTAATGACTGGCTCCAACTCTGAATCTCTTATGAAGTTTTCCTTCAGATCTTTCTAAATGAGAGTTTGCCTGTGTGATAATGAGGTGAAAACTGGATGATGGTCCACTTCTACTGCTGAACTTGTAAAGGTCCAGTGCAATGAGGTCCTGACCTGCTTGGTTGGTATTTCCACACCATATGTTCCTAAAAACAGGCTTCCTTGTCCATGTGCAGTGAGCTAGGTGCTCTACAAACTAGTCACCGTGCACTCAGTGGTACTACTTGCTCACGTCTCCCAGACAGTATCTCCTGCCTAGTGATGTTCAGAGCCATGGACTGCTCTCTCCTGTCACTTCATGGCCACTCATCTGGCACACTTTCCTGCAAAATAGTGTGTCTGTGCTACAGAGTTCAAGTGCTGTTGGTGGTCTCACATCAAAGAGCTGTATCTGGGAACACAAATAAAGGTTCAGAAGACTGACCGGGGACACTGGCTGTGAGACTCTTGAGCTTTGATTTCATGCTCTTAAGGCAAAGGAACTTTCTTTAAAGAGTCAGTGAAGCATTTTGGTGCAAACAGGGCATGGAGAAAATTCCCAGTAACGGAGTATAAGGTATCCAAGGTACAGGGATATCAAGAAAAACAAAAGAATATCTTAAAATTGGAGTTTAAGGCCTGAACACCAAAACCCTTGGGGAAAAAAAATAAAAACAGCATAGCTGCTCTTCGGGCCTTCTGGAAGTGTTTTACTGGTAAGAGCAATTCCAGACTCCAGGCTACATCAGAAAATCCTGGCCCTTCAACTAAGCTAATTGACTTAGTATTTTGGCAAAGTGTTTACTCCCCTTTTCGCCTCTTTTACTACCTTTTCTATTTCGATGCTGTAAAACTCAACTAACTTCTAAAAAACAAAATCACTTTTTTTTCCAGTGTTTGTTAGACCTTCTCCACCTACTTAATGACTGGCTGGAACAGCAGCAAGGCCAGGAATGCTTCATGCTCTGGGCACTCACTAATTGGGTTGTTAGCAGACTAGAGAGACAGGAGGAGATGAGGAAAAGCACTGCTATTATAAGCCACTGAGTGTAAAGAAAAAGAAAGTGAAATAAATATGGAATTGTTATGTTAGGGAAATTACGGTACTTAACGCCCTATTTTTCTGAAAAAATAGCTCCCTCGGGACATCTTGCAAGCACTAAAAGCAAAATGGCCAGAAATGTAACTGGTTTTATTTTTTATAGCAAACTGAGGGGAAAAAAAAAAAAGATATATTTCCTCTTAGAAAACAAATTTTCAGCCCCCACCCTTCTCTCATTTGACGATGGCGGAGGCTGAGGCTGTGAAGAACCACTTACAGCATCCAGGCTCAGTTTGGGTTAGCTGGGAATGCTGGCCAGCCGAGTCCTTACAGACACAGTGCCAACGTGGTGTTGTCAGTACACTCTCTCCTGTAGTTCTTGCTGGCTGAGTGACACAATGCAGGGTCCAGCGTGTTATTTTTGTGCTCCTAAGACTCAATGAAATCTCAGTGAAGGAGGCACGTTCCTGCACGCCACTCAGGGCTGCAGCACCATCTGCACACGCTGTTGCAGGAGCAGAGGGTTAAGTTCTTCAGAGAAGGGGCCACAGGAGCCTGTGGTCCAGGGGACGTGTGAGATGGGTGCAGATCAGCTGTGTTTGCAAGTTGTCTGGACAGTGTCTGTGAAAGCACATCAGCCACAAGCAGGTGCGATGGGCTCTCCACTGGCACTGCTAGGGAGGCTCCAGGCTGGACACATATAAAGCTTCAGGAGTAAGACAAAGTGACAGGTTGGTTCATGCCACAAGAAGCACACAGCGCCAGCACATGCTGCTGCAGGGCCAGCAGTCAGAGCCACCTAATTGCCTTGCTCACTGCACCCCTGGATCTATGGTCATAGAATCATAGCATGGTTTGGGTTGGAAAGATCATCTGGTTCCAACTTCCACTATTATAGGCAAGGAACCTTCCACTAGACCAGCTTACTCAGAGACCAAACGATCCTGGAGGGCAGCAGGAATCGGGACTCATTTGGGGGGAATCTTATCCACTCACCCCAGCCTTCCTGATGTTACTGCATGATGGGCTTTGTACACGTGTCTATGGGGTTTGTGTGCCTATAGGTGCCTATAGATGTGTTTGTATGGGCTTGTGTGTCTATAGGGGTGTGTGTATAGGCACACGTGTTTACTGCCAGCCTTCCCTGGCCCCTCTACAAGGTGTGAATTTCACCTCAGGTGAATTATTTCTCCAGGGATTACATAACAAAGTGATTGTGAAAATACCATCGTCTGTGTTATAGAAACTTAACAGAGCCCCTGGAGTCTTTAAATTAAAACATTGCACTCAAGTGTTTTTTGCCATGTATCTCCTCCTACACACAGCTCATTCTAGTCTGAAAAATAAAAGGGCAGGACAGCTTCCTACAGGCTTTCAAAGAGAAGATCCTACCCTAATTAACTATAATCTTGTTCAGACGGCATTTTCCTTCAAGATTCAAAGACTAGCAGGGGGCTGGGGCTAGGCAGAAAAGGAGATTATTAAAACTTTAATAACATGAGCCTTTGAACCTTTCAAATTCTTTACAGTTTTCTCACATCTCTAACCCAGATGTCTGCATTTAAAAACTGTGCCAAAAAACATGAACTTTTTGTTTTGTATCTTTCAATGAACAGCCTTTTTTAAAATGATAGGAAACATCATGCTTGCAGTTCACAAGTCCGGATGACAAAGTTAGAGATTAAAAAAAAAAAAAAAAGGAAAAAAAGACAAAGAGGGTTTTGCGGGCACTGTTTCCAGAAGGTGAAGCTGTTTCAGGAGGCACAGGCAATGCCTCCACAGAGCTCCAGGCAGAGTTGGAACAAGAAATGGTTTTCCTGTTCGGTAAACAATTTTAAGAGTTCAAAAATGTTCTCATGCTGCATCAGAGCATAGCCGAGACCTTGTGAATTTTTTTTTTTTAAAGAAAGAAAAAACCCTCTACACATGCCTGTGAAAAAAAGTGCTCATAGAAGTTAGCACAGTGCAATGAAGGCTGCTACAACTGATGTTTCTCCAGAGTCATGATAATCCCTGAGATGTAATACGGGCAAGTTTCCTTCTCTAGGAGACTCTTGATGCTTCCCAAGGGAAGAACAGCCTCAACAGCAAAGCTATGGAAGGGCACCTCCAGCGGCCCCAGGAAGAAGGACCAGGGCCACAGGCCTGTCCCACCAGGAAGCCATCAGACCCACACCATCAACATCATGTTTTTTTTCTGGGCTGGATCTGATATTTCCTTGAGTAGAATTGAGTCAAAATTGGCATGCTGCCATCCAAAAGCTTCTGAATTCTCTTCTGTCCAGTGCTCTCTACCAGCTCCAATTGCAGTTCAAGGGAAGAACCAGAGTCTCACTCATGCTGTAAGGTCCCAAACCCGATGTAACCCTGCAAGATCTCACTAAGAAGAATAAAAATGACAGCTATTCTGACAGGCACTGCACTGCCAGCTTTTCCAGAAGGCTAGGAGGGAAAAAACCCTTTCCTTTCTTCAAGGATTGCCCTGGAATCCGCTAGCCAACAAGTTCAAGTCATCACAGTCACTCCAGCTTTTGAAAACATGTAATTGTTCAAACACAAGTATTTGTTATGACTTGCTTCCCAATCCCACAGTAAGAGCAAGGGAATGAGCTATTTGCTAGCCGAAACCTCAAGGAAGCCTGTTTAACACTGCTAGAGCCTGCTGTTGGTCTACGTGCTGGTCTGGCTCCAAGTGGCCAGGGTCTGCAGGGCTTTGCCGAAAATGTAGCAAACAACCTCAGACCTGGAAAGTGCCTTTTCTTTGGGCCAGGGATGGGAAGTTTGAGTGAGGATCCCAAAAAGGGCTCTTAGAATACATCAGGCAGTAAATCCTTCCTGCTTCCCTGAGATGAGCATGGGCAGGCGCCCTCCAAACTCCTGACTAGTCACCATGCTACTTTTGTCAGAAACATTTATTGCTTCACCTTTCGTTTCTGTTTCTTGTTTAAGGAACAATGTTTTCAAAATCCAAAAGGTCCCTAATGACAGGACTCCTTGGCAGAGCACATGGCCAGCAGGCAAAAGGCATTTTGGCCCAGGGAGAGCTGGAGATGGCAGAAGTCAACAATGTTCCCAAGAAAAAACCTTCAAGTGGGCTTCAAAAAGACCATGCCCACATCCAGAAAAACTGTTCATATAGATCTCTAGTTTAATGGTATTTAATCTTTTGTCCCTAATGATCATTCTCCAGTTGTCTCTCTAAACTTAAACAAAAGAAGTGAAATTGATTTATTTAAGTGTTTCTTTCAGAATATGACTGGTAAAACAAATCTGCCAGATATGTGTAAAGATACTCTTTTGTGGTTTCTATGCAAATAAACCAAAGTTGCTCAGGTTTAATAATGCACCCAAGCAAGACTGAAGTAGAGTCTGAGTCCTGTGTCCTTTCAGAATTCCCTAAGCAAGTGTTATTGACCTGCACATGTACCAGCACCCAGAACTGCAGCAACGTTTGAAAAAAAAAGTGTTGTGACTTACACCTCTATGTTTGGACCATTCTGAGTTCAAATCCCAACATGCAATGCAATAACTCATGGGTACCAGCTCTGTAGAAACAGTGTCATTGCACTCACACTCCCCAAAGCCTGCAGCTCAACTCCTGACTTCACTGTTCTGCCCCCAAATTTCCCCCCTCAAAGGAGGGATAATAGCACTTCTGTCCTTACAACAGGTCTACAAGGAAAAAGAGGTTCAAGATTCTGATGAAGGGTTCGGTTGCCACAGTGGTGGGGCACTATACATCCCCAAGAGATCATTCTTTCTTTCATGTGCAAGACAAAATATATTGAGAACCGGAGAGCCACCCAGGAGGTCATGGCTGATCAAAGGGTGATTTATTTACCCTTTACTGCAGGGCTGCCCATGGTGAGACCCAGGTGTCTGGTGCACACAAGGCACGGGGTCCTCACCACTCGTGGCAGTGGGTGCCAACATCAGTGACAAAGGCAGCGGGAAGGTGACCCAAATGATGTCTGAGTTGAAGCCAGCCTGTCAGTCAGAGGTGGCCCTCAAGCACATCAGGAACATCAGTGTTTGCTCCTGCCATAGCTTCTTCCTTTCCTTTTCATTCTGCCATAGCTCCACCGAATCTAAAGGAACTAGAAAATACCCCTGTGCCCATGACAGGAATACCCGGCCCTGCTGTCAGCAAGAGAGGTGAAGGGCTGGGAAAGTCACCACAGGGGATTTGACTGAAAGCAGGAGCAGAGTGTTGCAGCACTGGAGACCCTCTGGAGACACATGGTCGCCGCAGCAGCCCGGGAACCTGAGAGCCCTCACGGACCCTCATCCCACAGCGCAGGAAGGATGGAACTGGGCAACACCCCACAGAGGAGTGAGAGCTTCCCATGCAGCCATCCAGACTACAGAAGCACTGACAGGCCTTAAAGTGTGTGGATTTTGTTCTGAATTTACTGAAGATGAGCAACTACCCAGGAAGCATTGCTCAAAAGTTGCCACTTGGCTCCTCACCTAGGTTCTTCACCCAGAGGGTAGCTGGGCAGTGGAATAGCCTCCCCAGGAAAGTGGTCACAACACCAAGACTGACAGAGTTCAGGAAGCATTTGTACAATGCTCTCAGGCTCGTGGTGTGATTCCTGGGGTTGTCCTGTGCAGGGCCAGGAGTTGGACTCAACGATCCCTGTGGGTCTCTTCCAACACAGGATATTCTATGATTCTATGGTTTCTGTGGCTCTTAGAATGTTATATTGTAAACAAATTCATGGTTGGCAGAGAAAGAAAGGGTTCTCTTTTTTTTTTTTTATGTTGCTACTGGATATTACACAACTTGGTCCTGAATTCATTACCTCGGGCTTTCACTTTAAGTGGCTCTTCCAGGCAACCTCCCAGAAAAAGGAAAGCTCATTTCTCAGATAAAATGCATGACACGCTCACACCAGCCTACCCCATTACATACCATATCCCCCTTAGTGCGAGACATTAAGGCAGGGACAGACAATCCAGTCCAAGATTTATTCTGCTCTAATCAGCTCAGGCTTTGAGAATGTCCTTGTGGATTTGAGCCTGTGTTCAGTAGCTCATTGACTGCTGTTTTAATACTGAAGCCTTTCCAACCCAGCTGCAGTAATTACCCCCACGGAGAATGAGGAATCTCAGTTATAAACTAGTTGGCAAACTTGCAAGAATACGTCTCCTAGAGGACTTTAGGATATTTCTTTCTGAAGTTAACCCTGTTAAATCATTCCTAAGCTGTCTTCAAATAAAGAATGAACTTTCAGAGTAACCCTTGCTTTGGTTTTAAATACTCTCTTTTCCCTTTTTAAGTCAGCTGATCTTTGGAGCCTTCAAATCTATCAAAGCTATTTCAGTTAAATAACCTCTAGTTCTCCTGAAATGGTGCAAACATTCAACAGGAAAGCTGAGGAGAGACATGAAGAGCTGTTAGACTCTAAGTCAAAGCTTAACACAGCTTGTGCAGAGAATATGTCCTATTATACTTGGCCAGACAGGATACTTTCACTTGGTTTGTATCAGAGAAGCTTTATTGCACAGCAAACATTATCTCAAAGCCTTGGTCAGCAGATCCAAATTCAGCTTTGGCATTCATGTTCAGCCAAAGTTGGTGCAGGTCTACCACTGAGTAGAAATGGCTGTGCAGCCTTTCTGCTTCAGCTGCCTAAGTCCAGTCTGGCTCAGAAGTTACTGATCATTTGACAACAGCCTCAAAGTAGCTGTGGAAAGCGTGACGCCCAAAAAGCAAGCAGTCAAGTGACTAAAGCCACGATATAGCTAATACCCTCCTTGTTACTCAAAGGGATGGGTGAGGAACACATACCTGTATGATAATCTGAGTCCTGTGGTCCTGGAGACAACTCCATCCAGGTAAGCACTGAAACCTCCCTAGCCAGCACAGAGCTAATGCCACCCAACCCTGTGTTGTGCTTCCACTGCAGAAGCAGAGCTCTTGAAGGCAAACACTACTTAGAAATGTGCACCTGGCCAACTTGCTGAGGAGATGCAGGTTGTAAAACACAACTAGCACAGGACTTCCTTCAAAAGTGATTCATACTCATGACTTTTTAAAGCCTTTTTGCTTTGAGCAAGTAACTGAAAGTTGAACAGTGTGTTACCTAATCCCGTTACTAGGTCTGATTCTTACGTATGTAAACTTGACAAGGCTGGAAAGTTCCTTAAGCACTCTGGGTAGCCTTCAGCAGGAGGCAGTGGGGGCTTCAGAGATGCCCAAGGAGAGGGAGACTGCACAGCAGAGGGTTTCACTATCACAGACACCCATGAAGAAAGAGATGGAGATAAAATGTCTTCTTCCTACTCAAGCTGCTTTTAAATACAGGCATGGTAAGTTTGGCCGTTGATGTTTTCAGATTTTCATACAAAGAAATAGAAGTAATTTAAAATTGCTCTTTTCCTATTTCTGCAAGTGAAAAAAAATCTGTATTTTTCAAAACACACCCTTTAGTCACTATTAGGGTAAATTCACTAATACTAAGGACAGGTAATTTTACTGTCTAATGGAGAGGTAATGTTATTGTCTTTTCCAATACACTTTCTCAAGCTCAGTCCCACAGCATCCTCCACAGCTACCCTCTCTGAATTTGGACAGACTCTATATTGACCTATGTGTTTTTCCCTCTGGTGGACTCCACAGAGCCCCAAGGATGGAATGAGCAAGCAACAGGGACACTAGCACAACTTGTAAGGTAGCTGAGGGGTGAGGAGCCTCAGGGCCACCCATGACTCTTATAGACCAAATTCAGACCTGTCAGGAAGTCTGAAGACTTTTCCAAAGCAACATAACTTATCAAACTGCAGAGAAGTTGTTGATAGAAAAACTTCCTGAAAGATGACTAAACTCTTACTTTATGGGGTGTCCAGCACCAGTTATCAAAGCTCTGTAACAGGCAGTGCTGCTGAGAGTGAACTAGGAAAATAAGTCACCAAATCAGCCACAGTTAGTTATCTTGGCCCTGCAGTTGCTTTTTGCCAAAGTCAGGAAAGTTTTCTTCAACATGCCAAAAAACCCTTTCCATGTCAAAGAACATCTATCCTGACCTGAAGGGATGGTAGGAAAGATATTTTTCAATTAAAAAATAATAATCAAAAAAATTCATATGCACAAAGCAAAATACCTTCTGTATGAATTAAGCAGTTCCTAAGAGACATCTTAGAGCAGCAAGGGAGCTTGGTAAGCTTTAATAAGGGAATTCTTCAGAGACTGGAGCTTTGCTTTGGTTGCTGGCTGCCTCCTGGGGAGAGAAAACACTACGGAAATGAAATATGACCTTGCACCATTGTCATAGAGCATTTCCAGTTCTCTCCCTTGCCCATGCGAGTAACCCTTCCTTGTGTAAGGAGCTCCATTTAGCAGATACCTGCATGGCAGTGCTTCACCACAAGTGACATTGCTGCACTCTTTTGCCTGGCACACAACAGCTTGTGAGCTCTAACAAAACTACTTATTTTTCCCAAAGATTTGAAGGATGTAACCAACTTATGGCATTTGCTCATGGCATCAGAAATTTCACGCAAGTCTCAGTTTTGAGATGAAGGTCTGCACCCACTGCCTACTCACACATGCACTGCACAGCCACTCCTGCATTGCATGTCCTACCAGAGCCAGCATGCACCAGGAGAAGGGTCTCACCCCAGCCAGCCCATGCCCATGCTGCAAAGCTCGCCCTGGCGCTGCAGAGTGTCCTTGCCAGGGGGCACTGGGACCAAAGTATCCAGTCCCAAGGAATGTGGATAGAAACCTCTACCAGCACACCTCCCCAGCCTTCCTCCTGATACAGTAACTTCCAGCAATTTGGTACTCTTTTTTATTTTTTTAATCATCCTGCCTAAAATAATTAAAGGGGAAAAGCATTCCCCAAGTAAAAATGTCAACAACATCTGAGCTTCCCAACTTTAATCTGTACCCCTCTGACAGTCAAAGACCTTCCTATTAGCACAGTGCCAGCGTGTGATTTAGTTAAATGAATAGCTGATTGTAGAGTAATTACAACCTTCCCTGGGCTCATGCATTTTTTCTGTTTGTTTTAATTTCAATTTCCACAAATGGTGGGAAGTCCCTTTTTTTTGTTCCTGCCTCACTCTGCTGTGGTCCTTCATTCCCAATCACAGATTTCCCCCCCCCCCCCCGGTGAAGGGAGGGCTGGATCACACTTTGGTGTAATTCCCGCCTCAGTCATGTGTAATTTCATACAGAATGAGTAAATGTACCTGTAATTTCACCGTGCAGCTGTCTACCGTCTGGATGGCGGCACTATGATACCGTTACCTGTTTACCTCCTGGAGGTACAAGTACTGCTGGCAAGCCCCTGCCCATCGCTGTTTATGTGCAAGGAGTTAATACCAGAGCATTACAGTGCCCCATGGTGAAACTATAATTAGGCAACCGTTTTATTTTATTGCTTGTGAGCGCTCCCTGACAGCACAGCCACTGGGTGCTTTCCAAACTGCTCCAGTTTCAGGTCCCAACCTGAAATTCTCATTTAGAGGATGACTTTCACTGCTGCTAATCCCTCAAGTACCTCTCCGAGGCCCTAGCTTGCATGGGGGTGCCAGGGCATGGGGCTGGACTGGGCAGGGTTGGCACATGACAGGGTGAGCCTCTCTGCTTTGCTGGCTGTGTGGTGGTAGGACAAAGCCCTGGGGGTACATGGTGATGCTGGTGGGTTGAGCAGGCAGGGCAGGGGGCTGCAGTGCCCCAGCAGCAGAAGCCTGAGCAGCCTTCTGGCCCCGGGAGCCAGCAGGCTGCTCGGGAGCATTGATATGGGCACAGCAGCTCCGCGTCCAGCAGCACCAGTGCCAGGGGAGGAAAGGAGGAGCAGCTGAACAGCAATGCTCTTTTTGTCAGGGGAGCTATTTTAAACCGCCTTCTTTTTGGTCAGCCCTTTTGGCTCCCAAGAGTGTCTGAGGCAGAGGTGTAGAACATGTTGGAGGGCAGAACATCAGAGCAGCACTCCAGGAGGACAAACACAGTCTGTCTGCTGGAGCACAGGCTTGCACAGGACTGAGAGGTGCATGCACATTTGCTCATCTGAAACTAAAGGAACAAACATATCCAAGGCCTCTGTAGTTACCTCAGACTCCTGTTAATAAGGCATTTATTTGGGGTTTTTCTCCTCCTTCCGACACCAAATGCTCCTCTTCTCACACAATCTCCATGCAAACCATGGAAAGCTGCATGGTCCAGAAGGACACCAGCTCACAAGAACCTAATAGAAGAGAAACTGCTCCAAACCACAGATTTTATGACTACTCAGATGATAGACAGATAAGCATAGCATAAGCAACTACGGAGGAGAGATATTGGCAAGAAGAGTGTTGCTAAATCTTTTGTCCACAGCGATAGGAAGGAGGAAAGCCAAGAGCAAGGCAGGGACAGACCCTGAGACTGCAGGCAGCTCTGTAGTCACAAAAGTTGCCTAGCCTTGGTGAAGCACCTCTGCCACCTTAGTGGGACTCATGTCACCAGTTGGGCACCTAACAGCCCCTGCCCAGGGCCTGGAAGTCTCTCATAACAAGACCAAGGGCTGGGAAATTGGACAGGAAGGGTAGAACTGAGCTCTTGAGGCGGGTACAGCTGCCACCCCACAGCACTGCCTGGGGAGCCCAGTCCCCCTGTCTCAGAGGATGCCCACACTGATGGGACATCTGCTTTCTCATGGCATACTGAGCACTGTAATCCCTGACACAGGGCACAAGACCTTCACATATGGCAGGGGAGTTGGAACTAGATAATCTTTAAGGTCCCTTTCAACCCAAACCATTCTGTGATTCTATGTTGCAGTCCAGCTTTAGGCACAGTTGACCTCATGGCAAGGCAATTCCCAACTTTCAAAAGCCTGTCAGATTGCGTTTCCTTTTTGCATTCACTCACAGAAGTGACTTACATTTTTGGTATATGGGTGACACGCCTGGCTGTCTCGATAAAATATGTCTATGCCTTCCCATCTTCAGCAAAGAGTGAAGGCATTTCCAGCATAAGGCAGAACTGCAGCAACTTCTGCCTAAACTAACATTTCATTTCTTTGCTACAGCTCACTTCTATTGTCATCACTTTCATGCCTCTAATTAACTTGCATCTGTTTCGTGTTTGAAGTTTGTAACACTTGCCCACTTCGGCTACAGTACTTTATAACCCAATGCTAAACATATGTTTATGTTTACTGCACACTAGCTCTGAATCTTAGCTTTGACTTAGCATTGTATCAGTTCATTATACCACTAATGGAGAGCCTCTGAGACAGGGCTGAAGCCTTCAGTGACAATAAATTGGGGAATCATTTGGGAGAGGTTGAAGGGAGGTGGTCAGTGAGGACATGCCTGACCTGACATCCAGAGGTGTTGAGCACTTGCCACCCACCCTGTAACCACCGGGATTTTTAACACCTCCAAACTTGAAACCACAACAGCTTTCAGCAAAACTGTCATCTGGATCTCAAAAGAAAGACTTAAATCCTTTGCCATCTTTGCTCCAGAGGCCCTCAGCACATCCCACCTACCTATAAACTAATTGGTCATTGACTTTGTATTAGGGCTAATGAGTTCTTCAAAAGGATTTCAGATGGCCAAGAGGGAGGGGGCCTGTACAATGTATCATATTACATATATAATGTATAGTATATTGCTAAGTAATACTTAACACCTGCTGCAGCTGCAAGGTAACAGGCTGGTGTTCTGGCACCAGCTGAGGTGAATATTAAGGTCCAGTTGGCCATTCAGACTAGTTTTACATGCATTAGCATCAGCAAAGCTTCTTCTGTTTTCCACCAGACATGATAAATCATGCCAACATCTGGGTGAAGTAAGTACACCACCATGCCATAGCTGGAGCCATTGAGGTGATGCCTAGATTAATGTGTTTATTTTTCATACAGACAACAGGATGCTCCTTAGAGCTAATAAGTATTTACTTTCCCTTTCATTGCTATTATCTCCTTCATTGAGAACTGTAATTAACATTATTGATCATTTGTGTAGTTTGCCTTCTAATCTTTTTTTTTGTGCTATGGTTGACTGAAACTGCAATGTGCATTACGTCAATACAGGAAAAATTATGTTTTATGTCTGTCTTTACACCAGACTGATCTACCTGAGAGCTGTGCATAAACTGTTCCTATGACACACCACAATACATTACAGCGTACCTCCAATTTAAAAGGGTAGTTGCAACAAAACTACCGTGCCTCCTAAGATTATCACCAAACACTTGAATTGGCTGCTTCCACTTCCCTCATGGTTTCTTGATGGGGATAGACAGCCACATCCTGAGGTTCTTTCTGGAGCAAGTTTCTATCACCAATCCAAAGGGGAGGTGGCATACAAAGTGCTGGAGACAAAAGGACCTTCCTCTCACTCTCCCTCTGCACAGATGTTGCTCTCAAGAGGTAGTTTCAGACTGGACATTTTCTGCAAAAATGTGATCTCTGTCTGACAGTTGAAAACATCAAAAGAGTCTTCCTGTTATTGATTATGTACAGCGAGGATTAAATAAAGCCACTGCCATGATGCATAAGGACATGCCCAGTCACAGCACCTGAGATGCAGAGATCGGTGCTGTCTCGCTGAAGACAATGCCACAAAGCTGGTTTGCAGCAACACATATCTGACCAAGGATCTCCAGGGCTGCTGTTCTTCCTGTTTGGGAGAAAGCATCGGTTTACAACCAAATACGGTCATCCTTTTTTTTTTTCTGACAGCCAGAGCTACACAGATAGTAGATTTCCGATAACAAAATTTGTGGAGTAAATTGGCCTGGAAAGTAAAATACTCTGCACAGTTGTTTGTTTGTTTTTTCTGATTTCCATATCCCCATATAGGCGTGAGCACACACTGAGAGGCACACTGTGAAGAGTCTCTGCTTTCCAAAGGGTCTCTGAGGAGAAAAGCCATTCCCATTATGAGAGCCATTGCAGAAGGACCTCAGCATCCTCGAAGTCTAGCTGTAAAGGATGTCAGGTCCTTCAACATCCCCCTGCAGAAAGGGTCATCATTAGAGGCCAACCAGGCCAGTCATGGCATCATTTAATCAAGGACAATCCAACCTAAAACAATGAAGCTTCCCCTCTGTACCTGGCTCTGTGTGCCTTACACTTGGGCTGCTTTTCAGTAAAAGTAAGATGGAAAAGAGTAAATCCACCTGCATTATTTCCTAGCCTACTAGAAATCTGGAATGGGAAAGACTCCTTATTTCTTTTGTTTTGCTTTTCTCTCATCTTGTTGGATAGGAAACACCCAGACTCTTCCCTAATTTGGCATAAATTCAATTCACCTACTCTCAAACCTTCAGAGTGGAGAAGAATCCATTAAGCTCATTTCCATTTGTTCTAGCAACAAATCAGTGTATGGAGACATGAAGAAAATAATTTTGAATTACTTTTTCCATTATCTGGTTCTCACTTCCTGCCATTTCCCATTTGCTTACCCTGGCTGCTTTATTCTCCTTACACCCAGCCCATAACAATTATCTCGATATCTAAGAAAAAGCATTAGGTTTTAAGATCTCAGGCTCCATTTTGACAAAGGCTTTGTGATCCAGAGACACTAAGGGGAGAGGATTAAACTTCCATCTGTTTGCCTTGAGGGGGCAAAGCAGAGAAATCAGAGAGAGGTTTCAAAAGATGCTCGCATGATAACATTGCAGGCTCACTAGACAGGAAAGTATCAGGTAAGACAGATCTGCTTGGGAGTCATCCCAGCCACCAACTGGAACAAATTCTTAAAAATTCACTTTATACACAGCAGGCTGGAAAGATTCCCTCAGGTCCCTTTCTCCAGAGTGCCTAATCTATCTCTCTAGAACTGTGCTGTCTGGAATTGCAATTTTTTGGACAGCAGTGAGAAAGTGGCTCAATTCTGCACGCTGCTGAAGCTTGAACTGAAACGCTAGTGTATCTATGCCCAGAGTGAGCAGAGAGATCCCATGGAGGAGCAATCCCGTGTCTTCTTATGGATGAGCATCCCCTGGCACAGGCAGGGCAGCACCTGGCCCCTGCAGCACCCCAATCCTGGGGCCACTGTCCCTAAGGAGAGGGAGTGCAGGAGCCACTGTAGTCTGGCCCCTGCACCTCACGCTGGCACTGACCTTTCTGGGGACAGAGTTGAGTGGGGTTGTGACTCATCAGTCTCCTCTCCCTCACCAGTGGCTGGTGACTAATTGTATTTAGTCCCATTTTCATGTTTTGGGGAGAACAAACATAAACAGACTTAGCAGTAATTGTTGCTATGTCTCTACTGTTTCCTCCTCTGGCTGAGTAGGGGTTTTCCCACATGCTCATAATGTTAAAGTAGCATTTTAAGTATTTTTTCTTATTTTAAAGAAGTAGTGTGGATGTTTCTTGAGTGGTGGGAAAAGAAGGAAGGAAACTTCAAAGAATAATTTCCGATTTGGTGCAGACTCTGGGGGAAAAGTTTCTCTAATCTGTCCACAGAAGAGGGCTGGTCCACTCTGGGCAACAACACAAAACAACAAGCACCGCCACAACACAAAGCAGATTGCTTCCCAGCACCTTGGAGGAGTCCAGGTTGGCTCTGGAAAGATCAGATATAAGGATTACTTCTCTAAGGACATGGCCCAGAAATGTGCTGTCCTTGGAAACAGGTCTTCTGGGAGGAACATCGAACATCTCAAAGGCTTATCTGGAGAACCAGCTTATGTCACACATCATTACGTACTTACGTACTTACCCACATTCCTATAGTTCCTTGTGCACACTTGTACATATGCAGGTATCACTGCACATAGACACATTTGGTGGGAATCTGCTGTTTATGTCTGGAATGGACCTGAAAAGTCCTTGAGAGGTTAAGTCTTCTCCCTAGCTGGAGAACATAAGATTGGCCAGACGAAGCAGGGAGAAGAGCAAACAATGAGTGTGTGATCAACTGGACAAGGTACTCACATAACTCAGGTTCTATTGGATGTGTTGTTAATTATACAAGAACGTCAAAAAATTGTAAAATAATTTGTATAGTACCAAAATACAAATTAACTACATAATCTTAATCCCGAGCCAGAAGACTAAGATGATTTTATTTACAAGTTTTATGAACACATATTTTTATGTATTTTAGAATATGTATAACCCAAAGCTCAGCAAATCGGACGCTTTTCTGAGAGACAGGAGACCTTTGGTCAAGCTTTCACTTACGCAATATGCAGAGGACTGTTTAGTGACAGCCATGGCAGTGACAGTGACAGTGCCCCAGTAAGGCAGTCTGACCCAGGCAGGCCCCAAGCACAGACTGCCAGCCTCTGCAGCCTGCAGTTAGGTGTTTAATTCAATGTTTGAGCTTGTCCCTGTGTTTTGTCTACAAGCTGGCCTGCTTAAGGAGCTGAAATCTTTCTACTAGACACCTGCCTGTGTTGTGCACCCAGTGGCTCCCACTGCTGTGCAGCTGTTTGTGGTGATGGCTTTGTCCCTTCTGGGAGTTGTGAGTTTTGGGAGGGTGATGCCTGCTGCACTGCCCGTGAAGCACGATGCACCATGAGGCCCAAACTCACCTGTTCCACATGCTGTGTAGCACAGCATCACTGAAGAGCTGTATGTAATTGAGTTGAACCCCATACACTTCCTTATGCTGGTTGCAGCCATCTCGTCAGACCCTTGCCCAGTGCAGTCATCCACAGGCTGCAACAAAAGCCAGTCCTTCATACTCCATGGGAGCACTGAAGGTTGGAAGCCAACTCATCCATGTTGTATTACAGTGCTGCAAGGAGATCATCAGTTGGTTTTTCTGTTAATTTTGTATAACATACATGGATATTTTCAGGGAATAAAATAGATTTTTGCATGCTCTGAGCTTCCCTTTGTGTCAAATTCTTCCACCTTGGTCCAGAAAAAAACTCCCAGTGACTTTCTCTGGCCATACTCCACCGTCCTGTCCTGAAACCTCATGTTTCATGGCTCACAATCTCCAGTTACTACTGTTCAACTGTACCAGACTTTTAGAAAGCTGTTGGTGAAACACAAACAAAAATCAAGGAAAAATGTATTTAGTATCTATAAGTCCAGGTGGGCAAGTGAGGAAAATATCTAGTTGTGGAGGAAATCAATGAGATAAAATACTAAAGTAAAGACTGGAAACTATCCCTGTATAATGCATTTCTGATTCATTTTTACTCAATCATATAGGTAGTAGATCCCTGTAATCTTGCTGTTGGATGTTTCCATCAAATGATGCTATGACAAAAACCCACTGAAAGCATCCCCAGCTGTGACTAAATAGACACCAGAACATCTGTCCTGCAGCAGCACTTTCCTCAACAGCAGACGACTCAGGCAGCCCAATACTGGCAACTAAATACTTACAGATTTGTCATATGTAATGAAATACCCTGGAAACTATTTGTGAGCAAACAGTTCCCAGAGTATTTCATTACTCATTACAAATTTGAAAATTGCTCATGAATAATCAAACATTAATATGTAGATAGGGTACAGTACCAGAAAGGATCCACTGTTTTGATAAGAGATTAACCACGTTCAGCGGACACCCGGTCGGTGCTGTACTCAGGACTGTCACACAGGACTCATCAATTGCCATTTAAAACCAGGAAATGTCATTGAATACTTGGCCATGTATTGAAGATTACTGGAGAATTATAACCTGTTTGCTAAGATGTGCACAGGGGAAAGTGAAACACCTCCCACACACGTGAAGAGACACTGTGCAAAGAGCTGCTGAAGCCCTCGGGCAGCGGGTGCGCTGGCTCCAGCACGTGTGCAGCCCCAAGGTGGAGCAGAATGTTTTTCTGATACCATGTACATAACACTCCACCCAAGCCTCCCTGTGTAAATAAAACATAAACTCAAATTATGCCAGTAAAGAGTGGATTACACTGGTCACTGGGAGTGCTTGTGTATGTTCAGCCATAACCTATGATAAGGTACTTGCCATAAAATTCCTCCTGGAGGCTGCAGCTCTCCTGAAAGCTGCAAGATGCCAGTAGAACCACCAGTGTTTTGCTTCACCAAGTTGGGACAGCAAGAGGGGCACTGAGGAATGGGTCAGAGACTCAGAAGACTGCATAAGTCCCTGGAGCCAATGAGGGGGGGGTCAATCTCTCTTGCAGGAGAATGACAGGAGTGCTGACTGTCACCAGCAGATATAAGGGGACGAAGTTCATTTCAAGGAGGTAAAGGGTGAAAACCTTTCTACAGACAAAATTAGCCTGCAGTTAGTAAGGCACAGCAGCAATCAGGACAGATAACAGAGCATTTAATGAAGGCAGAGATTACAGAAATCCGCAACCAATCCGTCCTTCAGCAAAAAGCTGCTGTAAAGCAATTTTGACCCAACCTACACACAACTAGAAATGTTATGCTTTGGTGCACAATGTTTTTAAAAGCAAAAACCATATGACAAGTTTCATTTGCATTTTAAAAAATAAATAAAAGTCTGAGCAGGTCCCAAATGTGGCGCATTTTTTACAAACTAAAAAAAAAAAAAAAAAAAGAATTTATTTCTGTCATCTGTTGATGCAGAAAAAAAAATGTATTTCCAGCTTCTGATATAAAAGCTTCATGAAAAATCATTTCCAAGAGAGAGAGTGTGCTTTATATTTTTTATTTATGAACGGGAAGACCCCAGTGTTTGAACCTGTCCCATCCTGAGAGGAGACTGCCAGTCAGTGGAGGCTGGCAGAGGCTGGCACTGCTCATCCACCTAGGAGCCCATCATGCAGGAATCACACTACCATCTGCTCTCCCACTGCTGAACAGGCAGGTGCAACTGGGTTGGAAGAAACATAATTATGGCCGTCCCTACAGTCCCTTAGGGAAAAAAAAAATCAAATAAGGGAAAGGTTATTGCAAACTGATAACAGCTAGGGAGGCTGGGAATGGTACCTGTTGCCAGGGAGAGCTTGCTCCAACGTAGGCAGGGCCCCCTGCACCTCTGGCCTTGCTGGGAGAGGTTGAGGAAAGGCATCCAGGGGAGGCAGAGCCTGTGTGAAGCACTGACATGAGATGAGGAGCTGAGGAGAGATTGCAGCCAGCAGGGCTAGGGCCCAGACAGTCAGGGAATGAGATTTGAGAAGAGGGTTTTGTGGAAAAACCATTGCATGCGTTCATCTAATTAAAACCTTCATCATCATGAATTGTGCGTGAAAGACGGGGATCATGGCTGAGCACACAGCTTTGGGCACTTGGTAGACTTCAAGAGCTGGTTTTCTGCAGGCTTAGTAATCATGCTGTGATTTCTTTGTGGGCAAACACATAAAAGGTTTTAGGTGATGGAAACGTTTTGCAGAGAGACGTAGAAAAGAGCAATCCTGCCAGCAACCAGACTGCTGCACAAGCATCCATGCTGCTGTACTTGCTGCTTTGTGCTGCTCTTGCTTGTGCTATGAGCACGCTCCAGAGTGAGCCCAGGGCTCCTGCATGGAGGTGCAAGAGGATGGAAATGCTTCACATCATGGCTCTGGAAATCAGTCATGTGAAGCCATATCTTGGCCTGGGGCTCACATGCCTGTGAGGTGCCCATAAGCACAGGGCAGGGGATGGTCTGGATTTGTTGGGGGGCATTGCTTTGTGTTTGCAAAGCTGAACCAGGCATGACTTCAAAACCTGTAAACCATGCCCCTTCCTGAGCAAAATCTCGCGGTGCAGTGTTGCCAGCCCAGCACCCTTGTGCATTCCTCCTTCCCTTTGTGCTGTCAGGGTGCTCTTTCCTACACCGCCTGTGGAAAGAGCAAGCTGCAGCCCAGGACAAGGCTCCTGAGCCAGGTGAGATGCTGCTCTGACAAACACACATCTACAGTAATTTGGACCCTGAAGTGTGTCCAGCATGGGCTTTTGCTCCCCCACTGACAGTCACAGCCAGGGCAGCCAGGTAACCACTCTGGGGAAAACACCAAGTCGATGGCCACCAGTGGTGTGACTGAACACTGGCATTAACTCTCAGCCCCCGCCATGCTTTAGCAAAGCCAATGCCATGGTAGGAGGGGATCTCCCAGCGCCTGCTGCAGCCCCCCAGCGACAGGCCCACTTCAGTGCAGGTAACCCAGAGAGCCCAGCAAAGCCCTGCCAGCAGCTGGGACAAAACAGCCCTGGGACTGGAGTGAATTATGCACATCCTTAAGTATTTGCAGGATAGAGGCCTTAGTTCACTGGGTTAAAATACCAGAACAATATAAAACACCTCTGCCTCTGGAACCCACTGCACTTCATAAAAATGCTGGGGACCCTGCTGGAGCTAAGCCATTGTCGATAGCCATAAAAAATTGGTTAATAAATCTTCTTCCACTGATGAAATAGCTACTTCACAGCCAGAACTAAACAAATTGAGCATTTCAAAGCAACCTGCTTGACACAAGCCCTGATTTGCACACCAATAGAAGCATCCCCAGCCTGGGCAGGACCCTGAGCCGGCACTGTTCTTCCCTCCCTGTTGTCACAGCCAAGTGCCAGGAGGAGATTTAGTGCACCAATATTTTCCTCCCCAGTGACAGGAAAGGGATTTACATTTGCAACCCGCAGGCCTTTGGAGTGAAACGATCCCAAAAGAAGAGACTAGCCTGGCACACAGTGGGCGCACTGGCTACCCTGCCAGCACTGATGAGGTGATGGTCCCCCGCCTCCCACAGCCTCCAGCAGACAGATACCAGAAGTTCATCATTGTGCTGCTTCTACCTTTTTTGGGTTGAAAAATAGAAATGTAAAAATAAATGTTAAGAGAAAGGCAAGTGCTCATTGCCTTGCTGCTGCACAGACACTATCCTGAAAGTTTAATCTAATAGGTAAAAAAGCAATTA
The DNA here is from genome assembly GCF_003945725.1 of Corapipo altera. Lineage (NCBI taxonomy): Eukaryota > Metazoa > Chordata > Aves > Passeriformes > Pipridae > Corapipo > Corapipo altera. Next base: position 571,336 of record NW_020884897.1, on the reverse strand, counting down.
CAGAAGAGGCTCCAATCTTGACAAGCTGTCACAAGTCAGTATTTTTCAAATGCAGACGATAGCCAAGGGGAGTGAAATAATACATTTAACTCGTTTTTCCCAACTGCACAGCCATTAATATATTTAAGTAGTGTGATAACTAGAAAGAGAAAAATACTGTAACATTTTGGTTTTAATACAGTATATTAAAAAATTAAATCACCCTAAATTCATGCCACTGTGGTTTTTCATGAAGTCAGAGCTGACTTCTCTTCCCTCCTGCCTATGGGAAGAAAGCAGAGCTGGGCTGGGGGGGCAGGAACTGCATCCAAGCAGAAATATTTATTCAGTGAAAAGTTGCATCTAAACATTGATGTTTCAACAGAACTTACTATTTGCTTAACTGAATGTTATAGATTTGCCTAGAGATTCACATTGGGGAATAAAACCCACATTTTTAGGCCCTTTTAGCAACACTGGATGATTTTGAAAAATTTAGGATTTACTCATCACTGTTTCCAAGCCATATGATTTGGGGCTAGATTTCCTGTGAAGTTGTTAGGATTTGGATTTGCAAGACAGGTGTTTGGCATTTCTAACTTTCTGCTCCCTTTAGTACACATCAAACTGAGCATTAATCTGCTGCGGTCTTGAAAGTTCAAGTCAAGGTGGATTTTGTTTTGCTTTTCCCCCTGAAGGTCAGTTCAGGACTGAATCCTTTTGTCAAGGTTGGCTGGAGAGCAGAAGGTTCTGTTAATCTGCAGGCACTGCGGCTCCCTCCTGGCTTCCTTCCCTTGCAGTTTGTTTTACTTCAGGATTCACCTCCTGGGATTGTAAAGGCTGCAGATGAGGGTTAGAGGTGAAACAAAGAAAACGAGGTTGGTTGTTTATTTAGAGGGAGCCAGGATTCATAATGTTGGAGACACTGGGTCCCTCCCAAGAGATAACCTTAATTTTACAGCACCTCTCATTTTTTTTTCCCCAGAAATAAAATACAATGACACATCCAAAATACCATTTCCCCAAGTAACTCCTAGAACCAAAACAAGGAAGAGTTTTTTCCTGCAAAGTGACCAGACACTGGAACAAAATAAACATGCTTCCAGTCACCTCCATGTGGGAAAGTATCTGGAAAAAAAAAAAAATTAAGGCAATTTTGCCTCCTTCAGAGTCCTTCTTCTTTTATTCAATCAACTTGTGTCTCACTATGGTGGGGTCTTTTTTGACAGTAGTTCATTTTTTCCTTGGTAAATCTTTTTCACTTGGTAAATAATCTTCTTATCTCCTTCCCTTTCAATGAGAAGGCCAAATTTTGCTTTCATTTATTCACAGTGGAACCCCACTGACCAGTAGCTAACAGGCACATCCCATCCCACACAGGCAGCCTGGCAATATATTTTCCCTCTTCATACTTTGTTTTAACAATCACAACAGCATCAAGGGAAGGTGCAGATGCATCCATTACACCTAAGAAAAAACCTTGCTCTTTTCCCAGGCTTTTTTGGGTGTTTGCCCTCCAGGGCATCATCCATTTGCAATGAGATCCCTGGGTTTACAACAGAACAAGTGGTTGTGCAACAACAAAAACTGGATTCCGGGGTCCTGATAAGAGAAGACAAGTGTCCTTCGACCAGAGCCTGACCGGTCACCCCACCACTAATCTGGGTGAATCAGCTGACGTCAGTGGTTTTATGTTAAACACACACTGGGGTGAAAAATGAGAGTCGCGCTCAGCTCCGGCAGCTCAGCTCCAGCAGTCTGCTACCAGAAGTGGCTGCTTACTTTCAAGCTCTCTGCACAGCCTGTAATCACTCAATATTGAAACCAGATTTACAAGCTCTTTAGAGGAGAAGTTTGTGATTTCCAAAGCAGACGCATTTGGTATTTCAGAAAAAGGTCAAGCCCCCTGTGGAGTAAGGGGTTTTTAATAGAATCAGTTCAGCAGGAGTTAAGAGGAGACATACCAACCCAGCAGCTCGCAAAGCCAGGAGAGGCACAGACATAAGAAAAGCCACAATCGTTAGTGTTTTGAGGAAAGAATCGGAGAAAGAGAGAGGTACGGGGTATACTAAATCGTGGACTTTTGATTGTATTTATTCCAATACGAGAGACTTTCTCAGTTGGAAATAGAGAGAGCTGCCCTTCTTACACTCCTAGGCTTGCAGGGGTTTCAAAGAAAGGAGTGTTTGTTATTGTCTGCAGGGGAAATCCGAGAGTGTGTAGCACAATGGCAAATCTAGGCTCTTAACTCAAATGCATTTGAAAAGGACAACCTTTGCTTACTGTCTCACCTCTTCAGCCTTCAGGGCTCTGGTCAGGCTCTTCAGCTGTTAATATTTGTTGTAACACTAGGTTGGGTACAGTGGGTGTCTAGGACTTGTTCCATGCTGGTACAGCACCCAGCAGCAGGGAACATCATCAAAGACCCTACTTGTCACAGGAATACAAGCTTTCTGAATGGAAAGTTGGTGCTGCTGAGGTCTGTAGGCTAAGTAAGCAGCCACTACAGAAATACTAATCGGCAATGCAGCTGTCTACTGCTTGCTCCAACACCCTTCGGATTCTGCAGTCAGTAGTTTCAGTGAAAAGATTTGGAGCTCGTTCCATAACTCACATAGCTGCTGCCAGACAGACACCAGAGCTCATTACAGTTTCTTGATACAGAGGCTTTAAAATAAATTGGAAATCCAAATTTCATACTGTCCCGGTTTCAGCTGGGAGAGAGTTAATTTTCGTCTTAATAGCTTAGAAGACTCATAGACCAGAAACTTCTAAGCCATATCAGCTACCACACCTAAACTAGATGTACTCCAACGGGTAACAGAACAACCCCAGGAGACGGCAGTTGCGAACTCAAGCCCCATCCTCAGCGACTCTGTGGCACTGCTCCCATAACTGCAGGGGATGGCAAACAAGATCTTTTCTTCTTTAAAACATCTCCACAGCAAGGGGCCAATTAGAGTATCCTGGTCTTACTAGCCTTTTAATGGCAAGCATAAATAGGCCCTTACGTATTCAAATCAGCAGCAAATGAGTGGTGAAGGTCACAGGATGCTTAAATGACTATACAACATGCTCCCTCTGATTCCTGGAGAAAGCACATAAAAGGTTTAGCTATCAGATCTTCTAACTTGTCTAGTCATAGTAACTACTGGTGCAGCTACGCCTGACAGACAGTATTTGTCTCTTTCAGCATGAAGTTCCCAGTCAGCCATTCCCAAAAATAATACACTTGGTGGAGCAGACAACTGCCCTAGACTTTCAGATCAGTGCAAAGGAAGGGCAGAGCTCTCATAGGAAAGCAGCACTTTGAAAGGTCAGCCAGAAGACCACAGGCCATATTCCAAAAGAAGTTGTGGCCACGTAATTTCTTAAACATTAGCAGCAGAAGGAGGTAGAAATCAGAGAATACAATTGTTTGCATTAAAAGCGACTCTGCGGGCACTTTGAGGAAGTAAAAAGGGTCAGCAGCTTGAGGTACACAGAAGAAATTAATCCTTCTAAACTGCACTTTAATATTGCACACATGGGCACGGTGGGACCTTGGCATTCCCGAGGCTCTCACTGCACTTGGCTGGTGCCAGTGTTTAACTGTAGGGGTAAGTTTGCAATATCAATACCTCTGTTTGCACTGCAAAGTGACCAACTTATCTCCAACAACAACCCTACCGCATAGTTTAAGTGTACTTTCAGGAACACCAGCTTACGACTAAGAGAGACCGGTTTTCCTTGCTTACATCCCTTTGCATTTCAGGCTGCATATCCCAAAGGAATCTACCACAGTAAACAGTACTCAGGATCACAGCATTGCTGCAAGGTTGTTGTAACGCCGTGTGTGCCATTCCCTTTTTCACTCCTGGCAACAGTAGGAGCTCAACATCACAGCCAGAACAGGAGGCAGAAGCACTTCTAAAGCTGTTTAAAACAGAGATGAATAGTAGACTCTTGCCAAGTTTTATCTTCTGCAGCAGCATTTTGGATGCTTCTTTCACCATGATGTGGCATCAGCCTTTTAAGCAAGTCTACTTTAATTACTGCAAAGTCTAATAAAGCAAGAAAAATAAATACAATAAATTCCTTGAATAATCCAGAGGTTGTTTGTTTTTAGCAACAAAGCATTGAATAAATGAAACGATCAAGTGAAGCCAACTAGTTGCAGGAGTAAGAAACAACTAAATGCACAAATATTGGCAGGGAAGAAAAGCCACCTATGCAAGAGCAAAAAGGAGGAGCCAGAGATTAAAGAACACTGTTGATACTTCAGTCCCACACAAAAGTAGCAGCATGTGATACTTAGTTACAGGACAGAAGAGCAAGGCAGATGCTTTCCACTACGCCCAGAATGGCTATAAACAGGAAAAAAAAAAAAAAAAAAAGAAAAAGAAAAAAGCAAACCACAGTTGAATAGGCAGTGTGGTTTTGGGGTTTCCCTCTCCTCCCCCAAAAAGGTTAGAGTGTAAAAGGTGCAAAAGAAAAACAGATCATAGAAACAGGAATAGTGAGACAAGGGAGGAAAACCAGCTATTAAGAATTAGGAGTCACTTTCTGACATGGTTTGCACAGAGAAAGGAAGTCTTTCTTCATCAACAGAGAAGAAGAAATAGTTATCACACAAAGCTTTGGAAGAATTCATTGAGTTTATGAACAAAAATTCAACAGCCAGGAATTAAGGATGTAGGTTCACTGTTACTTGAAGTATTAAACAATATAGCTGCCACCTTCATTCTGGAATAACCACCTAATTTCCTTCATGGAGTAGAAAAAGAGTCTGTTTTCAGAATCTAATTATGCACGGCATTACCATGCATATGACCTTGATTTGTTTCCCACTACCACCCCAGAAAAAACCTGTTTTCCAAAACAAAAGCCACAAGCAAGTTTCAGACAAAATATATATATTTTAAAAAAATCTTTACAATAAGTCAGGAAACATAGGAGCTTGCACACAGTTTATTATAATAACTCGATTCTCAGCTCCCTACAGTTCAGATAACCCTGGTGACAGTGTTTACAGCTTCTAATTTTTGCTTTCATAACTTTGAAGCAAACAATACATTTGAGTGTATTTTACTCTGTGCAAATAAGACAACTTTTGGAATCCTTCAGAAGAAATATCCAAGTTCCTGTTTGCGAGGTCCTTTGTTTCTCAAAGATGATTTATGAGAGTTTTTGTTTTAAGATAAAGTGCTCCTGTCCAGCAGAACCCAAAGGCCTTCTTCTAGAGTTCAGAGAGCAAGTTCAGCTCAGATTAAAAAATAATTGGTCATACAAATTCCAGCTTCCCATGTCCGCTGTACATTCCCCAGTGGACTAGTGAAAGAATTTTATCATTGCTGAGGTCTGAATGTCTCATTTTATCACAGGTCATGCAGCAGTTCTCGTGACCAGTCACAGGCACCATGCATTCCAAGTCCAATTTTGCCACCTGCCCTTTTTTCGAATGATGTCCATGAAAACTATAGTGCAAACGGGAGAGCATTTGCTGTCGTTGATCTTGCAGTCTCTTGTTTTCACTCCTGAGCATCCTCAAGGCCAGCATGATAAGGAGCACCAAGATCAGCCCACCAGCTATAGGAACAGCAATTACAGCTGCCCTGAACCATAACTCTTTTGAAGAAGTCAGTTCCTGCACCTTGGTGATGAGATTCCTGCTGCTGTCATGTTGGTATCTGCTCCCTTGTCCTGGAAAAGGGGAAAGATGTGAAGCTTATTTCAGGATTTATTTACACTGGCTTCCACATAAGCAACTCCCCTAAATCCCACACTGACAAGTTTAAGGAGCAACAGCTACACTCTGCAGTATCTACAGAAAATATTCCTGGTTAAGAAAAGATGAGTTTCTAAGGTGGCTTATAACATGGAATTTCTTACTCCAAGAGTTGATTTCACAGTGAAAATCACTGCCACTGATTCTCAGAAGTAATGTCAAAAGTTGGCAAGAGAGACTTCCAATATTAATGCAGATAAAAAAAGCTAATTGGCCGAGATGCTCCCCTGCATCCAGCCACCCACTCCTCCCTCTGGTGTCTCTACTTACATTAACAACTAAATCAATAACAGCAGACACACAAGGGTTAGCCTGTCGCCAGCCTGATGGCCAGAAGAAAGATTTCACTGAAGCTTTATTGCCCTACCTGAAGTATCGCCCCTGGAAGGAGACAAAACATCATGTAGTCCTCTGTAATTGCACATATCTTCATGACAGCATTCCAATGTGGACATGGTGGTGGTGCCAGAGTGGTTTTGTGCTTGTTTGGCTTGGCACATATCAGCTGTGCTTGCAATAGAGTCCAAGCAGCCATGAGTAAGCGGGGAATGTGTATTCTGAGGATCAAGCAGTCTGGAGAAGCAGGCACTAAGCTCAGATTTGCACATATAGCCGGTTGCAACACAGTGTGCAGCATCACAGTAGCATCTGATCTCACCTAAAAAAAAAACAACAAAAAAAAAAAAACAACACCAGTGTAAGATAGGTAAGAATTTGGTTCCCTAAGGACACCTCACTAGATATTCTTATTAGCCACAAGGATCACACAACCAAACTCAGTGCCAGTTTTGAGGTACACCCAGAGACTGCAAATCCACAAGAGCCAGGGTTGTTTCCTTCCCATCACTGTACAGTGCCTACCTCGTTGTAACCTTAATCCCTGCAAGTGCCTTGGGGCACTCGCTTTAATTACTAGAACCACGTCCTTTGAATTAAAGCAAGAGCATTTCACTAAAACAGGGACTTGGGGGAGAGTTGGGGCGGGGGATGTTACAGTGGCTTTTTTTTCGAAGGTAAATAACTAACGAGATCATTTTATAGCTACTTCCACTTGCTGTCAGCAGTTGCATTTAACCGCATTTAAAGCGAAATCCCAGTTCTAAAAGCAACACACACCTTCAGTCCTAGAAGAAAGTCACATCTATGTTTTAACCATTACTCCAGGAACGGCATTCTATTTTTATAAAAGTAATATTTTTTTTAACCGGGCATAAGCACACAACAAAAATACCAGGTTTAAATATTTATGTGACAAATGAAAAAAAAAAAATCGGAACTGCTGAATTCTTTATTACCTCTCAATACTGTGCCAAAATTTAACAGGTTTAGCTAACACCTTATAAAGCTATTAGCTAGAACCATTACCATCCAAGTCTCCCAGTCAGGAAGGTTTTTACTGTGTGAAACTGAGGAACTATTTGTAATTTCTCCCGAAAGAAAGAAATTCTTTAAGTAGTTATTCATGCAAAACGGCTTTTTTATCAGTATTATAAAAAAAAAAAAAGTTCCAGTTTACAGTTATTCTGTTCAGAGGCAATGTCTCTCAACTGAAATTTAAAGCCATTAAATGGGGTGAAATTACAAGGCTAAAAGCTCCCCCTTTCCTCTCTCCAGTTTCACATGCAATCCAATATGCAGTCAAAAAGGGGAAACACTTGGATTGAAAATCCTCTACCGGTTCTATGAAAAAATCTCAGGAAACCTCAAAAATTTCTGAAGGAAGCGATAAAAAGGTTCCCTTCATAAAACTCTTCACTTTGTGCTCTCCAAACTGCTCTGGTACGAATTAAACATGTCCTGTGCTGTAGTGAAAACTTACTCTTTCTAGGCAAGTTGCAACTCAAACATAATTCAATGTGCCATCGAGCCAAGGTTTAACAGGAAGCCAGACTTTGGAGTCATCCTTGGAAGAATGGACTTAAAACTACTTCTGATGTGCCCATTGTATGTGCCATTACAGTGGCACCAAGGCTTTTAAAGTCGATCAAATTGTCAGATTTCTTCCTTCTACAGTCTGCAATTCAAAAATCAAACTACAGGCTTCCCAGCTGCCACCCCTTCTTATGATGCTACTTACCACCTATACCTAAAAAAAAAAACTGTTCTGCAAGATGCTAAAAATCATCCCAACCAAGTTAGTTTCCCCTCATTGGGCCACTTTAATACTTTCTCCAAAATGCTACTGCAGGCTCCAGGCCTTGAAGTTCCCGCTGCTCTTTAATAACTCTGCTTAATAGAAGCCAAATGATGGAGTGTCTCACTGTCTCCAGTCCAATTCCCTTGGGCTTTTAGACTAAGTAACCTAATTTTTCATGAATTCACACTCACTGTCATCCAGCATGTTACAGAAAAAAAGACTCAGTCGTTTTCTAAGCATTCCATATGAGGTCTTCCCCCTACCCTCTGAGAAAAATACTCTTCATCATTTTCTCACTGTATGAGAGTTAAAAGTAAGATGCAAACATGGCACAGTACCAGAGCTGACAGTCCTTTCATGAGTTTCAGCACAGCATGGGAATTAAGTGAAACAATACACATATTTTTATTTTAACTGCTTATGCAATCACTTTAAAAATCTATGTTTTATTGACTTAAGACAATCTTACGAACAAAATCTGACAGGCTAGTCATCAGGTTAATTCAACTGCTTTTTAATTAAAGCCACGTTTTCAGTGAAACAGAATGGACTTTGTATTACTGTATTAAAACTGTATTTCTGTCAATTCATAAAGTTTCTTCCTGTTCTATGCAAAAGGCCAGAAAGGGTATTTAGTATTTTGAAACAGTGAACAATGCCCTTCTGTTCCCTCCTCTTTCTTGTTACTGTATGTAGCTATTAAAGAAAAATGTCTGCTTTTAGTCAAGATGGCTACAGGAGAGACTGCAGGCTTCTCGTAAAGCTTTTGAAGTCAACAGCAGCCAGAAGTCTGTGATCCCCTAATTATATCATTATCAGGCACATAGTTTCAGTATCTGTGACTTCACATCACTCAGTCACTCCCTGTTCTGCCCGCTTTGATGGGGCCAGCAGGCTCCCCCCTGCACGCTGCAAGGCTGTTATTTAGGGTTAATTACAGCCTTCCTTCCAAAATAAATAAATACTGTCGCACATCACCACAGCGCTAACTTAACCTCCTCCCCGGAGCATGGCGATTACCGGCAGCCAGCGGGTCGCCTCTGCCCTGGGAGGGCGCTCCCCAGGCGGCCAGACCACAGACCACAGAGCCCCCACAGCCCCCGCGACCACAGAGCCCCGACGGGGCCGGGCGCGGCCGCCCCTCCGCTGCCGCCGGGACACCCGCGGGGCCGCGCCCGGACTGACCGGCACCGGCGGCCAGGTGGGAAGGGAGGGCAAGGGAGGGACGGGGCGGTAGGCGCAGACCCGGTGGCTTCCGCCGCCAGCAGTGGCTCGGGGAGGGGCTCCCGAGACAGCGCCGGCCCGGCCGCCCTCGGGCAGCAGCAGCCCTCCGGGCATCCCGCTCCCCCCGGCGCGGCCTCCTCACCCCCTCACCTCTGGTGAGCAGGACGGCCATGGCGCACAGCTCCAGTTGCAGCCAGATGAAGATGTAGCTGGAATGGCGATCCATTTACCCTGCGCCGCTCGCCGCAGCCCGCAGCGCAGGCACGGCCGAGCCGCCGCCCGCCCCTGCCCCGCCGGAGCGCCGAGGAGCAGCTCGCCCGCGGGCAGAGCCGTGGCGCGGCCACCGCTGCGGCGGCGGGCCGGGGGAACGGCCGCGGCTCTCTGCCTTCCCTCGCCGCTCCGGCCCGGTCCGCAGGAGCGGCAGCGCTGGGAGCGGTCGAGGCGCCGGCTACGCCAGCGAGTGCTGCCTCACTGACACGGCGGCGCCGCCGCCGCCCGCCTTGTAAATACGGCCGGGCCCGGCGCGGGTCGCCCCGCCCCCTGCCCCGCCTCCCCTCCCCATTGGCTACATCTCCCGGGGGTGGGCGGGGAGATCGGCGGGCAGGACCGCCCGGCACCTCCCCATTGGCTGAGCCGCTCGGAGGTGGGCGGAGACTCCCCTCGCCCCGCCCCGCCCGCCCGGCCCCCGGCGCCGCGCGCTCCCCACCAGCGGCGCCCCCGAGCGGCGGCGGCGGCTCCGGGTGGGCCGGAG
>NW_020884897.1:476949-561468 GCF_003945725.1 Corapipo altera | reverse complement strand
GGGGATGGGCGGGGGTGAGCCCGCTGAGCTCGGCTCGGGGATGGGCGATATGTGCGGGTGCTCGCATCCCCGCGGCGCTGCGGGGAAAGCGGCCGCTGGCGGCCTCGCTCGCCGCGTTAGCTTTGAGGCTCTCCCGGGTCCCCGAGATAGTCCTGTGCGGAGGCAGCAGCGCTGGGTTCCACGAGGAAATGTCGTGTCCTGGCTGCGAGTTCGGCGGAGCTGCGATCAAGGGATGGATGGATGGATGGATGGATGGATGGATGGATGGATGGATGGATGGACGGCTGGACTGGCAGCTCCTCAGCTCCGGGCTCTTGGTGACGGGCAGCGCCGGAGCGGGACCAGGCGGCGGCCGAGCCCTCCAGCCCGCTCCTGCTGCCCCGGCGCTGTCGCCAGCCCGGCCCTGCCTGTCCGCTCCCGACCCCCGGGGCTGTACGAGGTGCAGAAGTGTTGCCACAGCGGGGCCGCCGGCAGTTCCATTGCAGCCGGGGCTTTTTTTCCGAGGTTGTGGAAATCTTGAGTTACGGCTTGGCGCAGTGCGGAGCTAACAAGCGCCGGCTGGAACTGGGGTGCAGCTGGGATCTCCATCCCTGGCCCCACGCCGCTCTGGGATACACCATGTGGCTCTGGGGGCTTCTGTGCTTCCCGCTCAGCCCTGCAGGGTCTTACCTGCTGCTGTCACATCCAAGCAGCAACGGCAGGCCCGTGGGACTGAGCCATTAGCAAACATACCCCGCAGTAACTCTTATTCTCTTTCCAGTATTTCCTTTCCAAAAACAGCTGTTGGGGATGGAAGCATAAGGTGATGTTCTACCACCGAGCTCTGACACAGCTTCTGTAGCTCATGTTAAGCTTGGACAGTTTTCCTTCACGTGTTGGTCCTGAAAAAAATGTGTCCCTTAATTAAAATTTCTTTGCTAACTTAGTTTTCTTCTTTCTATTCTCATTACCTTTTATAAGCCCTGGTTTCTGCAGCACTGACTGTTTCCCATTTATGGGCAAACTGCTTTAAATATTTGGGTCCGCTGCTAGAATTAAAGCTGTTGGATGATGTGTCAATAATAAGTTAATAGCAAAAATTACTTTAGAATTTTTATTTTTTGTGAGTCTTTAAAGACATTTTCAATAGAGAACATTATACCTTGTGACAGAGACATTCCTCCCTGAAAGAGAAAGGAGGAAATATGAAATCTGAGACTGAGATAACTCTAGTTTACTTTGGCAGAGAGGAACAGACTGGATCCCCAGCTAATTAGTGCTGATGCCATCACATATTATAATGGTTTTACTGTGAATCTTGCCATTTGCATATGTATAAGATAGATACACGTGTGCTGCACCACAGTCTTTACACTTATGTTATACATATTTGCACTCCACCACAAAGTAATTTTCTAATTCTTATTTCTGTTTAGAAACTACAAAAACAGCAAGAACAGCCAAGCCATATCTCCTGCTCTGGCACCAGCTATCAGACACTCATTTGCAAACATCCGAAAATATCATTCATTATAACTTAGAATCATTACAGCAACATGTGCAATTCTGTTTCTCCTGTTCCTACCACTGGTGACAAGCGCATTTAGCAGATCTCATTTGTTACATGTGATACCGACAGACTGGAAATGGCTTTTATTCGTGGAGCCACATTACTGCAATAAGTAACATGAGAGACTCCCTGAGTATTATAAACATCCTGGCTAAGGGAGCACAGACAGACTAACCAGAGGGCAATGTGCTCGAGATCAGTTTTGAACAGCAAATTTCATTGACAGCTGTCAAGTTTGAATTGTGAGGTACAACTTACTGTAAAAAAATTACTAATTCTGTATGCTACAAGCACGAAATACCACAAGTGAGGGAGGTACAGCAGGGATCACTGCCTAGCCTTAGTTCCCCCCAAAGAAACCAAAGACCCTTCTGGAACCCATGGATCGAGTCAGGGTGTCAGGAGGGTTTGACTGACATACTGTGTCTCCTCAGTCACTGATACTCTGCTCAGAGAGCAGTGCAAGGGTTGTGTGGGGTCCTTTGACAGACCATAGCATAAACAAGATAATTCAGCTTCTGCAGTGCTAATTTGCTTTTGTTTTAGAGGCAAGAGCCAACAGGGCCAGATTGGCGAGTAAAAAAGGGACAGGAGACAGACCCAGCACAAAGCAATAATAACAACATGTTCTGCAACCAGAAGGAATGTGGGATAATGACTACAAGGAACTATCAAGGAAAGCGTCAGAAGCCTGAGGCTGCATTACGTGTCTCCAGCAGCCATGGGAGAGCAGCCTGGAGCCTCCACTTGAACGGACTACACAGCCTGTAGTCAGAGCCTGCAAGAGCACAGGGCTGCTCCCTCCCACCAGATACGGTAAAGCCCTTTGAAGCCAACATGAACAGAAGGACCTGGTTGCAAAAACAGCCTCTAGGCACCTCAGGGAAAGGGACTGCTTTGGAAGCATCTCATAGGAGCACGTTCTCCTCTGCATCTGCTCAAAACTCTGTCACAATGAAAAATTTTGTCTTCAAGAAGACGAAATTGCCGACTAAAAGAACAGATCTGTCCAATGAGTCTTTGCAGGCCACAAAAATCTTTGTTTGGTTCTTTTACTTCATTTCACAAGCCAGTAGTTGCAGAGCCACGATTCTGGCAGGAGGACTTTAGAACTGATGAGTTCTTCTAAAAGACCAATTCAGATGAGCATCCAGTGTCCTGAACTATTCTAGACCAGGATTTCTCCTATCTGGCAAGCAGCTGCTCAGGACAGACCCTGCTCTCCCCTACAACCACATTCCAGAAAAGGCTCACTATTTTCCATCAGGAACATGTGAGCTGTGCAGCTATGCAAGAGTCTCCTTCCCAATGTCAGCTGGCGAAATGCTTCCAGTGAAGCGCCAAACCACAACCACCACCTTCTCCAGAAGGTCCATGCACCTGAGAGACCCAGTATAGGCATGAGAGGATGGCTGCCATGAGGGGTTTAGGCCTTTCCTATGTCAAGGAGGAAAATAAGACAAGCCAAGACAGAGGTCAGTGTGGCAGCACCTTCTGAGTACATAACTTTGAACAAGAGAAAAGCTCCACTCTGGCTCTGGGAACCCAGCTTTAGAAATTTCAACCTCCTCTCTTTGTGTTGCTTCTTTCATATATTCCCTGTCTCTTTTTCACACGGAATGGCATTAATGCCTCTCCCTGCTGCTACTGCCTATTGTTTATGTGCCACTGAAGCAGCGTGCCTGCAAAACTGACTAAATTAAGTTAAAACCTCAGCCTGCAGGTGCCCTGGATTTAAGTAACTCACCCTAGAAAAACAGTTTAGAGTGAAAAGTAATTCCTTCATCTGGCAGCTTTGAACATTATCACAAATTCCTCACCCCTCTATAAACTTGCCTGGTATGCTGGCAACTCACCACCATTTCCCTCAGTCTCTATCAAACAACGGTGTTTTTGCAGTATTCTTTGCTTGTTTGAACCTTTCAACCATCCCCCGCCAAAAAAAAAAAAAAAATAGGCCAAAATAGAAGTGGACAACAGCTGTAGTTTGGAAATCCTTTCTACATTTACCTCTATAGTCAAGGCATCACAGTAGCACTGTCCTGGGGAGAACCACATTCCTCAGGGAGCTGAGTATTTCCGTAGTGCTGGATGTGCACACTGGCATTTGCTGGCACTGCCACATAAGATGCTTATTTCACTAGCAAGGAAAGGTTAGTACTTCACATTGGAATAATTTCAAATTGTGTCAAAAGCAACATTTGCACACCATATCTTCCTTTTTGCACCTTGCAATTATGATTCGGCTAAGAATTTCTCATTTGGAAATTACATGAAGTTAAAAGCATTGGGACTGTTTAAAGCATCTTTGGAGCAATATTAATTAGAGTAGTTTGGATTTTTTTGTTAACTGCTCAACACTACCAACAACCAACTAACTTTTTCCAATTATTTTGCTACCATTTTGGATATGATACACACAAGTTAATTCTACTGAATTATCTTTATTTATGCTGATTATTGCCTTTAAAAAAATAATTAAGGCTTAAACTAGCATAGCTCGCTATAAAGCCCAGGGGGCAGTGAACATAAATGACTCTGTGCAATTCCTTTGGCTTCCCACTTCTGAGTCTGGCCATGGATTTAGTGACTCAAGTAGCCATTTCAGGATCTAAGGCTATGCAGAGCCCAAAGGCTGGCTCCTTCCCCAGCCGCTCCCCTGTGACAGACAAGCTGCCGAGCAGGTTCCCACAAGGTTAATAACTCCCAGGGAGTTTTATCCCCATAACTAGGGCAGTTCAAAGAGGTGGATGGAGGCCTGCACACTATTCCCTGCTCACTTTCAGTAGCAATTAGAGTGTCCCCAGTGAAACTCAGTTACCTGCAAAACGGGAGGAGGTGACCTGCGTTCCAGACATGATCAGTGCCACTTGTTCACATAAAATAAATAGGAAATCAGGTTAGGGTCTGTGTCTCAGGACCCACCTTTCCATGCACATGTGATACATCATCCAGATGGCACCAATCTGCATCCCCCTCAGACACAGGACATGATAAAGAGACACTATTTAAGAGGCCCAGAAAGTGAAGCATTTCCTGCCATGCTCATCAATTTACTTTTTTTCATTTAAAACTAACCCTCCCTCCCCCAAACGAGCTGCACTCCTACTCCTCTCAATCAATAGGGCGATTTGCATTTATCCTCCTGGAGGCATCGCTCCTAGGACCGGGGCCAGAGCGATCCAATCGATAGGGGGAAGCTGGAGCAAGACTGGAAAAGAAGCAGCAGAGAGATTTCCCCCAGGGAGAAATGCAAAACACTGGAGAGAGGCAACAATTATTGTAATTGAAGGTAATGAGGCCGAGGCGCCAGCTCCAGCTCTGCTTAACATCATTCAATACAAAGTGAGACACACATGAAGGAGACTGCCCGAGCCCGGCCGGCCCCGCGGCGGCCCAGCCCGGCTCCCCGCACCCAGCCCCGCAGCCGCCGCCCGGCCGGCTACCCGCCTGCGGCAGCACGGATGCTCCCGGGACAGGCCTGTCTCCTGCGCTCATACGTTTGGGAGAGTCACTCTGGATCTGACTGCTGCCGGGGTCCCAGAGTCCTCCTTTCCCTTTCCATAGGAGATGCCCGTGCCTGTAGAATTCCCGGGGTGTTGATCGTAACTGTGCACTGAAACTCACGCGCTGGGCACCGAACCCCTCGGCCAGGGACAAGCTCAGCCCCAACCCCTTAACCTTCTCCCCTCCCCTGCACAACCCCTCTCTACCACCGCATTTCTCCTTCCCGCAGCTCCCCGCTGTGAGGGAGCGACTCCCCGAGAGGAGAGAGGCGATGCTGGCGACGGGCTCCACCCGCCCTGCGGCTCTGCCGGGGCACTGTGCAGGTGGTTCGGTACCTCTAACCCTGTGCCCGGCCGCCACTTTCCCTGATCCCGGAGCAGAGCTCACACCGGCTTTGAGGCAGGGGGTCCGCACTGGACACACAGCTGCGCCTTCGCCATGGATTCCTCAGGCAGGGAGCCCCTCGCAACCTCGGCCGCCGGGGGGTCAGTGAGCTGCCAGAACTGGGACGGGTTCACTAAACCCTCCTCGGGATTAAGGCAGCCAGGGCCGGCACGGAGTCAGGGAGGCGGGGAGGCGGCCGCAGTCTCAGCGGCTCCCAGGGGCTCAGCGCGGGCACCTCTTGCCCTCTGCCGGCAGAGCCAGCCCTAGCAGGGGCAGCCTCTCCTGCAGCCCGCGAGGAACCTCTCCCGTGCTAAGGCAGGGCGAAAAGGTGATGGGGGAAAAGCAGCTGGGTGGAGATAGAGAGGCCTTTGGAACGGGAGGATGCGGCTGCCTGCAGTCGTAGGGATGAGCAATCCCACTGCCAGAAGAGCCAGAGTGATGTGGGACCCCGTGATATACCGGGGCTTACATCAGCTCATAGCCCCAGCCAAATCCTGCACGCTGGAATTAACATACAGGATTCAGCCACCACCTTCTGAAGCATCCACATGAAGGTGTTACCTGTCAGAATTCATAAACGGTACCTAAAAAGTCAAGCACCACCTATCAGATCTGAGTTATCAGGTGTCCAGAGATAAGGTATGGCAAATATTAAGAACTTACTTTAGATCCCAAGCATGAGAAACCATTAGTTACGTCCTGTCACAGCATAGTGGGCACACGGGAGAGAAGAGCTAGTGCTGGAGTCATGATGTGGCCAAAAACCCCTGGAAACTGAGCATCACCGTAGCAGGACAGAACATGCAGTTCAAGTAACATTTCTTGCAGAAAGCTATAGTTTGGATATAGGATATGTTGTGAAACAGTCATGTTTGCCAGTGAAACCAGAGCCTCTTTTGAAGCCTATTGCCTAAGCAAGAGTCTCAGGCTCATATTTGCACATGCAAGACAGACTGTCCATGTGTCTGAGCACAAATGTCAGTTCCTTGGAGGACTTACCCTAAACCTTGGAGGACTTACACCCATTAGGCAAACCCTGGGTGCTCCGCAGGGCCTGGGGTCTATGTGAGGCTGTTCTCCACTCTTGCAAACCTATTGTCAGCAGCCCCTCCACAATGGCAGCTCTAAAAGCTTTTGATGCAGATAAAGAAACTCTCCAGTGATATGTTACTCAGTCAATATTTATTGTTCAAGCTCTGTTTTCTGAGTTGCATGTTTCAGAGCCAAATGCCAGAGACAAGGCAGTCAATGGAAGTCAAGAAAGCCTATACACATTGTAATAGACTGGAGCCTCAGCTACTTAAGTAGACAGCACTGCCAGATTACACCAAGCTCCAGTTCTGACAAGCATTTGCAAATGCAGTAGAAAAGACCAAAGGCAGAGCTAGATCTCAGAGCAAGGGCCAGCAGCTTAGAGAAGATGGATATGTATCTTAATAAGGCTTTAATAATTCATCCCCAGAAAGCTGCTGTTTGAAATAGAAGTCAGCAGAACATCTAAAAAGAGATATGCAATAAAAATAAAACCTTAATTCTCACTGCCATGAAAAGCAGAAGGGACAAGAGTATTTGTGAGATGGGATGTGAGGAGATGTGAGTCAGTAAAGGCTGTGGACTTGCTTAAATTCTAGCAGCATGTGATGGTGTGCTCCAAAGGTGGAGCGTGGACGCTTCCCTCCCCCGGCTCCAGGGCAGGATCAGTAACTATGTCAGAGACAGCTTGTAATTCTGATAACTATGAGTCAGAACAATTGTAAAAGGGACTAACAACAGGGCAAGAGGAGCTGCAGACAGCTTTGGCAAATATGTAACAAGCTGGAGGCACTGAATGCCCTGGATGCCAGGCAGGGCAACATCTGAAGACCCAAACCCACCACTTCTGGTGGGTTTAACCAAGGAGGGTGAAGGTAGTGATATCCTCAGCTTTCTACCAGTGCTCCTTGAGGGACTCCCACCCTTGAGGCAGGAACTGCACATGGGATCACCCATCCCCATCATCCGCAGCCAGGCACTGAAGCACCCAAGGAACAGACTTGAGCACTGTCCTGCCCCCTCTGAATGAGAGGATAATCTCAGGCAGAGGAGAAGGATACACAACTCATTGCCAATAACACCTCGAGATGCCATAGGGGTTCATCTGTAGGAGCACTGTGAGATCAAAGGCAGAGGAAAGGACGGGGTGGAGAGAAGCAGAGTGTTGGCAGAAAGTGATACCATGTGCAGCAGAAATTCAGATTCCTCACAGTCCAGGCCTCTCAAGCAGCAAGGGGCCAGGGGAGCTGAGCTGAGAGAGCTGATAGTCCTGGAAGGGGGAAGAAGTGTGACCCCTATGTTTTCACAACCATGAGTGCAAGACATCAGAGTTACACAGGACTAAAAACAAAATTCAGAAGCCTCAGAGTAAGAAAGCAGTCCTAATTATTCTCAGGATCTTTTGTAATATTATATAGCAGAGTGGGACATTAAACTGAGGTCTTCCCCACAAGTAAAGGCTTGCAAGGCAGTAGTGAAACATGAGACTTAAAAACACTGGAGGTGGGGAGCAGGAGAGCACTGCCCAGAGCCCCATAGCCAGAGCTGCAGGGCAGGCATCATCGAGCCCCGTCCCCAGACTCCAGCTTCACATCTCTGCACTGCAGAACATGACTGGTGCTTGCCTCCTCTAGGCTGCCATCCTCTTCCTCTGCTATATCTCCAACATGCTGCTCTTCTACCTTTTTGTGTTCACTACTGTCACACGTTTAAGGAGGACTATATTTCTTCACTTAGACTGAAAGGAGTTTAAAAAAAGGAGGTAGTGAGAGCAGCTCTGTTACGGTCTGAGAGCCAAAGTGAGATGGGCTGTGACGACAAAGCAATGTACTAAAAGCAGTGAAGAGACTAAACTACGTCCTTCAGCAAATATACCAGTCTGCCATAGACCATGACCATGCTGGCCAACTGCTTTGTCTTATCCTCATTGCCTTTGATGCTTATGGTAGCACCGTGCTGCCTGTGCCTGCTGCAGCCCTGTCTGCCACACGCCCCTCTCCCAGCAGGCAGGACCATGTGCTCCCAGTGGCATATCTATGAACACCTCCTTTTTCAATTAATTCAGTCATAACCTTGTTTTCACTTTTATCTTCACTATCAAGTCCTAATGAAGCAAAACTCTATCCATCTCTTTAAAGACATATTCAGCCTCATATTAAGTGTGTCTCTTTAGGTCTGTGTAGAGAGCGTGGCAGGAAGACCGATAAAGCACTTTTTCCTCCCAAGTACAGATTTTAAATTTATCTTGTTCTAGTCATGGGAGTAACAGAAGGTCTGGCATTAGGAGCCTAGTTAAGGGAAACTGCTGCTGAACACTTAGGACTGAATGGTTATTAGCATGATAGAAATCAGACACAGCAATCTGCATTAATTAGTATCCCTGTTGTTAACCATAGATACTTGCATTTCTAAATCAATACAGGTAATATTCATCTGAATTGCATTCCCATGAATAAAGCTGGACTCAAGCTCTGTGCCAAACAAAGGAGGACCTTGCAGAGCTCCTGTTTTCAGAGCAGGGGTGGGAGAGGTAAGCACTGGCACCAGCTCTGCCCTGTGCCACGTCCAGCCAACACCATTTCATTTAACCCAATCTCTTTGCCCTTCCTGAAACGCTCAGGTTAAAACAACATTGGCTAATTCATGATTCAAATGCCAACTGAAACAATTCTATTTCCAGTAGCAGGAGGCACCACTTGATTCAGCTCTGAGGAGCCTGGCACAGGATTTTTCTGCCTGACCACTGGCAACTCTGCCTGTCCCCCTTGCTGTGACAGATGCCCCACTCAGATGCCCAAAGTAACTTAGTGTGCACTAAACAACCTTTTTTTTACCATTACAGCAAAAGGGGAACTCAGTAGAAAGGTAAAGGGGAGACAGAAATAGGGGAGAAGCAGAAGGGAAAGTCACTCATGAAGACGAAAACAGTGCCAACATGGGCTGAAGATGCTCACGGGCTGCAGACAGGAGGCTGTGCATCCTGCCAGGTGAGCCTTCCCTCAGAGCACTGCACACTCCCTCCCCTCCCATCACTTCTGGGGAGTTAAAAGACTGCTCAAAGTTTCATCCCCTACATTAAATGATTTACTGTCCAACTACTGCTTCTCCCCTGGCCTTCTAGAGAAGAAGTTTCTACCGTCACACCTTCACCCTACCCCTTTGTTCTCTGCCTCCAGAGAAAAATATTGAAAACGCACACTGGGACTCCTGTATGAGAAGTGAAGCTCTGTCATGTGAAGTTGAGTGTGATACTGCTTGTGGTTGCTTCCCTGTCACAGGGGGACTGCAAGACATGCTGGCCAGCACAGGGGCAGCAGGGCTCCAGGGCTTTACACGGCTCTGGGGCTGCTCTTCGCTCAGTTCCAGCCTTGTGTCCCCACCCTCAGCAGAGGGGCTGGGGAAAGTGATGAAAATATTGCAGCAGTGGCAAACGGCAAGGAGCCAAGGATAACTACCCACCTGCTTCCTTGGGCTGATGGGCACCCATGTACATCTCTGCTCTTCATATATGGTCAGCACTAAAGTTGCTCAAAATCATGCTCTTCAGGTCTCTCCCCAGAAACCTGAACTTGCCTTTATCCCTTCACTCACACTAGTTTTCCCTGTATTTACACGTGAAGCTAGAAAGCGCAACAGCAGGAAGTGCTAAACTGTTGAACAATGTGGAGTGAAAACAGGCCAAAATGGAGAGGAGTCCAAAAAGCTAGCAGGGAAGAAGGATGAGAAGTGAACCACGAGAGTGAAAAGCAGTGAGTGGATCTGAGCACAAACCTCATAGTGAGAAAAGTAGGCCCTGGCACCACGCTGAGGGAACAAGGTGTGATGTGCCAGGAAAAAGAGATGCAGTAATGAAGGCTAAGGACATGCTGACTGACAGGCACTGGCACCACCAAACACCCATGTGTGAAAAATTGTGTTCACTGTCCTCTCAACTGGCTTGCAGCTTGACAAGCCCAGGAGTCCAGCTGGCACTGAGGTAGTGCTTGGAAGAACTGGAGACAAGGGTAAGTACAGGGGGGGCACAAAGAGGCTGAGGTACACCTGAAGTCTGAGGAGCAAATGTTTGGCAGGAGGGCAGAAGCCTTCAAGGACACCCCCTGTGTGGGACAGTGTTGTCAGGATTCCTCCCTCTGCTGAAAGGGCTCCTCTGCATCCTTCTTGGCAAATCTACAACAGTGCTCTTACTTTCATTCCTAGAACCTGGTACCTTGGTCCAGAGGCACATCATTATTTCCAGCACGCTAAGCTCAGGATTTTTCACTGTGCCCAGAAAACAAGTCTCCCCATGGCCTACTCCATCCCCGAGTGTCCTATAGGAACACTTGGGTGAGGAATATCTCACTGTGGCTGACTGAGTTTTTCCTTTCTGATTTCAATGACGTAATTAGGAAAGCACAAACGACATGGCTTTTTCAGAAGGCATGCTCCTTCCCTCTTAGCTGGCACATCTGGAGCAGTCCTCCCCATTACATTTGTGTCAGAGATTTACTTCATTTGTGTTGAAAGAAGGGCTTGTCAGAAATCTGGAAATGGAAACTGTTCTAGGGTCCTACCTTAATCCTTAAAACTACACAGCTGCCTCAGACTCCCTCAGCACAGATTGCTTAAGAATGTGGTGGTATGCAATGACTTACAACCAACAACCAGCAGGGACTGGCAGATAATGTGTCAGGAGATACCTTCAGCTTACAAAGCATGTTTCTTCTAGATCTCCAAAGCCCAGTTTAAAAAACAGCCAGACAAAATGATTCATTTTCGTGACATTTGATTAAAAGACCTGCACCTTCTCAACTGTGGTGCGGGTGATGATCCTGAATAGAAATGCACATGCCAACTCTTAAGGAAGAGAAATAAACGTTAATTGATTCTCTATAAATTGGGAAACACATAATTTTGTCACCAGCCCCCATGGCTCTTATCACAATATTAAACTTCACTGGACCATTACCAAGAACAGTCCTGCAGCTGATTCACAAAGCACAATAACTCATTCACGAGCTTCTAATTTCTTCCAACCTTAACGATTAAGAGTGGGATTTGTCAGGGGAATTTAATGGTTCTAAGCTCCCGTTTTCCCCAGAAACACTCTTATGTATTACCATAGAGTGATGGTTACAAACTGGGTCTGGACATGGCGGACATGGGAAGCACAGCAAGTTGTCAGCAAAAGCTGTGTAGCACCTACAGCTAGAATGAGTCAGTGCATTTGCACACCCAGTAGTGACACTTGTTAAAGTATCCCCATTGGAAAAATCATACTCACTTCAACAAATTGTTTTCCCTCGGCAGAAGGCAGTATACTTGTGGACAGTGTTACACTGAAGGAGTCCAGTGGACCTCCACACAAAAGACCTTCTCTTCTCCTGGCTTTCCCTTGAACAGTGCCCTTACAGGAAATCTTTAGGAAATACTAGGCATATCCCTGTGGAAATCATCAAAGACTATCTTGTTGGACTCCTTAAGAATAGAAGAAAGAAACAGAAATTAACCATATTTCTCGGTCCAGCTTCAGAAGTAATTCAATTATGCAAAGGGCTGCCCTATACCACCATGCTAGATTCTTGCTTCAGTACATGAAATAATGTGTGAGATTTGTTCGGCATCCCAAATTGAAGTCACTGAGATCTACAGATCTTGAAAGTTCATTTAGAATCATCCAGAAATTACAAGGAAAGATCTGCAGGTAGCAATAAAGTATCCCATCATACACAATCACTTCAGAACCAAAGAAATTTAAAAGTAATAGTTGATAAACAAGAAAAAAAAAGGTCATCAAGGCCATTCTCCTTGTCCCACCCAGTGCAGGGACCACACAGCTGTCTAGGGCCGCTCTTCTCTGCTGTTTACTTACTATAAACAGTAACCCCAGTCTTCCTCAGTGCAGCTGAAGCTGCTTATTCCTTGTCTTACCTGTTAAGGACACAGAAAAACTTACATATCTTGCAACAGCCCTCTACATATTTGAAGGTTTGCATATCGCATGTTCCCCTCTTTCACCCTGAGGCTACCCCAGGCTAAGCCACCCCTGTTTTTTCAACTCTCTCTGTCATGTCATGTTTTTGGAGACCATTGCCCTTGTTCTCCTCCAACTCTTTCCAAACTGCAGTCTACAAATACAAACTTTATGCTACACCTCAGACCTTCCTTGCCTGATTTTGCAGACTGGAACATAGTTTATACCTCTGAATTTGCTGCTTTCCTGCAACAGCAACACATTGAGACATATCCCGAACAGATCTCTGCAAGGAAGAAGCTAATCTCCCTGTTGCAAACTTAGAGGCTACTCCAGAGGATATTCCTGAAGAGTTTTCTACCTAAGGCAGTCCAAATTTCTATGTAGGAGTTAACTCTGCTGGCTAGGAAGGGAGTTTGGGAAGGCTGGCATCACTAGGCAAGGCGTGTCTGACAGAGCCACCACCAGTACCATGTTCAGCTTGTCCACAGATGGACTCACAGACACCTTCCAAAGGGCTCCTCCCCAGCAGCTGCTCCCCAGTTGTGTTCCTGCCATGGGTTCTCCCAAATGAATGTGTACATTTGTTTTTTTCACTGAAGAGTGTCATCCCATGTTTTTTCAGAAAAAATACTTTTAACTTTCTGTACATTCCTACCTTGTGAAAGAAGAAACCACACTGTAGACAGTATCATCTCTTACTGCTTTTTCCTTCCTTGGTCCATGCCAGAACCACTTCTTTTGGCATTCTTGGGACTAGTATTATAATTATTACTTAAAGGAATTACCAGTTCTGCTTAATTGCTTTTTCCTTTAGGCTTCCTCCCTGAAATTACCTGCTAATTCTGATTTTACTCAAGACTTTTGCCTATAGTTTGCTCTTCTCTCACTGTGTATCCCTGAACAGGTTATCTTCACAGTCAACCTGTTTTGTTCTACTGATTAGACTCAGACTTAGAATTACTTTTTTTTATTACTTTTTATATATATGAAGAAGGTGAAAAAATAATTTTCCATCTCATTCATGTAGGTAGGAATATACACACATATGTATGAAACTCATTATGGCAACAAGTGCTGGCATTTCTTGCCACTCTGCATCCCACTCATCCTTTCCCAGCAGACATGCAGATGATTATAGCCCTCCGTGACCGTCATGTTCTGTGCTTTGGATGACATTGTTGGCTGCTGAAAGGCAACCTGGTCCACCTGATTTTCCTAGTATGGCAGCCTGCAGAAACATGTACAGTCTTAGTGCTCCTTCTTCCCCCATCATCATCACTGATAGAGCCAGTAGCTCCTGTGAGAGCAGTGAAGGGGCTCCCAGCTTTCCTTTCTTCTTCAGTGCAGCAGTCACAGATCACACAGCAGTTGAGGTGTGGGCTCTTTCCTTCTGCACTGAGAATGTTCGGTTCCCACTTTGTGTTTTGGCAATGCTCTAGTCAACCTTTCCTGTTAAGGAACAGGTGAAGAGCAACTGATTTCCCTTTGCACAGCAGCATTTCCTCTCTCACTAGCAATGTTGCTGCAAACCTTCAGCTTCCTAGCTGTTGTACTTTCAGGCCTCTACATCCACCCTATCTGGGCCTGTGGGATGATGGTCCTTTCTCCATTGGACCTTTCCTTGCCCAGCTCTTGCACTTTGCTTCTACAGAAGTTTGCCCAGCACTACTCTCCACACTGGAGGATGTCATGTTTGTGGTGACCATGTGGGCCTGGCCCTCATGGCTGCAGGTCAAGGAAGGTTTCAGCTCCAGCAGCACTGTGTCCTATCATTCCAGTTGTTGGCCATGTAAAGCCCCTGCCCTTGTTAGCTCCTATTCACTCACAGGTGCTGGGAACTGAAGGATCATGGACCCTCTCCCAGCTCAACTGCCTCCTGCTCTCTTAGGTTGCAAAAAGTAGGGCAGAGATGCTATCTCCTATTAAACTGATGCAGCTGAGGAAGGAGCAGCAGATGGCTCTGGCTGGAGGGATTATGTAGCTGTGTTGGGATTCCCTATAAATTCATCATTGGGAAGGCTAAATAGGAAAGAGTCTTAAAAGCAGTTGAGAAGAAGGGGCACCAGAGCCATAACAAACCCTTTTTATCTGTTTCTGAACAAGGGTATTGCTTCTGGCTGCCAGTTCAGCTTGTCTTACAACAACAGAAATAGGGCTGGCTGCATCGACTACAGAGATCAGCTCTTTTCACTACAAGATTGCCTTGCCAGATAAGAGCTAAGATTCCCCTTGGTGAGCTAGTGTCTCCTTCAAATAGTCACCTGCATATGAGTAAGAGAAGCCCAACATTTGAGAGACCTGTTTTTGGTTCAGTGTGCACACCATCATCTTTGTTAGCTGTTAGTATGTGTGTTTAGGCATTAAAACCCCTAATATTCAAAAGGAGTCTGTGTTATTTTAGCTATTTTTCTTATTGTTTATTTTCAATATCTCTGAAAACAGAATGAGGTTGGTTCTTTCTGTGCTGAACATCATGAGAGAGATGGTAACTATATCCCCCTGTTTCTTTATAGTCCATTCTTCAGACAGCTTATGTTTTGGCCTACTACAGGCCACCAAGTTTCTTCAGTCTCAGAAGGACTGAGTTAAGATCAAGGTTATACCTCCCTAGCCCAAATGTGGGTAGGTGGCTAAGCATCAAGCTTACCAAAACAGGGCCATCTCCAAACTGTTTATCAGTTGAGGCCTTAAAATCATTGCCAAAGAAACAGGAATAAATAACTCAAGTTTGTGTCTCATCTCAATGTTGAAAGAAGCATCCCTAGGTATTTAAGTCAAGAGATTTCTGCAAACCTCCACGTTTTTTGACATCTCCAGAATAACTTTTGGGTTTGGGTTTTTTGGTTTTGTTTTGTTTTTACTTGTAACATTTGCAGTGGGCATCTGCACTTCTCCAGGGTACCCAAAACTGCAGTTTTGGTACCACAGCTGCAGGATCCAGGACTGGCTGAGCTCTCAGAGGCAGGGATTGCTGGGGGATGGGGGTGGGATAGGAAAGTGAAGGGAGTTTGTGGAGTTGTCACTGATGGGCAACTTGGATAAAGCTATGTAGGCCTGAGGGGGTCAGCATCCTTAAATTAGGAAATCTATCACAAAATTAATTACTTAAATGCATGCAAATGATTAGAGAATTTTAGACAAGCTAATTAATCTAATATGCTAAGTTGTTGCAGATAGAAGTTCAAACTGAGTGATAATCAAGCTAAGATACCTAGATTCCTTCTTCCTTTCCAAGTACTTTTAGTGGCTGTCAATACATCTTGCTTTATAACATAGTGGGCCGGGCAGTGTGAGGGCCATTTCCTGCTTTCTGAAATGCTCCACATCCTTTCTGGGACTCAGAAGCAACTATTTCCTATTCTCAACTAAAATTATGAGGGTCATTCCCATAATTTCTCCCAAATCTAGGCAAGTTTTCATACAGCCCGAGCGCTGATCAACTGTTGGCACAACCCAAGTCCACAGAAGACCGTTGTGACCCTTTCAGCTGCATGGCTGCATTTGACCCATGAATGAAGGGACAGGATCTCCACCCAGGTCACACCCAGGGAAACATATTCTTAATGTGAGATATGGGTTTGTGGTTCAGAAGAGCTATTTTGGCAGAGAGACCAGCCTGGGTCCAAGCAGATTTGGGAAGTCTAACATACAGGAGCCAAGTCTGGGTTCTCACACTAAAATCAATCAATTACTCTCTTAATCATCTCATTGCAACACTCTGTTTATGCTGCCAAGCTAGGCTGGTCAACAGAACTTGTTTGCTCTCCAATATACCCTGGGACTATCAAAACAGGCTACAAAATCCCACGTCTTGTGGGAGCTGTCAGAGCCTCTTCCTTTGTGAGGACAGACAGATGCCAAATCAGGGCAGAGAGCAGAGCAAAGAGAACGGGCAGTCACAACATTCCCATCCTCTTGTCCAAATTTTCTGCCTCCCAAATTGCAAAGACCCAAAATAAAATGAACTTATGCAGCCCTATAAGAGGCAAAGGACACTTAGGCAGAAATGCAGAGGAGAGCTGGTGTCATGGAGCAACAAGCTGTGCTCAATGAGAAGATACATCCAGGAAAACAAAGCTGACTGGCAAGGTCCAAGGAGACAGTCCCACTTTATTCCCAGTATAGATATTAAAACCATTTTCAAAAGTACATATTAACCTTCCTTCAATAAACAAGGAATCCCCACATAGCTGCTTCCTCCATGAATTGAAGCACCTTGTGAAAATGTCTCTCTGGGAGTCATTCAGCCTGCAGTCCCTCTCACTCGCCAGCTTTGCACTGGGAAAGCACCTCCATCAAGTGCCAGCAGGAGCCAGGGCCTCATCCCAGCAGAGGCTGAGCACTGCCACGCTCTGCCTTCAAGTTCAAATTCTAGGTTCGAAAGCACTGTAGACTTCAAGTTCTCACTGCACAGAATGCCTTTGGTACAGGCCTTTTACCACTGTGAAAGGCATTATTGTGTGAATCATCCCTGTAAGGATTAACTTAAAAAATTAAATAAATCAGATTGCAAAGTGATACCTACAGAAGAAAAAGGAATGATTTTCTTTCTTAGGTGGTGTTGCTCTGAGTAGAGCTCTTAGTCAAAAAACATTTGGAAGAATGTAGCTTTGGAGCCTGACCCTGAAGGGTCCTGAATAGCATCACCTCACCTCTGAGCTGAGCAATAAGCCATAGCCCTAGTAAATGGCACTTTGGTCAAAAAACTTTTTGATTCCTCTGTCTCTAGATACCTTCAATCCCATGGTATATCCTCTCATGGTCAGAAACCATTAGCTTCACATCACTGTTTTTTGGCATGGCACCTCTGTAAAGAAACAGGTTGCAGCTGTGCCCAAGCATTTGGCTTAGCTCAGCACAGCAGGAGATGCTGGAAGCAGGGGGTTAACATGTCAGAGTAACCACAGCCCTTCAACTTCCCCTTGCAGCCAAACTCAGAACCTGCCAAGTGCTGCGTCCAATAAAACGCAACTCACACAATCTGTAAGTGCAATAAAATAGCTGTTAACAATTCTGTAACTCTCTCTCTCTTATAGCTTGTAAAAGCCTGAAGGTCAGCTGGAAGTCAAGCTGCATTTTTTGGGAAGAGGGCAGGCCAGTCCCGGGTGATGGGTTCTTGTCCTTTTACCTCCTCCTCTGGGGTTTCTAAAGGGCAAGCATTGTACCTGGAGAGGGTCTTCTGCCTTACTGCCACTACAGGAGATCAAACGGAGCAGAAGGGTGTCGGACCAGAGGGGAGTGGGTACCAGAGGACTTTGCCATTTTGGGGCTGCTCAGATCTGCTTTTCATCAGCGGTGACGCTGAGCGAACATCTCAGCTTGCTAGTTTAGTGAAACAAGCTGATGTTTCCCCTTCTCTGGACTTGATGCTGGAGACTCTCAAGACCATGGAGTGAAAAGAGAAGCCAGTTCAAACCCTGTACCTCCAGGTAGGAGCAAATTTTAAAATCACACGGTGACCTCCAGGCTGGCAAACCCAAACACAGTGCTCCTGCAGTTGAAATTTAAGGTCACCAGCCAAGGGACCAAAGCAGCTCTGCCACATATGAAAGTGGGGAAGTCAGACAGATGCAGAGAGGAAGAACAAGGGTAAGGGAGACAGAAAAAATTCATCACAAGACACTCCATTTCTAGTTTGGCAAATCAAGTGAGTTTACTTGTCATCTCCAGGGTCAAAAGTCTCCTCAATTAATCACGGAGATTTGGAGGGACAGAATGTGTCAACACTTACAGTAAAAACAACCAACATGAAAACAGTGTTTTCCCCAGCAATTTCCCAGTTTTTTCACCAAGTATATAAAATTCTTAAAAGAAAGAGCATCCAGACAGGCCAGACAGAGGGCTGAGCCACACCGCTGGAGCAGCCATGGTGAAAGCTGCAAAAAGCTGCCCTGGTGAAAGCTCCAGTTGTTGCAAAATGGCATAACCCACTCCAGTTAATTAACAGTAGTGAGAGCAAAGCCTCGTGGCTGGATCCTTTTATTGTTTTAGCAAATGCTATGTTATTATATTTATATCATATTTTACATTAAAACTCTGATCATTTCAGCTAAGAAAGGAGGGACTCAATGAGGAAAAAAACAAAGAAGTGCACTAACCTGCAAAACCAGTTCAAACACAGGCTTTAAGAGCAAGCATTTTTTTTTCCAGGATGACATAGGAATACCCAAAGCCCTGCTATTCCCAACAGGCTTTTGCTTGCCATTACTTTATAGCAGCTGAGGGGAGGGTCTTCAGGGGCAGATTTGGACAAGCACTATGAAGGAGGAGGACAGGTGAGGCTGAACATCATCAGCAGGTTAAGCATCGCCCTTCCCTCCAAGTGCTGCGAGCCCCTGTGCAGAGAGGAGATCCTGAGGTACAGAAATACCCGCAACCCTCACACAGACCAAGTACTGACTTTTTAAAACTTTTTTTTTTTTTTTTTTAAGAAGCACCCTTTATAAATTCCATTCACCAAAACATCTTTTGTAGAAAGGTACAATGGCAGCTTAGGTAACAGTAAGAAGCCCAAGTAGCACAGTTTTTCACCCAGCCTGGTGTCTTCAGTTCAGCTTTAATCAGGAAAAAGTCTAGGTCCCCTGGGGGTTTGGTTACAGGAAACCAGCTGTAGCACTGGAAGAAGATGGAGCTTTTCCAGAGGGAGCTGGTGGGGTTTGCTCCTGGTGAAGAACTACAGAAGTTCAAACAATTGGCCTCAAAACGAGCCTCTCTTCTGGGAAACACCACGGAAATACGGTTAAGGTGCAGGTGGTGAAGAGAAGGGGAAATCAACCGCACACGAGCCCAGAAAACAGACCCGGGATATGCCAGGCAAGACTGGCACCCTGTCACCTCCATCCGCCAGCTGTGCGAGGGGTCCCTGGCCCAGGGGGGTCGGTGGGCTCGGCTCTGAATCAGCACAACCCGCCCCGCTGCTGCTGCCGCCTCTTTCGGGAAAAGAGCCCGTCCCGAGCCCGGCGGGATCCCCGAGCCCCCGTCTCGCCGCGCTGAGCCAGAGGGAGGCGATGGAGACGCGGGAGGGGCGATGGAGGCGCTGAGGGAGCGGCAGAGGCGCTAAGGGGGCGATGGAGGCACTGGGGGAGCGATGGAGGCGCTGAGGGGGCGATGGAGGCACTGGGGGAGCGATGGAGGCACTAAGGGAGCAATGGAGGCGCTGAGGGAGCGGCGGAGGCGCTGAGGGGGACATGGAGCCTCTGAGGGGGAGATGGAGGCGCTGAGGGAGCGATGGAGGCGCTGAGGGGGCGATGGAGGCTCTGAGGGGGCGATGGAGGCTCTGAGGGAGCGATGGAGGCGCTGAGGGAGCGATGGAGGCACTGAGTGGGCGATGGACGCTCTGAGGGAGCGGCGCCGCCGCTGCCCCGGGCGGGCCCGGACAGACCCGCGCGGGCAGCGCCACCAAGCGGCGCCCGGCGCCCCCTGCCGAGCAAGGAGGCCACAGAGGAAACGGGAACGCTGCTGGAAAACCAACACACACCAACAACAAAAGGAGGGCTAAGGAGGTTCTCCATACTCTGTTGGATGCAGGGGTAAACACAGTGACAAGGGATGAGGAAAAGGCTGAGGTACTTAAGGCTGCCTTTGCTGCAGGTTTTCGAAAACCAGCTGTTCTCTGCGTACTCAGCCTCTAAACTGGAAGACAGGGATGCGGGGCAGAATGAAGCCCTCATAACCCAAGGGGAAGTGGTCAGCAACCCGTTACACCTAGGCCAACATACATCAGCATACATCAGCAATAAAAGGAGGGCTAAGGAGGTTCTCCAGCCTCTGTTGGATGCCAATGGTACACTGGCCTCTATCAGCAATAGTGGGGCCAGCAGGACCGGGGCAGTGATCGTCCCTCTGTACTCGGCACTGCTGAGGCCGCACCTCAAATCCTGTGTTCAGTTCTGGGCCCCTCACTTCAAGAAAGACATTGAGGTGTTGGAGTGTGTCCAGAGAAGGGCAGCAGAGCTGGTGAAGGGTTTGGAGCGTAAGTCTGATGAGGAGCAGCTGAGGGAGCTGGGGGTGTTTAGTCTGGAGAAAAGGAGGCTTGGGGAAGACCTTATTGCTCTGTCTAGAATGGCCTGACAGGAGGGTGTAGCAAGGTGGGGGTTGGTCTCTTCTCACAGGTAGCAAGTGACCGGCCTGAAGTCACACAAGGGGACATTTAGTTTGGATATTAGGAAAAATTTCTTCATGAAAAAGGTGGTCAAGCACTGGAACAGGCTGCTCAGGAAAGTGGTGAAATCACCAATCCTGGAAGTGTTCAGAAGACAAGTAGACAGGGCACTTGGGGACATGGTTTGCTGGTGAACGTGGCAGTGCTGGGTCAACAGTTGGACTCAATGATCTTAGAGGTCTTTTCCAGCCCTTAGGATTCTACATTTCTATACATGCTGTCCACTGAGAACTCCATGGGAGATTTAACCAGAGGAGGGATAAGGGAATTGCCCTTAAATAGGAGAAAGACATTGACCAAAGGAGGTTAAGAGCAGCAGGAAAACAAAACTAGGCAGAGGAAGATGAGGCCATGACAGTCAAAACTTCAGCACCAAGATCATTAGACTGCAGTGGATGATAAAATCCTACCTGGAAGAAGAGAAATTGCATATCACAGCAAGACACTTTCAGTGTAGGCATGAAGAAGGGACACGATCCCTGACCAAAGATTAAGATCACTATGACAGGATGTAGCAAAGAACTTAAGAGACATAAAAGTGGGGCTGAGAAATAAAACAAGTCTCAAATATTAAAAAGGAAGAGTAACATTTCAAATAAAATGGTCTGGATGGTTCAAAATGGACAAAATTATCAGGCTGGTTTCTCAGTTCAGGGAAATCTCTAATACCACTACAGCCTACTTCTGCATGGATTAAAAGGCATTCCTAATCTCTGAGGTTTAGATTAATATTGAAAAGCAGATTCAGTTAAAACTATTTCCCATAGTTCATGAAAGTCCTGTCACTCATCCCAGGAAATTCCACAAAATGGAAAAGCACATAGAAAATGTGGTATTTAATGAAACTGAGTCCAACTTCACTGAAAACTTCAAGTCTGTGCAGAATTCAAGTGTGTAACAAAATGAACAGGCAAATCTGATTTAATATTTAACCTTTTCCTTCCCTAAGCAAAGTAATAGATTCTCACAATTTTTTTTTAATTTGGGTTTTTAGGATACACTGTTTATGAAGACACTTCTCATTTACACATGCTTTGCTTGGAAAAAGAAAAAAAGACGGCATTTAAAAAGCACTGCAAAAGCATCAGAACTATGCTAGATTCCCAGGTAGAAATACTTTCTCTTGAATAACTCTGTATAAATGAATTAATCACTCCGGTTCTAAAGAGAAAATCTTATAAAATCTAATATGAAGAGGTACAAGATATGAAGTTATATTAATATTTCTACTTGTCAGCCTGGCACACCATTCTTGCTGGAAAAATGTGTTTAACAAAATTTTCATTGTGAAAACTCTTGTAATAATCCAAATCCCTCTGGAGTTGAACAAGGCAGCACAAGAGAATAGAACATCATTAGAGACATGAGATTTAATTTTTTTTTAAGCAACTATGTAAGAAGTTAATGGAAGGTTTCTTTTAGGAGGTCCTCAACTAAAACTGTGTACTGCTGCACAAGCCTGAAGTTGGCTTAAGCCTCTCCACATCCCAAAGTTTTCACACTAGATCTGCCAAAATCTAATGCCAGTGGGCACACTGGATGTGAGCAGGTTAATCTTGTGATACGAATAGCTTATCTAAAAACAGTAGCAGCTTTTTGGGTCAATGCTTGATAAGGAAAACCTGGTTTCAGACTACAAAATGCTGAATAATCAGTAGCATGCCTGAAGCAAAGTCTCCCACTAAGTACTATCCAGGGATGACATGTATCAATCCCACTCCCCACCACAAAAGGTAGATTCTTGTGGAACTCACATCACCATTACGCTGTACCAATGTCACAAAGATCAGCCATGTGAAACTCCAAAAGCATGTAGCAAACTCCTGTGAACCAGCTACCAGAATGTTGCCTTCTGATCAATAAACTATACCATATTAAACCTCTAATCTCAAGTATCTTGGAACAATTTCTGACATTTCAGATTAAACAAAGTCAGAAAACTACACCCAACATATAAACTCCACTTAATCTTATATTGATCAAGGATGATCAGTACTGAAACTGGGTACTAGAGAATTCAACAAGTTCAAATATATTAAAAGAGAAAGCCATGCATGTTAGCTAGGAGAAAAATACAGAGATTTAGGGGCTTACATCAAAGATTATTCTAGTGAGATATCAGAGCCCCAAAATTGGTGACATTGATTTTTAAGCAAAAGGAACCCAGTTTCCAAAGGAACAGGGATCTGGCCTAGCATTGTCAAAATTAAATCTGAGTTGGCCATAATAGCAGTGCTCAATGCAGTTGAGGTGAGCACTGACACACTGACATGCTTTTCTGAATCCTTGTTTTGGTAATTCTCTTGCTCTCACCCTCCAGAGCCAGACCCTTTGTGTGTGCCAGAGAGATTCCTGCACCATGGAGTTTCCTCAGCTACTATAGCACTAAAATCTCCAGCTGAGTAAAGAAGTGCCAGCTGAAGCAGAGGCCATGCACTAGTCTGTCTCTGCTGAGCCAAGGGCAGCACTGGACCAGCTCAGATACCACGTTCCCCCTGCCCAAGCAGGCACCAAACAGTTTCAGCTGCCACAGAAGTGAGGCAGATTGTCTGGAGCGTGAGAGAAAACACACACGGAGAAAGAGCCTGTGTCTCTCCATGTACTGGCTCAAGGGCAGAGGTCTGCAAAGCACCTGAACTGGCCCCTGAGCCACAGGAGCTCCCCAGCCTGGCAGGCTGCTCAGCACCCGCAGCAAGGGCATGTGCTTGCTCACAAGGCTCCTGCAGGGGAGCCTGCAAAATCCTCACGGAACAACCAAGGAGCTCAGGAAATGCTCCAAACCTGTCAGATGGCAGATGAGGACAGCCAAGCTGATTTTCCCTCATTCTTGAGACAGGTTTGGTATCTGAAGAAACCATCCAGGGCAAGAATAGCAGCTCACTGCTAGTTTAGCAGGGAGTAGTAGTTGAAGAGGAATAGCATTTCCTTGGAGACACTTCTCCCTTCATATACCAAACCTATTAAAGATGCATTGTTTACTTTGGGATGGGTGCTTTGTTTAAAATATATTAAGAACATGCTTGACAGTTAGACCTTTACTTATGCAGTAAAGGTTACCTGAAACTCATGCAGCAGTTAATAGGGCAGTTTGGTTGTTAGGATTTTGTTCAGATGCACAGCCGGTACAAATTCACAGAGATGAAATTTTCAGATGAAAGCCTACATGCATCCAAACCTCAGAAAAACATGCCTAACGTGGAGCCGTTTCCATCCCCCAAGCCCTTCTCTCTGCACGTGTATCGAGTTTTAAGAGCAGGCAGTCTTAACCATTTGAGCTTACTGCTGACCCAAGAGTTACTGTGACCTGCCCTTCAATGCCAAAAAGTGCCAGCCCTGCCTGTGCTTGGCCCCTTGGTGTGAGCTCCTTCAGCCTCTGAAGTCAGTGACACATTTACCAGGCAGGTTTCTGCTGAGGCTTTGCTCCCTGAACTGCTTCAGGGCTGGCAGAAAGGACTCAGCAGGAGTACCTCACTGGGAGCAGGGAAACAGTAAGGAAGAGTCTGTTCTTTTTGCAGGGAGTTGGGTGACAGATAAGCTCTCCCACTGTGTGAAGCCTCACT
This sequence comes from Corapipo altera, assembly GCF_003945725.1. Lineage (NCBI taxonomy): Eukaryota > Metazoa > Chordata > Aves > Passeriformes > Pipridae > Corapipo > Corapipo altera. Next base: position 537,319 of record NW_020884897.1, on the reverse strand, counting down.
CTCACTGAGTAATTCTTTTGATTAAACCACCTGTGAAGCAAAAGAGAGTCCTTAAAGATCTTGTCTGATCACTGTGTGTTACATATATTGCACTCTGTGCACATCCACACCTCTGTCACTAATTGTTCAGGTGAAAAGGGGTCAGGGGATATGAGAATAAAATATACAACAAGTTCTCTTTTTTAAATTAAGTGAAATTCAGATACCACCTTAGGTCAAAGTGAACTCTGAGAATTTTTATCCTGAAAACAAAGCGGTATCAAGAGGTTCAGTTATCTATGCTTCTACTGGCAATGTTATTGCAAGCAGAAAGGCAGTTTTTATTCAGCAAGTGAAGATAGGGATGTGCTGCCAGTGGTTTAATAGCTTTCCCCTTTAAAAAAAGATAGAAGACTTACTGTGAAATCGAATCCCCAACAAGGAGTTTAATATACCTTTCAAAATGCGGAAGAAAGAAAAAGCCTTTACTCCCAGGATGCAGAGCAGCAGCTAAAGGAACTTGGGTGGAACTGACGGACATCAGAGCCCCTTGGCACCATCATGTAGTCCAGACCTGCTGACAACACATTCACCTTCTGTAGCACCATCTGCCATGGGCTTTGATCACTTTACCAAATAACTCTTCCAGTACAAGCTTTCTGCTGCTAATGAAGATGCATCCAGCAAAAGAACAAGAACCCCAGTCAAACTCTGACAGCACTCCAATTACACTGGAAAGAGACCCAATCACAGATTTTTGCCCACAGAAGTATGTAAGAGCTTGTTAGCAAATCTGCCTGGCCAGGCAGAAGGAAGCTGTCCAGGGTGTTCAGAACTCTGAGCCAACATGCTAACTGACCTCCATGTGCCAACTTTAGAAACTTGGGAGAGAATCAATTTAAGTGACTTGCACCATCCTAGCTGTTGGTGCAGATGACTGTGACAGTACTATCCACGATTAATTTTCTTGTAACATACAGTGAAAGGGAAGATGAGCCTAACAGATCATTCTGAGCTTTGCCATATTAACACATGCTTTTTACTCAGCCCAAATTCTGAGATTTCAAACTGGAGCACAGAGACTGACCTTTGAGCGTGGTGCTGCATTCAGGTATAGATGGCATCCCTTGGCAAATGCTCTCTGGCACGTGTGAATAACAGGTGGTAACAAAATCCTGTCACACATACTGAGTAACCTCTGGAAAGATAAGGTTGTTCAGGCCATGTTTGCAAACCTGCTGTGCAAAGTCTGGTACATGCATCCATCTGGTACAGCTGCACACAACCCAGCAGCTCCAGAAGGACCTGTCTGGGATGCAACAAGACTTGCCAGGATGTTCCTAGTTCCTGTCGGAGACAATTCATTCTCTAGAAAGTCCTGGACCAGGTGGGTTAGTGTCTTTATTAGGGAAAAGTGCTTTGGGACTTCCAGATTCTCAGCTACCTGGAGCCCTAAGTAGTAGAGTCTAATCAGTCCTTTCCCTCAGTCAGGTTCTCCAAACAAAAAGCCATAGTTGGGAAATACAGGAATCTGTACTGAAGAACATCTAGGAACAATTCCAAACAAATTACTACAGCAGGAGTAATACAGGCATCCAGGAAGGTTAAAATAAAGCTGATGCCTACAGCTACAAACGACTGAATCTTTTCAAGCATCTGTTCTAGTAGGAGACTGAAGAGATAGAGGAACATATCTAAAAAGAGCAATGCGTAACTGGAATCCAAAACTTCATCATAGCTGAAAACAATATTTTTTGCAGAAGAAGCCAACATATCTCAGTTGCAAATGAGAGCTTTTGCTTGACTGACTGCAGGAAAACAACTGCCAAAGAAAAAGACTAGGCAAAGAAACAAATTCCTCCTACATCAAAAGCTCTACTTCTTAAGATAAAATATAAAACAAGTAAGGGAACCAAAACACAGAAGAAACCTCTACATATCATTAATGAGCAATGATGGGCAGAAGATGGGCTAGTGTCAATGAGATGGCACTTCAGCTCAGACCACTCGTCTGCAGGAAACTTTCAAAGGTCAATGCATTATTTTTAAAACATCCAGAATTGCCTATCATCTTACATCTGTAAATGAGATTGCTTTGGTGAGGACAGAATATTTTTCCAGGAACAGCAGTAAGGATGATGCATTCACCAAAATATCCAGCTAAATTCCAAGAACAGACTTGATATTTAACTATACACACAGTAGTCATGTGGTAATTTAGAGTAAGTGGCTGCCCCTTACACACAGCAGAATCCCAAGTCCCCTGAAGCAACGTGACAGTGACACTTGGGGCACAACACTCCTTCCCTGCAGCAGAGAACACAGTATTGGCCACTGCAGCCAAACTCACAGCAACAAAGGACTCTGCCTTGGTAAGTTCTCAGGTTGTCATCACAGGCAAGGTGACACTGGAACAAACAGGTGACAGGACACATGGCACAATTACCCATGTATCTCTGGGGATCCTCCTGCAATGAAGCTGCTTCAAAAAGGAACGGATACTTTTTCTGAATGTGTTTTTAATTGCAACAGTAAAAACAGCACCAGCGTCTACCAAAAGGTAAGATGCTCCTACCAAAGGAGATGTAATTAATAAAACAAGTCTGAAAAGGAGGCTGCAGTTGACCCAGGTTGAGCAGTTGACCACAGCACCTTCGGATCAAGGCGAGGCCGAAATGAGAGTCCCTTGGATCAGTCATGAGATTTTATAATTGTATTAACCTTCTCCTGCTGTAGTCCTTGACCATACCACCACATGTGATAAAATATTGCCCCCAATGGCACTGCTTGCAGTATGATTGTACAGGCTCAGACAGTCTCTTCAGTAATTCTAAAGACCATTTCTCTATTACACTAAATAGTTGTTTAGCAAATGCACAACAGGAAAACAATGAGCAACACAGGCAACAACAGTTCTTTTATCAATTTCTCATCACTTTTCCTCGACCACCTATATTAAGTAATTAATTTAGAAAACACACCCCACTGCTCCAATAAACACCTTCTTAACACCTGCCTAGGAAAGGTTTGATCCAGGGCAATTTCACTTGATTTGACTTACAGGTGTAAAGCAATTCAATAAAGCCCCTTCCATTAAACAATGTGAAGGACAGTATCAGTTTCAGTATGGATAATTAATGACAAGCTGGTAATTAGTAAAAGGTCTCAGTGTACCTGCTTATTTGTTGTCCAGCTTCAGATACAAGACAGGAAGGAGAAAAACTGGTGTTTTTTCCCCCCCACCAAGCAATCTACAGAGTGCCAGCTTCTGCTTGTCACTACAGATACCACAAGTAAATTAACTTGTGAAGCTCATTGATACAGGATGTTATAGAGGGCAATGTAAGAATCAAAAGGAAATAAAAAGCTTTTTGGCTCACATAAATTAAATATATTTAAATATATTAAATAGATGCAGCATATCTATTAAGACGGAAGCAACCTTTGTCTGAGCAAGAAACTAAACAGCAAAATGCCTGAACTAAGGACAACCACTGGTGAGAGATCCCTTGTACATCCACGCATTGCACATGCTATTTCCCTGCACTTGGGCGACCTCAAGATACTGAGCATCACATGACATAGGATGTTAAGGCAAATACGAGTCTCAGGAAGCCTTCTGTCACTCAGCCCTGGGTCTCTAAAAATGCAGAAACAATGTATGTTCAAGATTACTCCCATTTTCTGAGAAAAATCAAACATTTGAATGATATGAAACACAACAGCACATACTGGGTTAAAAAGTGAAGAAAAATTACAAGTTCATCTATCCTGGTTTCCCATTGTTGTTTTTAGTTAGGTATTTCAACTTGTTCCATTTGAAATGTCTTGTCAGGTCAGAGCATTCAGCTTCCACTGATGAAAACCTCATTTTTAAAAATAAGTCCAAGCTCACTCAACACAAAAATCAAGTGACATTTCTGGTGCTGAAAGTATTTGTAGGAACAAAACCCATAGCATCACATGCCAACACCTTTAGCATTCTTTTTTTTCAGTATATCCCCTACAATCTTTCCTACTTAACAGACTGCTGTGACATATACACTTCTGCAAATATTAAACTAGTACTGCCATCATGCCTTCTGTTGTTTTTAAGCAAAGAAAAAGTCACATTTATTTTGTAGTAGCAATAGTTTCTTTTTTATTTTTAATATACTTTAGGAAACAATATACAAAGCTGAGCTTTGCCACCATTTTCAAACGGTGGGTTGCTCCAATTACACAAATTCAGCGTTTTGTGATGGTTAAGAACAGCAGTCAGCACCAGACTTAAACAGTTAGCTACAACACAAACATCCTTCGAAATGAAATGTCATAATATCAAGACAGGTAAACCAGGAGTTAACATATGACAACTTTCGGGGAGGTGTCTTAAATCATTCTTGTTGAATTTTATATTTCATTAAATATTTTATACACATTTTCCTGTTTACAAGTTTTAAACAAAACCTCCCTTGAGGAATTATTTAAGTACAAAAATGTTCAACAAGAACAGTTCTAATAAAGAGTCCCCAAACAGACCAAATTTTAATGTGTTGACCAAAGGAAATGAAAACCAGTGTTTCTTTGCTTTAACATGTTTATTACAACAGATACAATTCACATCTGACTAGCTTTTTTTTTCCTCTTTCCCCTCCCACAACCATGTTAACATGTTCATTGGGCTATTTCCTTATATTTGAGCAAGTAATGTACTTTCAGCACACATGCCCAGCAGTACTATAAGTCCATTCTTACAGGGTGCAAATGGAAATACGTTTCAATAATTTATACAAACAAGTGGGTTATGCTCAATCACTGCAATTTTAAGCTACTGTACACAGGAATGAAAAGATTATAGAAAAAGTGCCATAGCAACAGTGCCTTAAGAAAAGAGAAAATTAGAAGCATTAAAAAGCTGGTAAAATCAGATTTAGGATTTCATGGGGAAATGGAACACAGAAGATGAAAAACATTTCTCTGTAAAACAGAAATGGAGAAGCACTGCTCTTGACTCGGTGCAAGTGTGGAAACAGTTGTTTCGTGGTAATTTGTACATTGCCCAAACTGTTGCAGCCTTAGACACAGATCGCCTGGCGCTTGCATTGAATTTTAGGAAATGAAAGATCTTTGAACGATAAATTAACTAAAAAAAACCAAAAGAAAAAAAAAAAAGAAAGCTAATTTTGCAGACAGGTTTACATGTAAGAGGCTAGGTATTTAGCCACCTCAGCATTGATTAGTTTTGGATGTCTAAGCTCTGATACACATGGCTTCCCATGGCTTCACTCTACAAAATATATTTACAACGTGAAGAATACATCTACAAGAAATCTACATTTCAAGGGTTTTACAAATCATTCTTGTATCTTTCCCCTGAATTTGACTCCCTCCTGTCCCCTTCCCCATGTCAACTTTTTTTTTTCTGCCCAGCTCAACGGTCCAAAGTCTACTCAAATGCAGCTCAAAAGTGTTAAGACTGGGCATCAGTTTAATAGTTCCTGTACTCAAAACCATGTGCAATTGTTTACAACTTTTCACACCATGAAGGAATTCTGATTCTTTAGCTTTTCAAGTTCTTTAATTTGTTGCCTCAAAAATAGTATCCTGTAAGAGAAAAGAAATAAATTAGTATAAACATTTCTATTATACAGATATATTAAATAACATCTACACAAGTACTTCTACAATCTCAGTGAAAGATACCAAGTTCTTTAGCTCCACTAATAAAATTCAGATATTAAGTTAATTCCCAACCTCTTCAATAACTTCCAAACATTTTATGCAGATGCACAGAGACCTGATGTGTTTGAAACCTTAGTTCCAAAAATTAAGTTGCTCTATTTCATTATGCCTTTTAAGTTGCATATAAATATTCTATAAAGTCCAAAGCAACTTTAATCAATTAGGAAAAAGCATCCAATTCAGGAGACTTTTGTAGAACACTTTTCAAATATGTGCCCAGTTCAGTAAAGATGAATTTTCTACCAAAAAGTAGGTGAAAAATTATTAAAATAGACACACTGAAAAAAGCCATTTAACTTAAAAGGTATGGGCACAAAAAATATAGCAATCAACTAAAAGCCTTTTCACATGCTGTCAGTTATGGTTAAAACAATGTATTTGCTTTGCCTAGAGATGAAGTTCCTTCTCAGCAGAAATTAAATAGTTCTATTCTGTGCAAAAGTACAGAAATAATATCATCATTCAAATGTACTGCCTTTGATAATCCCATCCTTTGCAAAAGCCTTCCCCCATCAACTTGTTACTTATGCCATGTATTCCACATCTTTGGGATTGCAGCAAAAATAAAAGATACATGTTACCATAGATTCAAAGTCATAATAATCGTTATTCATTGACAGCTTAAGGATACACAGTGTACAAGAAACAAGATGCTATTCACTGAGCTGAACAATGACATTTGACATGTTATTTCAGATCAAATGCTCACTCAGAAATGGAAGTGACACCTTAAGAAATAAACCCTGTAAGAAACCAAGCAGTTCATTAAATATACTATAAAAATTGTAATTTATGTAGTGAAGTTATGAAATAAAACTTCACAAAGAATGGATGTTTTCAATTCTTTATCAGGAAAGATTTACAAATATATTATAGCCTGCTTCTGACTAAAGGACTGCTTTACTAACTGCCAAAATGCAAGAGCTTCTAGGATAAAGGTAGCTATTTAAACATCATGCAATACTATTAAGGCAGTTTCAAATACTAAATCAGAATCACTGTGTTCAAACTGCAGTGTGACCTAACAGCTGGGATGACATCACTCAGAAAGGAAACTGAGTATGACAGCAGATTCAGGATCATGACTACTGGTGAAAAGTTTGAGCATGTATTGTAAAACTAAAGTTTTCAGTCTTGCACAACAGTCTTTACAGCGTGGTTGTGTATTGCTTCAGTGATACACAAGACACCTGCTATTACTGACTTAAGAAGCAAACAAAGTCTACTTTGCTATAAGCAAGCATTAGCTTTTCCTTAGCGTGTGATGTAAACTACACCTGTTCAAACTTGCTCCAGCTTTAGACATATTAGATGTCTCATATAACCTTCAGTGTTTCACACCAGCATAAACTGTGCAGATGTGTACCTATGTGGTCTATGCATTGTGTATGGGCAGATATTCCAGAAGCATGCTGAAATACTGAGTTAGCCAGTTTTTTGTAATGCACTACAGCATCTGCAAAGATACTTTTCTATGCAAGTGGAAACAGACACAGAAGTTGCATATCTGGTTCTATCCACTAGAGGCTAAGAGGTGTCTGTGTGGAGAACAGGAAGAATGTACACTGTAGACAGCTTGCAAATGTGGCAAGTACCAGTATATTTACAAAGTCACCAGCAAACAAAACTCATGAGAAACAATGCCAGAATGTGAGTTCTAATACCATCCTGAAAATTGAAGATAAACACAGAGCACACACTTACCTTTGCTCACGCAAAGTTGCTTGAATTTCACATACTCGAACTAAAGACCTTAAATTCTTTAATTCAGTACAAATTTCTGACATATGGACACTTCCCATGTTATGGGCTTCCTCACGTAATCTTGATGCCTGCAATGGTTACACATAAAGGTTAAGATTTTGAATCATGCATTGGAAACAACTGGCTGTAGCCAGAGGATTGCTGGATGAGTGCACCTTGGAACAGCAAAGCACTCTAATTTCAAGAGAGTACTGAATCAGCACATTAAATTCTCTATAAAAGCCCGTTTAGAATCATAAATTAACAACCCTAGATGCCAAGAAACTAACCCAGGCTATGCTAAGGCAGGGATAGTTTAGATTTTCTTGGTCCTACTAAATGTTTAACTGACTATATTGAAAGACAGTATGTGACAGGACTCTCAGTTTCCAAAGCAATTTGTTCAAGCAATTCAAACTCTCCATCCATTATTTCAATGGCAAACTTAAATCTCCCATCTAAATTAACCAGCAGTGACAAAAGTAACTAAATGTCATCTATTTTCCAGCTACCTTATACATGAAAAAAACCCTGCAACCCTCTTCAGGTGTTTTCTTCCAGACGAACTCCATTATTCTAATATCCCCATTTAGTCAACTGGAGACAGGCAGAAGTATAAATTTAGAGGGCATGACCTATTACCAATTCCCAATTTGTGCAGTCTTGTCACTGAACTGGATATGACTCCAGAGAATTCCTCAACAGCACCAAGGAGACCAGTATAATTACTCTGAGGTCCTGTGCAGTACACTGCAATACGGAAAGGGAACTTCTTGCAAGTGGCATGTGGCAAAAATTATTTCAAATAGAACTTCCTGCAGCATTACTGTTTAGCAATGTTATTCTGTGCTGTACTGGGTCTGGCTGGGATGGAGTTAATCTTCTTCACAGCAGTCCATGAGGTGCCACGTTTTGGATTTGTGACCAAACCAGTGTTGGTAACACACCAGTGTTTTAGCTATTTCTGAGCAGAACCTACACAGCATCAAGGGTTTTACTCTTTCTCTCTCTGACCCCCGTCCATGCAGCAAACAGGTTATGGGTGGACAAGAGACAGGGAGGGAACAAAACTGGAAGAGCTGACCCAAACTGACCACAGGGATATTCCATACCATACAATGTCATGCTCAGCAGTAAAACTGGAGGGCTCGCCGGTGGTGACTACTTTTGCATCACTTTCTTCCACCCTCTTTTACTCATCAAGCTGCCTTTACCTCAACTCATGAGTTTCCACACTTTTGCCTTTCCAATTGTCCCACATATCCTACTGGGGGAGAGCGAGCAAGCGGCTGTGTGGTGCTTAGCTGGGCTAGGTAAGATTAATATCCCAAACAGACTGCACCAGACAGGGCAGCCGGTAAAAGGACTTGAACTAGGTTCAACAACCAATACGGTTCCTTTGAGTAATACATTCCAAGCAGCTGACATGCGTCCAGTTTCCCTATATTACAACAACAGGACAGGTTTCATGCAGTTAGTTATAAAATATGGACGGCAATTCTACTGGGTTTCCAATTAAGTAAAAATAGCCAAAATTCAGTCTGAGTTCTCCATATCATCTTAAAAATTGGGTACAACAAGCAAGGCAGAGTACCTTTTTCACTGTGTACAGCTAACAACTCAGTAAGTCAAACTATGGAGTAGTCTCAAACAGTTTAACTCTGTCACCTAATTCATAACATTTTCCACATAATGAAAATATAATTATTAAAAAAATCTGCTGAAATTCAAAAGCACTAGAACTTTAAGCAAGACTGAAAATACTCAATTGCTGAAAGGCAATCACATGTAAAAACCAGCAGGTCTAGCCTAATCTCTCTTCCTTCTCCTCTCTTCTGGTTAAGGACAAGCATCAGGATTTTGGGCTTTTTTTAAATACTTTTAATTCCTATAAAAAGCAACCTGAGTAAGAAAAGCAATTTTTAAGCTACACGTTATGCACTCTCACAGGGAACAAAGCACAGGTGAACTCACCTGCTTTTCTGCATGGTCTGCAGGCCAGCCTTGAACATGCTTTATAAGGTTTTCGTTGAAGTGTGCTGCTAGCGTAGGTGTCAATGAACAGCTGGGTCGTACAGATGGATTCTGCGGTGCAGGTGTTGAGTTTGATGCACTACTGCTAGAGGTATGATTTGGACCTGGTGATGGACTTCTTTGACTACTACAAGAAAGAATGAAAAAAAAAAAAAAAAAAAAAGGTGAGCATTTAAAAACATCTGTGACCCTACAGAGAAATAAACACTGAAATTCATTGCTTCCAGACACAAAAATACATAAAACATTCACACCACAAGTAAATCCTTCTGGTAGACCAAACCTGTGCCACTTTTCTACAAACCTTCTATGTTTATGGGAACAGTTTAAGTGCTACAATTTCACAGCATTGGGTTTTTTCTTGTTGTTGTTTGGTTGGAGTTCTTTGTTTGTCTGTTTTTTAATAGTGTTGCAATAATCATTAAGAACAAAGCCTGATGTCCTGATCTAAAAATACAGCCATATGAGATTTGAGGAGTAACCATCTACTACTAATGCCAAAACACAAATACCTAGACGGTTTTGTGACACTGTACATCCTCACTTAAGGCACTCGGGAGAACAGAAGTATCACAGGAGCAGCATGTTTGTAGTCACCGACTTGACTGCTTTACTGGAACATACAGTAACAGAGGTGGTACCTCAGTTACAATGCTCTTTGCCCCTACATATACTGAGAAATAGTAGTACTAATTGTGTAAGTACTTAGACATTACTCCTAACAACTTTCCCACTGGTAGCAGCAGTAAGAAAGTATTATGAAGGAAAACTAAATTTTAAGGGCCTCCTGATTCAGCACCTAACCTGCTCCCTTGAGGACTGAAAACATCCTAACAAAATGCAACTTTGTAATCCAATGCCCAGACATTTATCCTAATCAACTTACACTTGCAAAGAATTACAGCACTAAGAATTAAAAACAGCCAACAAATTGGCTCTGACATGGACCTGTTGGAACGAGGCTAGAGAAGCCACCAAGTTGATGAGAGGGCTGGAGCACTTCTCCTGTGAAGACAGGCTGAGGGAGTTGGGGCTGTTCAGCCTGGAGAAGAGAAGGCTCCAGGGAGACCTCGGAGCACCTTCCTGTACCTAAAGGGGGCCTGCAAGAAAGCTGGAGAGGGACTTCTCACAAGGACAGGTAGTGAAAGGACACAGGGGATGGCCTTAAGCTGAAGGAGGATAGATATACATTACATATTAGGAAGAAATTCTCCACTTGGAAGGGTGGTGAGGCACTGGAACAGTGAAGTTGTGGATGCTCCATCCCTAGAAGTGTTCAAGACCAGACTGGATGGGGCTCTGCATAACCTGATCTAGTGGAAGTGTTCCTGCCTATGGCAGGGTCAGTGGAACTAGATGATCTTTAAGGTCCTTTACAACCCCAACTATTCTATGATTCTATGCAATTAGGTACAGCACACTGGTCTGCAGCATCAAAGACTTTAACCTCATTCCTTTCGTCATCCCCAAACTTGTTTAAAAGCTTAGAATATGAAAAAATATCGTGCAGAAAAATTTTGGTAGGCACTTTATTAAATTTCCCTTCATTTTAGGCATCAGAAGTTGCAAAAGTTACATCCCTTTGAAGTAACTGGGGGAAAAAAGTGTTCCGTGTTCTCTTCAGTAATTGGCTCAACTTCTTTCAATGCCACTTACACTACAAACACTTCATTGTAGAAATGTTCAGTTGATTAGGAAAAAATGGCATTCAGATTTTTAAGCTGTAGTTGAAAGTAGCTGAGAAGGTCAAGGACAACAAGGGCTGTACATCAAGGACAAATGAAAAGTTAAGGAACAAGTTGGTTTGCCCCTCTACAAGGCAAGGGGATCTAGAGGAAAAGGACATGAAAAAGGCTAGGACAGTGCAACGGGTTTTTTTCTGCTGTGTTTTTATGGGTATGGTCTGCCCTCAGACCTCCCACAGGCCCAAGAACATCAGCAGTCGGTGAAAACAAAGTATTACCTACAGCAGAGGATGAAGTTCAGGAGCAGTTAAGCCAAGAGGACACATGTCCGTGAACCAGGCAGTAGGCACCCAAGAGCAGTCAGGGAGCTGGCCAGTGTAACTCAGGTGCTGCATCACCCTGAAGCAGCACGGGGAACAGGCAAGGTTCCAAATGTTAAAGCCATCTTTGAGAAGCACAAGGATGACAACCTGGGGAACTATAGGCCAACTGACCTCTGGGAAAGTTATGGAGCAAGTCTTCCTGGAAGGGGTTCCAGCTACATGAAAGACTAAAAGGCATAAAAAAAAAGCCACCATAGAGTTACCAAGGAGGTATTATGCCTGACCGACCTCACTGCCTTCTATGATGAGATGACTGGCTCAGAGGACAAGAGCAAAGCAGTTTCCTTGACTTCAGAAGGGCCTGTGCCACCACCTGCCAAGTTGTTGACTTATCCAGTCCACCTTTCATGTGTATGGTGGATGAAAAACTGGAGGAACTGCTGGGCTCAAAGGCTGCACTCAGCAGTATAAAGACCAATGAAAGGAGTGACTGATCAACACTGGGACCAAGAGTGTTTAACGTTTTATTAAAACCCCAGACAGCAGCACACAGTGCACCTTCAGTAAGGCTGCAGATGACACCTGCTTGGGGGGAGCAGTCAGTGTGCTGGAGGGTAGGTTGTTATTCAGAAGTACCTGAATGGGCAGACAGAAACCAAGTTCAAAAAAGGCAAATGCAGAGTCCTGCACGGGGGGTGGAATAAACCTGTGCAACAATACTAGAACAACCCATGGAACAGCACAGGCTGAGTGGGCAGAAAAGGACCTGAGGATCCTGGTTGACAAATTAAAGGTGAGCCAGGCCAAGCACATGCTGGGCTGTATTAGCAAGAGTTCAGTTGAAGAAAGCAATTCCTCCCCTCTCTTCAGAGCTTAGGAGATTCACAGTTATCTGGAGCACTGCATAGCAGGGAGCCCAAAACCAGACAAGAACTGAACTGCCACACCAGAGGAATCTGGCAGAGGACCACACAGGTGATTAAGGGCTGGAGCACATGCTGTATCAGGAGAAGCTGAAAGTTTATTCAGCCTGGAAAAGAGAAGGTTGAGGGGAAGGGGGTTGACGGATCTTCTTACAGATTTTTACTACTTGTGGGGAGTGTAGTCAGTCAGGCTCTTTTCAGAGATGCATAGTGATAGGACAAGAGGCAAAGACACAAGTTGCAGCAAGGGAAATTCTAATTAGGCATGAGGGGAAAAAAAAAAATCACCATAAGGGTAGTCCAACATTAGAAGATGCTTGGAGACATTAGCAATTCAAACTTGCAAGTCCTACTCTAACCTGAGAATTAAGTGGATCATAACTAGAAGTCCCGTCCAATCTAAATTATTCTAGCTTTCTAGGTATTCATACAGCATCAGCATAGAGATGGTGCAGAGAAAGGCTACCTTTATCAACTAAGTAGAACTGAGGAATAACCTTCAATGCTTATTTACTCCTTAGTTCTAATAGAATTAAAGTTCCCCCTATGATTTGCCTTCTCTCCATTTATCAACCTGGCTTCTCTTACTCCTACTTCATCAGTAAAAAAAAAAAAAAAAAAAAATCAACCTAACACATCAAAAATGCTTCAGAAAAATTAATAAAATCTGTGTGTTTCTCAAAAATACAGCTGTGTTTAAATTATGACTAAAACATACTGTCACAAGATATCCTAGCACTGCTGTGTTAGCAGCAGGGGGAGCTACGAATGCAGCAATGGTAGTTCCAAACTACCACTGTGTTTTTGAATGCTTCACTAAAGGCAAATACCTGCCTTAGCTTAGTTAAAGACTGACTATACCACAGATAATGGAATGCCCCCAGAGAGGCAAAAACATCTGTACAAGGGCATGAGGACAGGATAGTTCTGAAATACACTTCTACAAGCTCTAATATCTTACAACCTAAAAAAGATGGAATGAAACATGTTCTCCCTCCAGCACTTTTCCAAGACAAAGGAAAAACGTTCCCAGTCCTTTTTGGAAACAAAAAGAAACTACCAACCTGATGAAACTATTAATTATAGAAACAGTTTCATTTTTAAAGCAGCCATAATTCATGGCATGTCTTTGGAATAATCTCTAACAGACAGACTCGCTGTATGCCTGCATTGTGTTAACTTCCTAACTTACATGGTTGAAATGTTCACAGCTTTAAAGTCAGCAATAGCTACTAAGTTATTTTTTAGACAGTGTTTCCTCCCCAACAAGTTAAAAATAATTTTATCTCCATCCACTTCAAAATTTTAATAATAGTAAGACCAAAGGGAATGATGTACTTGTGATTAACTTCTGCACAATTAATCTGTATTTAATGTGCAGAAAAATGCAACCTTAATTCACAGAGCTGAAAAGATTTTGGACCATCTGTCCACAGTTCAGGTTGCCAAGCTGTTGTTTACTCCTATAGAAGTAAAAGACATTAGTCCCCAAGAGCAGTCCTGAATCCAACTGACTGCTTTCACCTCCAAAGGAATAATCTGTTCTCTATCAATTCAGAAATACTGCCTGGACACAGGAAATCTTTTGCAGAAAGTAAATCTACACCTGAGCTGGTCCACTTTCATTCAATTCCACTGCACTCAACAGAAGAAAATACAAGTTGCACAGGTTTTTCCAAGTCATCCAGTTCCTTAATCTTCCACTTTTTGCAAATGAGGCACTTCCAAAGCAAACTGAAACACATGAACTCATGATGCACAATATACCAGTCAAAAGGTGTATTGATTTGATACAGGATACAATACTCACACTGTCACAGTACCTCATACTGGCCTGCATTGCCTCCTGCCCTGCCTCCCCCTCAACTATGGGATGGTTCTACCTGCACGACTCCCCTGCTGCAGCTGCTGGGACAAACTCAGCTCTCTCCACCAAAATGCTGGTGCCAAATGGAGCAATGGTTTGGAAAGGGTCAGCAGATCCCTAAAGGGAACTCACTGTGGGTAAGGGTTATGCCAGAGCAGAAAGTCCTGTACTCAGGAGGGTGGGCTACAGATTAGCAGGCCAAATGCCCACCAATATCAACTCACACAGACTCCAGGCCATGGTGACTGTTTCCAAGGATAAGACTATCTTTCTTAGGACAATTTCCTACGGGGAAAGGATGACAAGCAAAGAACAAAAGGGTCTGTGACTGAGAGCTGTGCCCCTAAACCTCACCACTCCTCATAAAAAGGTTTAGAGTGTTGTGAAGTATAATTTTACTTTTGGTACTGTAATTTGGAAAGATTTAAACATCCATAATTCCATCCTTAATTACTACAGACTGGAGCTGGTACACTTTGTCTTTATTCTCCTCAAAGAGATAAATGAGTTGTAGGTTTGTAACCTGACAAAGATTGGAATCAAGTGTCTGTAAAACAGCCAACATTAAAACCTCAAAAAATTCTGACTTGCTTCCATTTGTACCCTCAAACTCATCAATATCACAGGGTCTCCAGTAAAGCCAGTTACTGGGACACAACTGCCAAGCAAACAAAAACCCAACACCTCAAAAATCCCAAAACACAAACCAGATCCCTCTCCCCACAGAACAGCCAAAACCAACAACGATTTGAAAATCTAACAATAAATTAGTGCACTGATGATACACAGACAAAGGTCCCCTTTGTTATTAGTCCCAGAAGGGCAGACAAAAGGACCTCACTACTTTATGATCTGGAAAGCACCACTGTGTAGCTTCAGGTATGCTGACAATGAAAGAGTGATGTTTGTTTGTTTGCTTCTTTAATACCATACCCCACACCTTATTCAACCACTCTTAAAATTCAGCTTTTAAGTGCAACACCTTGTAGATTTACAGAACTTCTAAAAAAAGTCAACCTGCAACTTCCTCGTGCCACAGTTCTAGACTATGACTCCATCACAAAAGGATCTTATGACAGATCTTTGATTAAAGCCCCTGGAACCAATATCATAAAATGCACAGCATCCAACACTACGAAGGGCCCACCTTCCCAAAAAAAAAAATAATTTCAAACAAGATACAGATTCTAAACCCAGATTCTTGTAAACCAATGGTTAAACATTCGTATCCTGCAACATCTGAATATGTTGCAATGTTGACAACAAAGTCAAGGAAAAGCATTTGTGGAACTTACTTAATTTTTAATGTTTTTCACTAAAGCAGCAAAGTCACCTGATAAAAATCCATATTAATTTAAAAATCAAATTACACTACAGCAAGACACCACAAACATCTAATGCTAAGAAAATCAGAATTATAGCATTTAATTCCATAGCTGCACAGAGAGACAAAAACTCCAAACTCAGAAATCACAATACAAGGAATCACTCAACAAATCCTCTGACCCCAGAGTGACAGGGCACAAATATGAATTCTATTTTGCTTCTATGAATGGAACTCTTGTGGTTATCCTAAAATGGAGACTCTACCACATTATTTGTAACAAAGATATTTAGCTGCATCCTCTCAGTAGCAACAGAATTAAATCGTATGTTCAATAAACAGGCCAAAGAAGAGTCCACTGACTGCAATATATACAGCACACATTGATCCAGAGGAAAAAACTGAGGACAGAACAGAAGTGTTTCAATGTACCTTGAACGCTGAAGACTTCGTGGAGAGGCAGGTTCATGACCTGCCTGCTTGTCAGCTATTACTGGCTGCTGAGGTGCTGCCTGGGAAGCTGGTCCTTGTTTAACACCTGGAGTAGCAACCTGCAAAGTTCAAAACTTCATTAGATTTCCTTCACAGTAAAGAACAAGCGTTAAGAACCAGAGAAAATCAGAGAAATTAAAAATTACAACACTGGTGGGGCTTTTTATTATACAAGGTCTTTTGTTGATAGAATTTTTATTCTCTTCATGAGGTGGGGTTTTTTTGAAACCATCTCTAGTTCCACAGTTGTGATAGAGAGTTTTTTTCCTAAAACAGAAAGAGTACTTAATAGACATAACAGAAGCAAATTTAGATAATCTGACCTGTCAAAATACTGCAAATTTATTAGGTAAAATAGTTCAACTCAATATCGCTTTTGACCATATCTTCCAGCTGAGAACCAAGTTCATTTTCAACTTCAGAAGAGGTGTCCATTATCTAAATAAAAATTTTCACTTAAAAATTTAAGAGTTTCCTACTTGAAAATACATTACACAGTGCCAAGAGCAGAATTACATCACAACCACATTATAACATCTCTACCAGAAATGGAAAAGAAAATCAAAAGTATATTTATCAGTCTGCTACTCCCCCCTGGTATCTGTTCGGTCAGTTCTCAACTCATGAATGACTAAAAAAGCAGTCACCAGTAGCTTCTTGCTTTTCCTTTGTAGAGCACACTCAGTACAAGATACTGAGACACCAGCAGTGAGATACAGACTTTTCGTCTGTGAATTTCTGAACTGGATGAAAAGTTTGGGGATACACTAATGTCTAAGTTAGAGTAAATGAAGTTCAAGATACTTGTTTTTGCCCAATGCTTTTCATATCTCAGCCAATTTAAAGTACGTACAAGAGAGGATCAGATTCAAAATTTATCCCTCACTCTGCCAAAACCAAGCTAACAATTTTGAGAGGGAGGAAGCAAAGAAAAAAATGGTTTCCAGGGCTCCATGAAGACAAAAAAACAAATCATGCAGCCTGTCTGGCATTTGTTGACATCAAGTTGGTGTAGATCACTAACTAGTGCTCATCAGAACCTCCAGAAATTCTCTGTTTCAGAAACAGAGTCCTGTGAAACAGAGTCCTGTGAAACAGACCATGGCAAGCCAGACAGTATCTGCTGAAGTAAACTTAAGACTTAACTTGATTTATTTAAGTACACTTGGAATCTTAATGTAAATTCAAACCTACTTATATGTTTATGAGGAAAAGTCACCTTTTAAAATTATCATCAGAGTGAAAGTGTGTTCTTTCTGGCTTTTAGATTAATAGACATATATTAAAAAAAGGTCTGAATAGCACAGGAAAAGGTCACGGTTCTAGAAAGATAGAGCAAGATCAGTGTAAGGTTACTCTGTTGTTGAAACCAACAGAACTATATAGTTGAGGGGGGTGAAACAATAGCAGTTCCTAAACTGATTTATGAAAACAGACTACCCAAGTACCTTTATGAAATGTATGACATGAGGAGTTTTGCTATCAATGCCTGAATTTTGCTCAGCTTGTGAGCAGACATTAACTATCAAGGCTGTTCAAACAGAAGGAATAATTTCAAAAGTAAAGTCCATCAGAGATAATAGCATCCATCACCTTGCAGATCCAAACTGGAAAAGTAATCACCTCCTTAGGTGGTAAAAACAAAAAAAATGGATTGTAAAGAAAAACTGGGATTTATAAGACAAAGTAGCCACAAAAGCTCTTAACTATTCCATGTTTTCCAACTGTTTGAAAGACTGTAAATATGTATACCAGAAACAGAAGAACAGTAAGGGCTAAATAAATTTAAAAAAATACCACAAGCAGTATTCTGAGTTGGACAGGTCTGTGTAATGTTCTTTACACAGTTATTTTGCAGAAATTCAGAACAGTTTCTAATCACACAATACAGGCCCAGCTAAAAAGCAAAATGTGACACCCAGGATCCTGAGTGTGACACTCAAGCTGCTGTGTGCACACAGCACACCTCCATCCAGACGCTTGAGCTTAAAAGCAGCACTGACATGTTCAAGCAGCCCTAAGTAACAGAGCCCCCCGTGCAAACGGTGCTACACTAGTCCCAGAGCCAGCCCAAGTATCTGTGCATCTGGCACTGGGCTCTGCTTGCACAGTGCCAGTCCAACCTTGTCTGCCCTAAGCCCATGGGCCTGTGCTCTGAAACCAAGTGTGTCCTGGCACAGCACCACATCTTGATTAGGCATAATTTACTCAAACTCTAAGAACAGGATAAGCTAGCCTGCCTGACATGTCTGAAGGACTACTAAAACAGACATGCTCACACTGGAGCTATCAACACCTAAATTCTCATCTCAATCCCATCTCATGGAACTGAATTACACAAATACAAGAACTATCAAGACAGTTCTTTCCCTAGTAAGCTGGAAAAGTATGTGCTACTGAACCAAAATTTGTTACTTCTGGGACTAACACACAAACAATTCATGTTAATACTTCAACAGCTCTGTTAGCAGCAGATTTGAGGAATATAAAACTCAAGAAAAGATCCTCCTGTCAAGCATTACCACTAATTCTATTTAGCTATCTGTGAAGCTACTTGAGGTAATGAGAAAATTGAAAGCTTTTATGGTTATGATATCTCAGGATAGTAAGAGTTATAACTTCTTTGCAGAAGGATGAAAATAAAAACTTGCCAATGTCTATAATAATGAACAAGAGTCCACCAGGATTAACAGCATTCTGCATCAAAAACATTACAGCTTAGAATGAGTAACTCAGAAATTTACTACACTTACCACTTGGATTGCAAACACATTATAGCTGCTTCAAAAATAAATCAGATGTGCAATCTCACCTCACTGAGAAGTGCAATCTTAACAAAAAGGTGGATTACAATATAATAATTTCAAAATGTGCTACTGTATGTCAAAATACAGATATCGCCATTTTCAGAAGAACTTCTATATATGTATCAATAAAATACAGAATACCCTATTTTAAAAATACCAGAAATGAAACCCTGCATGTCAAGTCACTAACTACAGGCAATCACAGCTCTTCCATGAAAGTGGAGATTCTCATATCACAACAAAAAATAACCAACACATGTTGTTGTTTTGAGCAGTGGTAGCCCTGCTGCAGTTACAACTCGTATCAGCTCTTCTCAAACCTGCATTTAGCATTTAAGTTTTCTACTTCTACTGAAAACCTGAGGGAAGGCTTGTGTATCCAAAAGCATATTCAATTATATAGTTGGTCTACCAAGACAGATTGGCCCTACTTAGAACACTTGGCTTGCCTTCACTGTCTCTTAAAG
Source organism: Corapipo altera (assembly GCF_003945725.1). Taxonomy (NCBI): domain Eukaryota; kingdom Metazoa; phylum Chordata; class Aves; order Passeriformes; family Pipridae; genus Corapipo; species Corapipo altera. The sequence continues at coordinate 517,951 of NW_020884897.1, read as the reverse complement.
GCGCAGTTTCCTACCACTCCACCTACTTCACAGGTACAGCGCTGGCCTCTATACTGGGGCAAAGGCAGCAGGTTCAAGATTGCATGCACAGTTCTAGGAAAACACCTGTAGCAGGATGGTAAATACTAAAGAATCTAAATTCAAAAAACAAGAATAAATTGGAGGGAGTAGGGGGTGGAAGGGGCTGTCCTTCCTACAAGTTTTCTTTCAGAACACACTGTAAATAAAAATCTCAAAGGATAACACTTTTACCATGTTTACAGTGCAGCTGATAATCAAACTTCATTTATACACAGATCCAGATCTCTGTGTTGTAGAGACCAGAACAGATCCAGAACACAATTTCCAGTTAGTGACAGTAAATAACTTAAGAAGATCCTTATTCATATCTTAGGATTTGAAAGTGCCAAATATCGAGACTGCTATTTGATAATTTCATTACTTATCACCTAGCTATGGGATGTGAAGACATAGACTAAGGATGTAATCCAAGGGCAGAAACAAAGACAACAACCAGGATTAGTACACACAAAGCTTTAACAATTCACTGTATCATTGCCAAACACAAGAAACTGGGAGAATCACTTGGTTTTCTTTGTACCCATGGAAAAAAATCAAATGTAAGGAAATGAGGTGTTTTGACTAAAATGAAGAATGCAATCTGTTCTCCTGAAGATAAAAGTACTCCTCAAAGGCCTTCAAGACATGAGAGGTTCTCTTGTGAGCAGAAAATTAAAAAAAAGACATGTTAGTTAAGCAGAGGTTGTGGCAGGGAACAGGGATTTTAGGAAGGGGAGGAGGGGTGTTTCACCCTAAAGTCTAGAGTCATGCTTCTTAGGAAGAACCTTAGGAGCTATTTTATGTTAGCTTCAACTAATGTTTCCCAGTCACTGATCCAATTAAAGAATTCTGAATGAATGGGGATGAGGGGGCAGGAAGAGAAAGGGACATCATGTTATTGACCTGTAAACACCTAGAACATTTCTAAACCAAATTTGAGACTACATCAAATCAACTTCCCCAAGAATTTCTCTCCCATTCTAAAAATCTTTTATTGGCTAAAGTCTAGAAAATTGTATCAGCTGGTGCCTTTGAATTATGTTTTTTGGTTTTTGTATGGATTTTTTTAAAATACTGATGCCTTGATAGTATCTGCACACAGCATCTGAAGCCAGCACAAAAATTTCTTCTAGAAAAGGAAAGTGTACTAGAATTTCATGCTGGAGTTGCACTGCCAAAATACAGTCAAGTAGTCGCTTCCAGTTGTTTCTGTTTCTTTTGGGGAAGACAACATACAAACTTTATCATCCTATATAAAACTGCTAGCACATGGAGGAGCAACGCTTAATATTATGTGCAATAATTATGCACAATAATTTCTTACTACCACATGGCATAAATGAAAAGGATCTCACCTTCTGCTGGGATGATACTGGTGGCGTAGTCATCAAAGGTTTAAGTGGAACAGTGTTAGTCTGTGGCGTGCTTATCCTGGGAGATACGTATGATCTCGGTGATGAGGCATCAGATGTTAAAGACATTGGAGACTGATTAGATGGCTGAGCTGTAAAGGAAGGAAATTCTTAAATAAAACCATACCCTATCTTAAATGTGAATTAGATTTTCTTCTGGTACTTTGGAGTATGCTGTATTAGGTAACATACAAACATGTTCATCTTGACATGGCTGCAGGGTGAACAACTGGAACAAATGTTCAACGACAATCCTAGCTAAAGAACTGTTTTCCCCAAACTCCACTTCTAAAACTTCAGGGAAGGGGGAAAGAGAAGAAACTATTAGGCAATGCTTTCTACACATGCAGAGACTAAATTATTTGCGACTCCTATTTTAGACTGGTCAACTTGATTTAACTGAAAGAATCCATAAACAGTTTATCTAGAAACCTATTTACCCATTCTAGGCATCCACCAACAGTTCCCCAGCCATGGTTAAAAATTAGCATTAGTATAATACTGATTATCTACTCAATAAGATGACTGCACTTAGTTTAAGTTTCTAGTTTTACTAAGTTAAAAGGAGAACATACTGAAGATATCTGAAAGAATATCTTGCCTGGAAGCCAAAAAAAATTTCCCACCAGACAGAACAAACTTTCTTTTAAGAATTTACGGCCTCCTCCAAGAGTCACAGTTGCACAGTACTACAAGAAGGGTGTTCAAAGAGTTGTGTTTTATACTGAACATCAAATAACATCTAATTAAGGTCCAAAATAAATTGAGAGGGCCTTGCACAGGTTTCACATTACTCATATAGAGTTAGTTAACATACAAAGAAAATCCCAAAAGGCAAGACAGGGAAGCAGATTTACTTAGTTGTGTGTCAGCTTCCTGCTCCCCAGGTAATAATTTTTTAACCTATCTTTGGAAAAAGAAGTCATTCAATATCCTCCACACGGTGGCCAAAGATACAACAACACACAGCTTCTACAAACTTAAATTGTATCAGCCTTTTTAAAATGCAATGTAACAATTTTATGTAAGTGAAAAGAAGACTCTGAATACCTTGCGTAGACAGTTGTGCAGCTTGAGAAATTAGGGAGGTGATATTGAAAGCAGATGGTCCAGCAGTAAGAATTTTATGGAGTATAGACTGCAGAGAGGCTTGTGTCACAGCTGCTGTTAGAACTGAAAACAAACGTTCTGTTTTACTGACAATTCTAGAACATCACTTTAAACTGTTCAAACTGGCTAATTACATTTAAATCACATTTTCTTTCAGATTTTGTTCCCATATCCACAACGACCAAAGATCTACCCGATCTATTTTTCAATGACTTGAACTCAAGATGACTTGGAATGTCAAACAAGTCCTTTATTTAGTAGTTTTATCTTTGAGACATGCACTTAAAAAAAATTCTTTTAAAAGTAACTTCAATTCTTCAGCTTGACCCTGTGGATCAATAATAATTCTTGTAAACACCAAGAGAACATTTGTTTAATTTACTACTGTAGTAAGCATAATGTAGTGGTGGATTTTTTTACACCACAATAATTTTTAAAAAAGCAAAAAGCAGTATCACTTTAACCCAGTAAAAGAGATGGGGGCAGACTTTCTGTTCAAGGGGAAAAGAAGAATCTTTCCAGTTAAAAATCTGTGTTTCTTCTTAAAAGAAAAAAACCCAAACCTTATCTGTTCTGGGTTTAGCTGTCCCATGTCATTCCTCCCGGTAAAAAAAAATCAATCACTTTTAACCATTTTAAAACTGCACTACACAGGAAGATGATCTTATAGGATGAGCCACTGAGACTTTGAACTTAACCATGAGCTTCTGAACTAATCTTTCCCAAAAGATCTACAGTCTCTGTGGGATACTTCCTGAACATACAATCCACCCATGTACAAATCTGAAAAAACTGATTCACCAGCACAAGCACCGAATAACTCTGAGTCATGTGCACAGTAAGGGCAGCCCTGCTGTGCAAGGTGAAGTCACTCTGCCCACATGGACCCAACCAGGCCCTCATCCCACCAGAACAGTTCTAAACACTCTTTTTCCAAGACAGACACAGCTGCTGCTGAGATATGGCAAGACAAAATGACTAGACATTTCACTTGGCAGCTCTCTAATAAAATACATTTGGAGTCTTGACTGGATCTTTCATTTTTCAACCACGATAACTCCTACTTTTTTTAGACCAACTTAGTGCACTACAGTTTTAAAAGTTTCTCCCTGCACAGGAAAAAAACCAAAACAGTAACCTACTCGCCTATTAGTACTGAATGAAGCCAGAACATTTGCTAATTAAAAGGCAGCAACTGATACCTTTTTCTTATAAATAACTGCAATGTACAGAATATTTTGTACATATTTTGACTGTCATGGTTTGCACTTTCAGAAAGTTACTTAACTCTGGGCACTACATGTAAATGTTTTGCTTCCAATTACAAACAGTGATCTATGCACAAGTTCAAAGAAACAAACAAAAAATCCCACACCACTTTCTTCATCAGTAACCCGCCACACGCAGACACCACATCAGATAAAATTGCATTCTAATTGCATCAACTCTACCTCTTCTTGCAGCAAAAGGCATTATAGCTAAGTGATAAACTGTCTTCTAATAAAATAGGCCAATGTGACAAAAATCTAAGGGATACACTGATTACACGTACAAAATTTAACTTGCTAACACAGTTGCTGATATGCTACTTTTATTCAGAGGCTAATTTGTCATGCTAAAGAAAAAAGTTGTTAGGCAACAAGATTTAAGAATTCCTAGAAGTTTCAGTATTTGCAAACACACATTAACAGAACAGCAGTGCAAACTACAGAAAACAAAGAACAGCAGACAAAACAAAAGAACAAAGAGCTTTAACGAACTTTTGTGTGGCAGACGAATGCTGATACAGCGATTAAGTCACCCACCTCAATTAGACTGCTCATGTACATCAACATTTATTAATCTGAAAACCTTGAGTGTTAAAAAAGTCTAACAGAAAAACTAACAAAACCAATCCTCACTTTACCTAGGGATTCATTTATTCACTTTTCAATCAAAATAAGGCTTTCATTTACTAGAGCTTGGCATCCAATAATATACTAACATGTGTGAGAGATTACATCAACTTTAAAGAATCCTTACCTTCATTGATTTTGGATATATCTACGCTAGAATTATTAAGCTGCAAGGTGGCTTGCAGAGCAGGCAGCAGCTGTCGAAGGAGATTTGGGTCCTGAAGTAATGGAGGAATTGGTGATTGTGGGACAGGTGAAACAGGAACTGTAGGAGCAGATGAAGCAGGCGCAGAAGTTGGATTCAGTCCAGAAGCAGAAGATGTAGAAGGAGTTGTGCAAGAATGGGATACAGACTTGTCCACAGATGCAGACTCTGAACAGAAGATAGACAGTATTTTTCATTTTCCCCAATATAACCTGACAACTTCTCACTAATACAACATTCATATTAAATACAGAAGAGTAAATGCCTAACTATAGTTACAAGAAAAACACCCACATCATTATTAAAAGAAGATATTTGATATCTAGTGCAATTTACGCTACTGGACCTAATATTTATTAGGAATGCACACACACAACTTTTCCACTTCAACATACTGGACAGAAAGCTGCCAGTATTAAAAATGGGACATTTCTCCCCTAGCTGTCAGGACAAAGGCAGGCCAAAAATTCCTTGGCCATCTTCTTCTTTTACTGTGCATTTACTCATATTCTACATTTTCACTTATGACTTCAGTCTTTCTTTGGAAAATATACTATGAACAAAAACCTTATAGCCCATGGACTTCACATATAAGCTACTATGTCAAATTTGAGGGAGGGTATAAGTCATGCTTCACTTATTAAGAGACCAGACTACAAGAAGTCACAAAATAAAGACTAGGTCTCATACAAAATCCAGCTACACTGCTGAGGATTTAGACAGGAAAATGAGCTGTACTGGAAATGTAAAAAAATGTGCTGTTAACATCCCCACAGCAGAGTGGAAAAATATCTAAAAATGTACCTTCCCATAATTAATTTTTAACTTGTCAGCTTCTTGTGAAGCAGCAAGACCTATATTCTTTATTTTATTAATATCATTTTAGCAAATATCACCATTTATTATCCACATAAATAGGTAGTACTTAAATTCAATTATACTGTACAGCAATTTGTTCTGATTGAGTTATTTCATTAATTTTGAATTTGACTTCCAGTTAACAGAATGCTCCTCCATTCCAGTACTGTGAGAAATTTCTTCAATTAAAGTATTTCAACTTACTATAGGTGTACCATCAGTGATTTCAAATATCCCTCCTTTAAGAAGCCTGGTCCACTGTATTCCAATCTTAGCTCCCCCTCTCTCATCCTCATTAAACCCTCAGAGATGTCTGCCCCCAAATTCAGTCAAGACTAATGGTTCCATAGCACCAAACAAGCTGGATGCTGAGAGTAAAGCTATGGATCCAAGATCTCACCCAGGACGTCTTCCCATAATATTGAAGAGCTGGATTTTAAACCCACCTCATAAGGGCAGAGAAAGTCAACTTTGATATTCCACATTTCAGGTAAAAATCCAAATGAAAACTAAAATAACTGGCTGGGAAATTCTTTTACTTTAAAGGCATGCTTGTTTGTTTTCCTCTGAAGATATGGTCAAGGTAAGAAGATGCTGACTTTACTAATAAAGAAGTCAGAAAGTCTTGTTTTGTTTTACTACCTAAGAATAAAATGTTACAAAATGTCTAACAGCTTTAGTTTTCCCAATACCCTTAATTGAAACTTTTAAGACTAATCTGGAGAAGAACCCTAAAAAAATAAACATGAAATATTATAGAAGTGAGTATCAATATGTAAATCCAATGAGATTAAAAATCTCAGTGAAAAGAAAGGGGATTTCTACTTCCATGCAGTCACGGTATAAACAGTTTACAAAGGTCACAAGTACTCCAGAAAACTTTTTCCAGAGAAGTAACTGAGAAATCTGAACCAGAAAAAAGCTGCTGAAGAATCCAAATTTGAGAGCTTGCAAGGATGCAACAGCCAGCACACAAACACCCATTCTGAGGCTTCAGGTAAACTTCTGGAAAAGATGTGGCCTTATCTAATTATAGGCTCCTCAGGGCAAGGGGTTGGTTCATTTATCTGTTCAGGGCACCTGGTCATTTGGCCAAGAGCTTTCCTAAGAATAACTTACAAAGAGACAAAAGGGGTTACAACAACTGAAGATTGGGGGGGGGGAACACTTACAAAATTTCTGCGTGGTTTGCAGTAACACATGAACTAGGACAGCTGATCAGCTATTAGCCCCCATTAAAACAGTAAGTCATTAGTAAAAGTCTTTGTTAAAAGGTATTGTATATAAAATCTTACAGTGTTCAAAGTTAATGTTAAGACAACTGCAGGTCAAGACACATCTAACAAACATGAATCTTATCATACTAAACACAAACACGTGGAATTTAAATCAAACTTGGATCCGCCATAGTCCAAATAAGGAGAGGATGCACTGGCAAACAAAAGCAAGAGAAATAAGCACAGTGGGGCACGTTAGTACTTATATAAACACAAGCCTCCTACTCTACAGTTTTAAGAACCTTACAAAAACAACCAAATAAAAAGCCCCGAAAAATAAAATATCCTCATTTCAAAACAAACAAACAAACAAATACTGAGCAACTGCCAGCACTAATTTCAAAAGGTATTTAATGTAGTTAGGCTTGTCTTCACAGTTAAATATTGAGTTATTTTAAGTAAAGAAGCAACCCAGTACTATGTTATTAATTTACATAAGCAATACCTGACCCTCAAACTACACCAATGCCAAACAGCTGGAAGTGTTTTTCACCCACGCTGCAGCTCTGAACAGAAAATACAATAAATCAACAGCAAACTCAAGCTAACAATGCAGTGAAGACAAACCTTAAGCCCAGTTCTGGGTATTCACTCACTTCTTGAATAACAGAACTCAAAACATGTCACTCAAAATGACTGAATTCCATGAGGTCTGTAAAAATACTTTAGCTCGGGTGAGTTTCTATGCTACAAAAATCCACAATGAACTACCTCAACTCAGCACAGTCCAGTTATTTCTTTTAGACAATATGGAGACACTATTCCATACCTGTACTATTGCAGGTATTTTAAGTATGTGTTAAAATATATCTGTGAAAGGTATTTTTTGTACAATCATCCACATCAAACACCTAAAGACGCAAAACAAGAACGGTGTTTAACACCAACATTCCAATCTTTTGAGATGCTTTACAACACAAAACCAACAGCCTCAATGTTATGAAAAAATACATCTCTATGATCATGACTATCTACATGTATACTGCATAATAACTCTGTTATTTAACATCATAGAGGATGCAGAGTACAATAACTGTCCAAAGCATCACTACACTACATAAATTAAGTAATTTAAGTTATTCATAGTAAAAATAAAACATATAAACTTGTTTCAGCCAAAAAAAACCTGTAAAAGATATTTGTGAAAATACACATATTTCTTGTTTGTATTGCAGCTGTCCTGGTTCCAGCCAGCACAGAGTTAATTTCTGTAGTGGCCAGGAGGGGCAGCTATCCTACATCACCTCACCATTGCTTGGGGGAAGGGGGTCTTTTTGCAGTCAGGGCACTGTGGCAGTGGTTCAAGTATTACAGCTTCCCACGTGGTGAGCTTTTTTTTCGTGTGAAGTGTTCACCTCTCTTTTACACCTTTTTATTAATATTGTTGCTGTTACTGTTTCTTATTTCATTGTCATTTCCAGTAAGTTGCTCTTATCTCAACATCTATCTTTACCTTTTGTACCTCCAATTCTCCTCCCCAGCCTGTCACAGGGGAGGGAGCAGCAAGCACACGGCACTGTGGTTTGGAGTGTTGCAGTGGGAACACTAAACTGGGGAACATCATTCCTAAAACACAACAGCCTTATTTGGTACCCAACATGGGGCACAAAGGGTTGAGATAACAGATATGACCAGAGCAGTTGGAAACAAATTTGATCTGAGCATTTGTTGTATTAGATACAGAGACATCGGTCACAATGTTGCTCGGTCTGTGCACGTGGTTGTGGTACCTAACCCTGTACATATTCTCATACAGGCAGTGTGCCCATCACAATACTCCTCTTCAGAGCAGGGAGAGGGATTGGGATTGCTTTGTTACTGTACTGTGTGATAAAATCAAGGGCAATGAGGGTCATGTGGGAGGTGCATTGAGTACTACTCTCCTGCCCTGACCTCAGACACTACCTTTGTGAGCATGTTAATAATCATACCCATTGTACAGGGAATTTTCCCAGCTTTTCACCCCCTTTTCCTCTTTCAGGTCTGTTACAACAGCTTTTGTGAACTCAGAACTTCCTCTGGATGTTAGGGAAAGCATGGTCTTATTGCTATGTCTGCTATGTCTCCTCTATGGTTTACATCATGTTTAGAGTCAGGAGAGATTTTTATAGGAAGGCCATTCAGAGATCTGACCTGAGGGTGGACAGTCAAGAGTGGTACGGAAGGTGACATAAAATGGGCCAGTTTTGGGGGAAATTCTCTGTTCCAATGGTTTGAAAGTTCACCCCTGAACAACTACAGGAGCCTGTTAAAGTGACAGAATGCTTGCAAGGAGAATGCTGTGCCAACTCCAGAGCAGCACCTTGCTGGGTGTGCTGGGCCACAGCTATTCTTTGCCAGACACATTTCCATAGTAGACAGCACCCTTAGGAGGAGGAAAACAGATCAACAGGCACTGTGGCCACTCAAACTGCAGCTGAACATGAGGAACAACCCATGCTGGCAACAATCGCCCCTATACAGAAGAAATCCAAGACCAAATCAGTTCGCTTAGTGAGGGATGAAGAGGAAGCACGGTCCTTGAACAGGAGGAAGAGAAAGAGCCAGAAATAATCACCCAATCCCTATCCCCAAGTGAGCTGTGAGCTATGCAAAAAGACTTCAGCCACCAGCTGGGTGAGCTCCTGGTGACTGCCAGCGCTGGGCTGGATGTAAAAAGGGAAAGCCCTTTCCACACATCATGCCCCTGATGCTACATGGAGTAAGTGGGTTGGGCTGATCACACAGCGAGCTCGAACAGGAAATCCCAGTCGCTCAGGGATCTTGGAGATCATCACAAACTGGCCTGAAGACAAAAATTTCAGACTATCATCAGAAGAGAAGGGGGAAAAGGTGATGCATGCTGAGGAGGCCCCACCATATAATCAGCTACCTGAAAACGAAAAGCGACACCGCTCTCTGCTGATGGTTCCTGCTGTACCACAGGGATCCACTGAAAAAGGACAGCTGCCCTATGGAGTCCTACGTGACGAGTCGCAGAAGCTTTTGGTGAACAAGGTGGATCAATTCACATTGCAGAGCTGAAAGCATCCAGCTGGCTTTAGATATTGCTGAACAATAGGGATGGCCAGCACTCTACCTCTACATTGACTTGTGGATGGCAGCAAATGCTCTTTGGGGTGGCTGGACCAATGGAAAAAGACCAACTGGCAGTGCAGAGGTAAATGCACTGGGCTGCCAAATTGTGGCAAGACATTGCTGCCCAGGGAGAGAAGGTGGCTGTAAAAGTACATCACGGTGTTGAGTGGGGATATAATATCCCCTATCACACACCAGCCTCTGGAAAAGCTGAACAGCACAACAGACTGTTAAAAACACTTTGAAAGCAATGGATGGTGGAACCTTCCAACAGTGGGACTGACATTTAGTCACAGCCACCTGGTTAGTTATCACTAAAACTCCACCAATTAGGCTGGCCCTGCCCAGTCAGAACCTACACATGCTGTAGAAGGGGGTAAAGTCTCCATGGTGCATATGAGGAATGTGCTAGGGAAGACAGTTTGAATTAGTCCTGCCCCAACCAATGGGATTTGATTTTTGGGTGGGAATAGTCTGTAATGTTGAACTGTATAATACTGGTTGCTGAATGACATTGCCACTGTATGCTGTAACTTCTTCCGGTCATGGTACCGTGGTAGCACTTCAGGTATTGTGGGTTCACATGGGGTGAGCTTTTTTTCATGTGTGAATTGTTTGCCTCTCTTGCACACCCTTTTATTAATATTTTTGCTGTTACTGTTTATGTCTTAGTTCACTGCTGTTTCCAGTAAATTCTTATCTCAACCTGTAATCTTTACCTTTTCTTCTCTACAACAAGAAACTCCTTTGTGATGGAGACAAACATGCTAAAAATACAGACTATCGACTCTTTGTGTATAATCACAAAGTTTTTTACAGTGATTTAAACCAATCTGTTTTACTCCATGGTTCCAGACTGGATGCTTCATTTCACATAACTAAATCCTAGAAATACTGCCAATAAAACAAACCTGTTAAATATTTTCACATCCATTTTTGTATAATATAACTACAAAGGTTAAAAACTGATTTAATTTATGATGCTATACAGAGCTTGCAAGTTTTGCTTTTTGAAGGTAACATAACTGGTCAAAACTTTTCAAGATTAAATGTCTGCTTGACAAAAATCCTCAGGTTATCACTCACTGGAGTGTGAACATTTCCCTGTTTTTCCACAAACAGAAGAAAAACTCCTCACTCCCTCCTTTTCCTTTGTAATTTCCCTTTTCTGATCTGCTTTGAGAGACTGTTTCATTGTACATTTTGCCACACAGTTAACTTTACTTTCCGACATCTAAACACCATTTTCTAGCTCCTAAAACATTTATTAAGATTTTTAAAAAATGCTTGCTAATTATGCAGTGCTATAGTTCTTAAGTGCACTTGAAGCCTCAAACATCATGAAACACAGTCAAGATGAACAAGAGTATGCTAAGAAAAGTTAAGTAGCTTCACAAATCTAAGTCCTGTAGTTTTACAACTCCAATACACTGGTTGCTACACCTGTGTCAACATCAGTTCACATTCATTAACAAGTTATCTCCCCTATTATTGCAAAATAAGGATTTTGATTACATGGCAATCATTCATAAACCCAATCTGAATCATTACACATCAATCAGACTAATCTTGAACCTACAACAGGAATTTTACCAACAGAAATGCAAATTTAGTCTGTGTCTTACAAAAAAAATTTTGTAAATAAAGGACTATGCTGCAAGGTCTGCAAAAGTCTTAGACCATGACTGGAAAATGAACAGGTCAAGTCTGCAGCCTCTTCGTTGTCAACAACAACTTCTATAAAAATGCCATGCAAATAATTCTGCAACCTCACCTAAAATCTCAGCTATTATCATGAAAGTCCCCAGGAAAGGTTTAGAAATATTAAAAAAATGAAGTAAAAACCAAAAGTAGAACATAGTCTGCTCTGATCTTTTGAAGTATTAAAATCTTCATTAATTAATTTTATCTCTTCCTCTGAATAACAACAAAAAAAATCAGATTTTTTTTTAAAATTTCTGTGATTTTAAAAATAAGACTGTACCAATTTTTCAATTATAAGCTACACACATTAAAGTTTTAATGTCTGGAGCTTTTAAGAAAACTTCTAAAAAAATCTATTCACTTTGTTGAAACAACAAGAAAATACAGTATGCTTTCTGACAACCATGCAAACAAGTTTATTAGATGCAGTCTACACACAGAACTATATTATAGAACAAAACAAATTTCTGGGCCATCAACTTTAATCACAGGGAAAAAAATGAGCAAGAAATAAAGCCATCCAAAACAAAAAGGAGGAAAGAAAGTAATCGGATGGCAAAAAGAAACACAGTCAGATCTGGAGATTAAGGTAATGTGAAGAACTATTCATTGGTTTAACGTTAAAATGGAGCCAGAAGAAACCTTTCTATAATGAAAATAATTTTTTACGACCACAATGATTATGGAAGAGCTTTGTATTCATAACTTGCAATCACATCTTTTAGACAAAAAGGACAGAATTCCAAGTCAGCAGTCAGTGCTTCCTATGACAAGAACCTGTATAACACATTTTCAGCAGTTGGGCCACAATGTTCTTCAGTTACAACCTAGACACGCTCAGTTTCTCAGAGTTTGAGGAATTACATAAAAAGGCTGCTGAATCTTGCCATCACCAAGCTCTGTCTCTTATGACAAGAATCCTTGGTCCTAAGCAAAGAGTTGATCCACTAGTGACCAACATTCTGAAACACAACCCTAAGCCTACTATGTTTAATGCAGGGGGGTGAAAAACTAAGCATTCTGACTGTTCAGCTACTCTGTTTGCATGAAGTCCTGCACCTCTGCTGTGCCTCGGTCACCCTGTTCTATCTGCTGGAGTCCTTCGAGTACCTGTCCCCAGCATTTCCTTACTCCCTTCCTGCCTACAGTGTGCTGAGTTCATGAGGCATGTCAGTGTGACAGAGGACTGCGTGGGGAGAGAAGAATCAAAAAGTGGAAATGCATTTTTGAGGAGGAAGGGCCTTCCTTCACAGTGCTCTTTGTGACACCTAACACACTAGCACTCCCTGCATGAGCTTTAAAACACTGCTATATGTGGCTTGCTCTTCTAATTTATTTTAATGACATGGCAAATACCCACTACTGTTGACTAGACAATTTGTAAATTATTAAAGTGACCCTTTGAGTGTTCTAGTAGCTTTCACTAATGATGTAATTTTTATGCCATTTAAAACAGAACAAATGGATTCAAAGTGCTTTGGATTCAACTCCACAGTTTTACCCAACCACTCTATTGTGAGCTCGAGCTGTTCTCTTTGCACTGCTAGCAACGACCGTGCACGTGTCCTTTCTGTGGGAGGAAAACCACATTTCTAAATTTTCAGAAATTTATGCCTTATTGCCCCATAAACCCCATCTCTGCTCCAATGATTAAACAACAGAACAGCTAACAGAACTACTCCATTTTCTGCTGACGATTAAGAATCATAACACATTTTCTTTGCTGAAGCACCTGAAGTGTACAGTCCATCAACTAAGTTCTCTGAGCACTGACAGTCACATTTATCTGCTTTACATACTTCAGTTCTGATCTATCAAGGGCCTTAAGCCCCAACAAAAATAAATAAATATTTAAAGGCAATGCATTCTGTAAACCCATTTTGCCAAATGAAATTATGGCAACAAGAGTAGCTGTGTTCTCAAATATATTCAAATGATCTAAAATACAAAAAATTCCCTCTTTTTCACATTTGGATTATACCAGTCTTAAAACCGAATTTTTGTATTTTATCTCTGCCACCAAAATAAATGTAACAGCAATGCTCAGCAAACAAGTATGAAGTACAGGAAGAAACTTCCAACAGTCTCACACATGTAACTTTTTCTAACCACCACATGGATTGAGTAATACGCTTAATAATACGCTTAAAACTGCAAAACTCAGCCAAAGAAGATGCAACGATACCAGAAGCAATGTTAATAACTGACTGCTAAAGACTAGCAAGTGTTACAAGTAAGAAAACCACAGGGGTGAGAGAAGGATCAGAAGCATCAAAGTCACAACCCACCCAGCATTGCACTGGCCAGCTTGCTCTGTTCTGTCATAAAAGTTTTGGAGTATTGCTGCTCTAGAAACAGAAGTGCTGCCTGATGGGATTTGGAGTAAAGGTGTGAGAAGCAGTATCCTACAGACAGACACACTGTTAAGATATGGACAACACAACATTTCATTCAGTAACTGAATTAGAAATAGGAAAATGTGATGTGCCCTACAGATAAAGCAGCCAAAAAGTAGGAAAAGCAACCCCACACTTTACCTGCATAAAGCACTCACAGTGAGCACAAACAGAAGCAGCAGATTCTGACTGGAACATTCAAACCAAAGGGTAGAGGTCAAATAGTTCCCCAGGAACTCTCCACTACTGCCAGCCATTGAGGGCAGAGGGCTACTGCTAACAGCTGAGCTATAGTTCAGCCAGGGATTTTATTCAATCTCCTTGTGGGACTACAACATACCCCTGCAGCAAAAGAGATTGAGCTGAAAAAAGCATTGTTTTTGGGTTTTGTGGTTTTTTGTTGTTCTGCTGTTCATAACTATTACTGCATTAAAAAATACACACACTGAAACCAGAACTATTAAAACAGTGGTACACATATGCTGGCATAAGGCTGCCAGCAACACATTGACAAGAAGCAAGAATTCATTTAAGCAAGGACTACTGCATATATTATTCAGTCATTTGGACCAAGCTGTTTTTACAGGCAAAAAAATACAGCTTTACCTCTTTTCAGAAAGAGAGAGGGATGGCACAGCCAGTGAAGAGAAAAAGATCAAAGGCTGTTTACTTTACTAGAGTAAAAATAAACCTCTCAAACTATTTTTCAGTTCTACAAAGCCACTTTTAGAAGACTGTTTGAACCAAGTGTCTCAGGACAATTATTTGCATTTACTATAACAGCTACAAACAAATACTTTGTAAGACTGCAGGTTCACAGTCACCTCCGAGAGAATGAGTAACAGAAGTAAACCATCCAAAACACTGCTTCTTTCCTTCTTTTAAATCTAAATATGCAAAATGCTACAGAAAATTTGCTGGTTACATTTCCTTAAAAAGACAGTCCAACATTCCCAAAATAAGAAAACGCCAAGTGAACCGAATATACTCTCTGAATGATCTCTTATCATGACAGAACCTGCACTGAATTTTTCTGTTTCTGTAAGAGGTAAATTCAACCAACATGTAAAAACTCATATTTTCTAGAATAAGAATTTCAAGCCTGACATTCACCTATTCTAATTCTTCGATTATTTACTAACTTTCTGTAATCCACCCTGTCTGAAGCTCAATAAGTACAATATTTGCTCACGATCAAGTGCCATGACACACTTAGATCAATGAGGCATGAGTATTACACAGATCTACCCATTTAACCCATACAAAATTAAAAAAACATCTACCTAGGAATACAGAAGTTAAGTGAATTATTTAATATGGAACCATGCATGGTAACACAGATTCTAAAGTAAGATTTACAGTGTCAAGATTGCTCTGTGTGATCATTTTCACTCTTCACATCCAATTGTATGCTCTCAAATTAATGCTGTATGCAAGAAATATTAGAACTCTCTGACAATATTTGTAGCAGTTGTCACAATGGGAAGTTTCTTCAATTGCTGAAAGAGTCAGTTGCTCAGTTAATAAAGATGTACAGTACAGCAGGGAAAGAATATCCAGTTTGAAGTCTGATCACACACCAAACAGGAATCAAGAACATGCCAGAACTGAGTCATAATAAGGGTTTTCTTAAAGTGTATTTTAGATACAGAGTAGATACACTAAAGAAGAGAATGCTTGACATGGATGTTTTGCACTGTAATGTTTAGAAGTGCATCAAACTGTGATCAGAACATAGAGCTTTAATTGAATTAGGTAACTACTGTACTCAAGAACCATGCATGAACTAGCACACCTTACTTCACACTTTATTGTGTTGCCTAGAAAAAGGCTTGCTGAAAATAGTCTGTTCCTCTGTAGTTTACAGTCAGCATTTTTGACCCAAGTCATGCAAAAACTGCATGAAGTCTCAAGAAGCATTAAAAATTTCTTTACATGCACAATTGTCTCACACTGTAGTATTTGTCAATGTATGGTATTGGTTGAATATTTTGGATGGTCAGGTACTCTTATCTCTGTGTAAAAGCTGGAATTCTTTCATAAAGAAAACTGGAAGGCCCGAAAACAGAATACAAGACCAGTGTGAGACCAGAGACTGTTCTGGTCATCTTTTTAAAACTACACTATTTTTCTCTAACTAAACCAACATGCAAATATGAACAGGGCAAGAAGCCATCTTCCCCAAAAACATACAGTGACATACTAATTATGCAATATTTTAAAGTAAAACCCACCATGATTATCAATAATTATTTTTTCCCTCCCAAAGACCTCAAAGTATCATTTTTTGTGTACAATACCACTGAATAAACTCAACTATACCAAGCATCACACTATCACTAATGACACAAATCTCATTCTCACAATCTTCTTGAGCTCTTCTTTTCTAGTAATGAAGTAAATCTAACCAAAATACAGACTTTTAAAGTGTCACAGACAATGCACAGTGAGGTCCTGATCTTCCCTTCTTGACTCAATTGTTTATAATCGGTATTACACAGAAACACAAACCTTCAGCAGCTTTATAACTGAAGATCCAATATTTCACAAGATACAGATCAAAACAGAAGATTTGCTGTTACATGGAGAGAACTGTCTCACTTTCTCTAAGAATTGCACTTGTGTTGATTGAAAGATTTGACACTGGCATTCCAAACAGTAACAGCAGTTCATAAAACATAATGGTCCAAAATGACTTGCAAATAGTGCAACTACATCTACGTTAAGAACTCAAATAAATGGCAAAGATCCAAAACAAGAGAGAAGACAAAAATATGTCCTACTAAAATACATTTTTTCAAATCATAATTTGAAATGTTAATTTGCAGAATAAGCTAGTAAATAGCAAATACTGCAGTGTCAATTTTAAGTTGTATAAGATACAGTAAACGTGGTTTAGGAGGAAATAAACTCATCAAAACAGTAATCAGGTTCTAAGCACACACAGTCAAACAGGAAAAATATCTTTCAATTCTAGAACTAGCATACTATGAACAAGCAATGTAAATGCAATACATCATCTTGAATACTAGAGGCAATTTTATTTGACATACCTTTTCTCTCTGTTTTCTGTGCAGGGATGGAAGATGTGGATGTAGACAGTTTTGATAAAGTAGATGCTCCATTAGCATCAAAGGATTTCTTTGGCTGGTGATCAGATTGTAGAGAAAATGGACTAGGAGGAACAGTGCTTGGGGTAGCAGTTGGATGAACTACTGGTTTGATGGGATGCTGTACTGGAGTAGAACTACTGTGAGTCTCTGCCCTTGGCAGTCTGTAGTCTCTGTCATTGTGCCTGCTTGTCTGAGATAAAATATTCTGTGGGAGCATACTGCTGGTGTCACTGGAATGCTTGTCTTCCACTTTTTTCAGGATTCCCCAAGTAACGTTGCAATAAGAAAAAAAGGAATAAATTAGAAACGAGTCTAAGATTGCAGAGACTTTGATTAATACAGCTGCACACCAACAACTAGAGCTGATTGAACTTCTTATGATTAAAAAAAGCCTCAAGTAGATCAGCATCAAAAAAGGCAAAATTTAATTCTACTCACTGACAAAATGCATTTTCTGACCTTTGCTTGATTTAGAGTTCCGGTTAAGCACTGTGTTTTGATGAAAGGCTGCTTTATAACAAGTGTTACAGTCAAGTTAACTTTTGAAGTCGCCTAAAAAAAATCTAAATCAAAATCTATTATTTCCATCTTGTATTCAGTGTGAAGAGATAATTTGTGCCATTTTTCTTTTGTTCGCTGAAAATCCTGAACATCAAGTATAAGTTTTAAATTCTAGCCTTCAAAGAATTCCTCTTCACGTCACTTAAGTACTAAAACAAATTTACTTACAGTTGAATTAATTCAAGATAACTATATATACTAAATGAGTGACTAATCTGCATTTGTCACACAATCATAAGACTTTAAAATATGTTCCACAGGGAACACACCAAGCAAATACAGAGTAAGTCTTTTTATAGATTCTTAGATTGTCATCTGTCACAAAACAAATACTGCATTATGCATGTCTGCTATCTTTTTGTAGCATTCAGTATGTTTTAGCACATGCAGTACATTTCACTATGCACAGAAAAACAGTCCTTTATACATCCCTACCTCGTCAAGTCCCAAGATTGTGGGGGAAGATTAATACTCTGACTTCTACTTTTAAATCATCCTGAGAACTACGCTACAAATTCACCCAAACGACATCACAATACAGACAGAATCCCACAGTACAACTATTTTCCACAAAAAAATTGAATTGACAAAGATTAAAGCTAGGTATCAGGAAAAAAATTTCAAAGTTACAGAAATTCACAGTCCAGGAAAGGTTTTGCTAAGAGCATTGGTACAGTAAAAACATACTTGCAATAACATATACAAGGCTCTAAAAACCCTGATATCATAATCCACTAAATTAGCTTATTATTTTCGGATGTGAAATCAAGGCTTTAAAAGAGACCTCTGCATCTCTATTTTTAAGCTCAAAATATGACATTGGCAGGTCTCAATGATCACGACAGTCCAACTAAACTATAAATTGTGCAAGTTTTTTAGATAACTACCCATGAAGATAATTAAATTAGGCAGTAAAAGCTGAAAAAAGAAGGAGCACCACGAACAGCACTAAGCAAGTGTTACACTAGTAAAGGCTTAAAGTTATTTTAAGAAACAACATTTGGGAGAGCTGACTGTGTTACCCACTTTTGCTTTTATATATAAAAAGGTGAGAAAAACAGTTATGAAAAGGGATTTTTTAAAATTTTTTAAGTTTGGAAAAGAAAACAGTAATGCAAACAAGGCAAGAACATATTGCTGTAAAAAAACCACATACTTCCACTGGCAAACCCACTGGCAGCTGTCGCCTGCATCACCTCTCTTCTGTAATCCCTATCTTTTGGAAAACTGTTAACTGACATTTTGCTTGCTTCTTTTTGTCTCTGCTCTCTGAAGAAAAGAAAACAAAAGTTAAGTAAGAACTTAGATCATCTAATAATATAACAGTTTCTAGGGGTGAAGTTAACATGAGATGAATTAAACTGCTCTAAGAGCTTGCTGCCACGGGCAGGGTTGGCAAACTCTGGCCACTGCTTCCTTACACCCGTGCTTGTTGAAGCTCACAATGTACCAGTTCAGCTCACTAACACTGACCAAAAAAAAAGAAAACAGAACAACCCAAAACAAAAAACACCACTCACCAAAAATCAAAACAAACAAACCAATCATACTTCCCCCTCAGGCTTTGGATTGTTACGGGATAAAATAAGTGCCAGAGGTCACAGTAAGGGTAGAAACACGGCAGACTTAGACCACAACCTGTTATAGCAGTAATCTATTAGATAAGCTCAAGCTTAAGAATATTTGTTCCTGATACAATTAAAGCAAACACAAGCACATACCTTTCCAGCCACTCTTTTGGTTTTTCCCATTGTGAAACTTCTGTTCGGCAGTTGTAGTAGTATTTTTTGCCTGAAGAGCTGATGTGTTCAGACCAATCATCCGCAGAATCATAAGCCTTTAAAGTACAAACAGTGTTGGACAAAAGACCACTCGAGAGTTTTAATATGCAAATTTAAGAGTTTTCATTGTTTTTAAAACTACATGGTATCCTTATATGCATTTGCATCGCTAGTTTCCATTTACACCATCTCTAAGTGCCTGTTTCACTGATAGCCTGAAGATGTGACCACTATGCTCCCACTGCATTCTCCAAGTTTCCTCTGGTTTATTCCCACCAAACCTTAAACAAAAATCTAATAGTATGTTTAGTGAGATGCAGTAATGTCAATATTGGTAATATTAGTTTCCTTCACCTTAAAATTTCCTCAAAAATTATTATATTTTCAAAATTTTTCTTTACATTGCAAATTTACCTATTTTGCTTTAGTGCAATTTTTAACAAACACCACCTTAACTACTAAAACTTGGATAATAAAGTGACTAAAATGCACAATGTGTAATGCATCTTAAATAAGTAAAATCATGATGCCTTCTCTAGATTTACCACAAAGGTCATGGAAAGTATTTCTTCTTTAATTTAAATAATCTAGTATTTTAAAATTAAAAGCAGGTAGCTCAAAGCTCTAATGATTATCAATCGGAATAATTTTACAACTGCATCTTGAATTTACAGAGTGTTTATAAAATAAAGACTTAAGTTGGAAAATTCACTGAAGCAGGTAACATACATGTTGTTTTTCTTACATAAAATTATGAAAATATAGTGTGTATGAACGGGGTGACACAGGGATGAATACCAATCACAAATACTCACTGCATCAGAAGTTTTGCTTGGATTATTGCTGGGATTAGAAGAATGTGAATTTGAACTATGAAGAGCACTGTGGTTGTGTGAATTTTCTTGTGGAGAGTAACTGGTCCCTAAAGGAAAAAAAAAAGAAAGACTGTTCACAATGTATGTTTTCAAATAAATTAACAGTCTACATTCTAAGGAGGTAGAAGGGCAATGAAGAGGGGAGGGGAGAAAGTAAGTTGTCCACAGCCTGGACCACAGCATAGTTCAGATGCAGAAGTATTTCAGGAGATCATATGCATATTTCTTTTCACATAGAGTAAAACTCCCTTTGCCTTTCTAGTTACAATAATGCAGTACGTCCTTTCACTGGTCTTACTCTCAAACTTTATTCCATTACAAGCAAACAAGTAGCCTTTATAACTTTTGACACTTTGAAGAGTCCTAACATGCCAATTCAGAAATTAACAGGCATTTTCTCCTCAACATTAAGTCAGAAAGTTCAAATAGGCTTATCAACAGCCTACACAGATGCACAAAATCAGGTTGTAAGTTCAGTGAAGCAATGCTGTTTTCTCAACCACTGAGACTACTTGTAACTATTTCTAGGTAACTCTTTATGCATACAGATCAGACCCAATTTTCCTGCACCTCGGTCTCTGCAATAAAGGTACTGACATCTAGAATACCAAAAGCAACATTTCCCAAACTCCTCCTGCTTCTGGCCTCCCTACGAACTACTTCTCAAGGTAAGCTGGTTTTCCTCGATATGAAAACACTTAAACACAAAAAATCCCAGCTGAAATGGAAAGAGATAATTCTCAACATCTTTTAGATCTGGATTTGTGCCTAAGCTCAAGTCATCTGAACAGTTCCACATATGAAGCCAAAGTGCTTTGCAGATGGCAAAGAGTGGATCTTAGGGGCAACTACAGTAAAGAACAGTCTACTTAAGTGGACTGACAGATGCAAGCAAATGGAGTAATAAAAAAAAAATTGTTTTAAAGTCTTCCAAGAGCGACACACAGAGACAATGACTAAATGACATAGCACGGTGCAGAATTAGAGATACTATAGTCCAAATTCTGTCTTCTGAGCCTTCTGACTACACAAGCACTAACAAAATTACTATTTCAAAAATTTCTTCCTCCCCACCTCTAACCTTGCAGGTTAGAAAAACAGTCCACCACAAAAGTGAAGAGGTACAACACCATGATTAACCTGTTTAGCACCTTACAAAAGTTAAAGGTCAATCTGCACACGTGTTACTGCAACCTGAACCATCAGTATCTCAAAACCTTTCCCCACACCATCTTGACTAAAACTGTATGTTATTCTCTTTAAGGTTATGGAGGTTAAAAAAAAAAAAAAAAAGAAAAACAGAGTAAGTTTCATACTTAAATAACCGCCTTCCAGGAGCTGGGCAATTAGTCCTACATCAAAAGTATCTTGCATGCTTAGAGCCAGGTAGAATGACTTATCACTGGGCTTGTCAAAGCAATACTCACAACATCACATACTCGTGATGCACATGCATAACAACAAAAAAGACATTTATAAAAATAGACACATTTAATTCCCCTAAATATAAGTAGTATATTGTAATTACTAGTCTGTATTCCTCAGTCACACCAACAGCTAAATTTTTTTTTTAGACGCTGATTAGGGAGTGAAATAGCTGTTTAATATTTTTTATCGATCATTCTGTTAAGTTTTTATTTATTTACTACACCCTTCCACTGAGATAAAATCATTAAAATTTCTTTATGTATTTCCATAGGTTGCTCAACGCAGACATATTAATTCATTTCTACTACAAGATAAAATCATCTCCCTTTTTCAAGGAAAAAACAAAATGAAAATTTACCAGATGGCCTGTTTGAATAGTTTGATAATAGTCCCCTCAAAATGTCAGAAAACACCAATGTACTTAATTTACTGTAATCCTGTAGCATAGATGCAGGAACGCTGCATTTTGTTCAATATACTGAACAGGTACATGGTTATACCTAAATACTCCAGTGGTCTAAATACAGCACCACAGTGAATCTAACACTCATTTTCCAAACACAAGTAAGAGCCAGCAACATACCTATTAAATCAGTAAAATATTTTAAAGCCAATTCTACCCAACCCACAAACAAACCCCTCAAATTCCCTGTGCAGAGTTTCAGACCTCATGTGTTCTATCAGCTCAGCACATGCCCCCTCCATCTCAGAGTGTGCCCAGCCCCGAACTGAGTCACCAAGCAAGTATCAGAGCAGCCGCAGCAGTCACACCCACCTGCAGCTGGCCCTGATAGCAGAAACACCTATTACACAGCAGTTTATTCACAAGGGGCCCCTGGGCCCCTCTGTGCTGAGCTGCAATCCTCCCAGACTGCTCCCACAGGCTCCACCCAGCAGGGATCCTGTCCGAGCTGCCGGGCCTCAGCTGTATAAAAACTGACCATGGCTGCTCCAGCAATACCTACTGCCTCAGGTCAGCAGGACAAGCCATGTGGGCATTTACAGGGCCAACCATAAATACATTCCCAATGGTGCCCAAGACAATTACACAGTACAATTACAGGTGCAGGTTCACCACCCACACCTCCATTTTATTTTATGCATAATATTGCTTTACGTTTGGGTCTGTACCTGAACTTCAGAAATGAGCATATGAAAGGACTTCTGAACTGATGTTTGCTGCTGGGAAGCTTCCAAGACCAAAGCAAATGTACTCTGGAGAACAAGAGTTTTAGGCACTTCATAAAAGTTAAGGCCTTAAAGATTCTATGTAAACATGAAAACCATATTGCCAAATTACCTTTTTATACTGAGGCAGCAAGGTTTTAGTATGCAGTTAAATCCATGCACAACAGTCATCTAGGAATCTGACAACCCAGCCAAGCAAGCAGTGCCAGCTCAGGCTGCCTGGGAAAGTTGTAGAAGATCTTTAAAAGGCCACTAAGTTAAAATGGCATGCAGAAAGCAACCTGCAAGTGGAGGTCTACCTCTAAAAAGATGTGGGGGTTCCCCCGACTTGAATGCCTTCACCTTTAGCAAAGCCTAACCCCAAGTCAGTGGCTTACAGTGGCTGTGACTTGCAATCAGCTCTGCATCTCTCAGCTGCATGCCTGGCAAAGTAAATCATGAGAAAAGACTAGTTCATATTCCAGAAACAGGACTGATAAGGTAGACAGCACACTACTGTTGTCCCTCAAGACAGTCCCTCATAGCACTTCTCACCTTTTCCTCTTACAGTTAGACATTCGTTACTGGTTCCACTTTCTTCAGGAAGAAGGGACAAAGACTTGTTTTTAAAGTTCTTGTTAACATATCTTAAGATTCAGCAATTGCAAATATATATCTTTGATGCACCCCAGGGAAATTCACATTGTGTTACAAATAGTCCAACTCAGTTACAGAACTCCCCACGGAAATGTTTACTGCATCATCAGGCTGAGTTTCCTCAGCTTAATCATTATTTTGAAAGCAGTTAAAGCTGGAAAGAGCTACTCCTAACTGGAAGATGGCCAAGAAGGGCATCAGCACTACAGTTACATAAAACTGAAGTGGTGCAACTGTGTGAGTGAGCCTTCACTAACACTAATCCTAATGATGAACAAGTCATAGTGCCAGTCAGAGTCAGGGTTAATATATCAAAGCTATCACCAAGCCTTTCAAACAATCACATCCTCCTTACTAATGCACGAAAATCACCTGAAAGCACAAAGAGCAAGGTTCTGGGAACCAATTCAAAAACTGGGCTGTGACTTACTGCCTACTACAGATCTGAGATTCTGTCATGCCAAGACTCACTTTAAGTAGTTTCCAGATCCAAACTGCCGAATCCAAGACAGTTTGAACTGCAACAAGGGTTCAACACTGTGCTGAACTTGAAAAACAGATATAACATAGAGAGAAGTAAGAATATTTCACTTTGCAACACAGTCAACTTTCTCTAGTAATAATCACATTTAATTAATATCTCCATTAACACCACTTCAACTCTGAAATTATGAAAAACTCATATTCTGAGTTAGTTAAGGATTGGACTGTTCTAATAAAACAACTGATAAGATCCCTGTCAATATCCTAACTCTCATAACCATAATAAAACGTGTCAGTGCAGATAATATAAAGGAAGTTTACAAATGCTCACCGGCTGGAACTCAAAGGCAATCCGCCCCTTCAGTCCCTCCAGAGGGAACAGGGATTTAGGAAGGAGAGTCATCTTTTCTGTGCCCAGAAACCAGGCATGTGGAAAGAAACACTGGGCAGCAGAAAAGCAAGGAAGTTCATTCCATTTGTGTCAACGTCACACATACTGTTCCATGAACCTATGTTCCAACTCTCAGCTAACATGCAATCAAATCCATTAAACTGGAGACAATATCAGAACCTGAACTTCCTCAGTAGAACAAATACTACCCAACTGACAGACACTAACTAGTTGTTAACAGAGAAAACAGCAATATGATATTTTATGGAGATAACTAATTAAGACTTGTTTAAACAGTGAAAATGATAGAAACTTATCTAGGATAAGCCTAAATTTAAATGTCTTAAGTGTATTTCAACTGGCTTTTTTAGTTCAGTGCAAATCTTTGTCCGGAACATTTTCTGATGTACTGCATATGGGAGTAAATAAAGCAGCACAATAGGAACACAACACCCAATGTCCCAGCAGCAACTAAACAGCCTATCATGGCCATTTTGATTTGCCACATGTAGAAGTAATAAGACAAATCATAATTTTTCTTCACTGCATTTTTATGTGGCCTGCTGTATTGAAATAAATACGGTTGCCTTCCACAGGCAAACAAAAGCATAAAAACTTGCCATCCTCCTAGCAGAGCAGTGGCCTCAGAGAATACACCAACTGCGCAGTAACATTTTCCAGAAATTCATAACATACTAAGTTGAATGCACAATGCTCTGCCAAAAGAAAGAAAATCCAGCCTGATCACTGTACTGCCCAACTGCCCAATTACATACTCATTATGCCCCCCCAAATAAATGTTTTATACCAGTCAACAAGTAGCTCTATTGAGCATAAAAGCTTACAAAGCCTCATTTCATTCCCTGCCTTCCTCTCCTGCCACACTGCCTATCCAGGACAGCAGTCTCTGTTCTTTTGCAATATCCAATTCACAGGGTAATCATTCCAATATAAAGACGTTTTCATCTTTTTTTTCCAAGTTGCCATTCACACAAAATTTAATGGAAATCAGCCAAAAACATTACTATAAACAGACCAAGACTCGTACATACATGGAGTTGCAAAAATGACCAATAAGGGATGGAAATGATACGATAAGCATACAGTTTTATTCATAATAGAATTTTTCTTTTAAAATGGCAGTAAGAAAATGACACCTTCAGAAGGAAAAGTCAAGAGCAGTAGCCAGTGAAAGTTAAGGACTCGTATTGTTTTACTAATGCAATACTCCACACATGCCAAGATATTACTGATTACTGCATAATGTATAGTATTTTATTACTTTGTTGTCTTCTGTTTACATTTTTATTTTTAATTAAATCTACTCAATTTATTTCAGAAACTGAAGTTTAATTTTAGGGCAAACAGACCAAACTGCTCTAGAAAGAAAACCAGTTATCTTGCACATCAAGGAGGAAAGCAAAAGGTAATAAAATGTTAGAAAGTTAACACTGCTGGAACAGATATAAACTTATTTTGGTCCAACCATCCTCTTCTCATTTGCTCCTTTCCTTTTTACAGCTGCAACTAAGAAACTAAATAAATTTGGGGTTGTTTTCTTCCTCCCCTCAGTCCACCTCCCAGTAGCAGTGAGAAATCATTTTTCAACTTAGAAAAGTATCAGGTTCACTAACAAGGTCCACTGAATCCACTGAGTTTCTGTATGATCCAATACTCAAATGTCCCAAATCATACCATTCAAAAAAGCCTAAGGGATGAAACATGCATTTCACTACACTCTAGACAGAATCTCTACCAACTTCCTTCTTCCAAGAAAACCAGTATATTGTCAGTTTTCCTGATATCTCAACTACTGAAATAACAATAAGCCAAAGATGGGACCAATAATTTTACCATCATCTGTATAAAACATTTATTCCTAACTTCTGAAGTGGAGTAAGCAATATCATTTGAAAGAACTTCCCTCTTTCTCATGAATTAAGGCAAATTCCAAACAGCTTCTAAACACTTCTGATAAGACTCAAAGGTTACTAAAGTAGATACTTCTAAACAAACTGTAATCTAGAAGGTGGATCTATGTGACATTGATAACTACAGGTGAACAACACATTCTTCAGATTTACAGTTGAGACTTCCTCCCTTTAGGGGGCCTTAGGTTCAGGTCAACTAATAAATTAAAAAAATGCTAGGAACATCCTCAACACTGCTGAACACTTACTAAGGCACCCACTTCATTTGAGATCAACTGACTTGAAAAAAGCAGCCTAAGCAATTTTACCCATGGAAAATGTATTTCAGCAATACAAGTGATTCATATTCCTAACACTCAGAAGACTTCAGTGTGTTAAATAAAACCCAAACTCCCTGTTCAACATGACTAATGACAGTCAATTTTAAAATCTTTTTAAACTTGCAACACTAATTACCATTGCTGTGCCTGATGGAGTGAGACATTCTTCTGAAAAGAAAACAGATAGGTTGAGAATAAAGCCAAACTCTGCTTTCATTCTGGACTGTAGCTCATAAAACATTTACGTCTCTAATACAGTGTCAGAGACTGCTCAAGAGAGGTTCCTCTCACCTCAAACAACAGCTTCATGCAAAAAGAGGTTTTTAAATTACGACACGCAAAACCAGACGTGTTAAACTGACAGCTTGAATCCTTACCAAGAACTAAGAATGAACTGAACTCCACTGAGTCATCTGAACTCCAGCCTGGATCAGCACAGCAAATGGGCAACAGACTGAAATGTCCCCCTTCCAAGCCATCCCCAGCAACGCACCACAAACCCAAATGAGCAGCCCTCCCAGGAACATACTGTAACAGAGCACTAAGAGATTCAAGCTCAGTAATGGAAGTCTAACAGCAGCACAACAACACATCATCCTGCCTCTGGCAACAACACTTCCACAAACCTCATCAACTAAAAGCGAGCAGAAGATTGTCTGCTACTGGTTCATGCCTCAGACTGCTCTGATACCTCTGCAAAAGATAAAAACTCCACTAAATAAATAACAGCAAGAAAGCTGTGAATAGCATTTCAGGATTTTACTTGAGTCATAACTAACTAAGCATCTGATAATAAGCAGTTACCACAAAGAGGTAGAACAGTGTGCGTGTAAAAGTATATTCAGTGCACATCAGAAACAACCATTTCACTTCTGACAGATCCCCTGAATCTCTATTTCTGTAATCACTGATACACGTTAAATAGTGTAGATAATTCCAAATTTAAAGTTTCTTCCTCTCAAAAGCCAAGAAAAACTAGAGAACTCAAGACATTTCTAAAAATATATTAGTCATCTGGAGCAATAGGCACATGCTCAAAGGATTTCTGAAAATTAGGCTCAAGGGATACTAAAACTGCATAAACAAATCCCTTAACATTAACAGGGGGCATCACAAATTTTACTTTTTATTCAAGGAGCTTCCCAAAGAACATAAAAAATTGGAAGAATCGCCGATGTCTAACAACACACACCTCAGATGGAAGTTACTCAAGTGCAGACACTGTGTAAGCACTGGGTATTCCAATATTTTAAGATTACAAACAGCACAGTAATTCACTATGAAAGACTGACCATAACCCAATCACCATAAACTGTAGTTTTATTAAAGTCAGGGGTTATGCAAAACAATTTCTGGTTACAAAGGAGAATAAAAAGCAGTGGTCTTAACACAGTTCAGAGACTACTTCTCCTTTTCTGTATATCCACAGCACCAAATTAGTACTCCCACTCAAAAGCTCCAAACAATTAAGCAAGATATGACAACTTAATCTCCCTGACAAAATCCTCTGAGCAAAAACAAGATTAAGTAAGAACAAGGCCATGCTGTTTAGCAACTCTCAATTTTCTTTCAGTGTTTTGAGTAGAGCTTCTTGAGGACAAAGAACTTTAAGGAGAAGACTCTGTGAATGCAATACTGCTTACAAATGAACTTTCAATGCAGGTTTCCATTACTCAGTTTAAAATAAGGAAGATGAAGCTGCAGGCTTTTATGACACAGGTAGTGCTATGCAGTGACAAATGCTTGCAACCTTCGTCCCATCTTAAAAAGTTTCCTTCATCTCAGTTGAGCACGCTCCCCTCAGAATCACCAATTCAATAAGTACACGGTGTTGTAGAACTCTAAAAAAGGGAGTCTCTGTTACAAAACATTACTGCAATCCTGCAAAAAGATTAGTCACAGACATAAGTAACACACTTAAATCCTTAATAAAAGGGCTGTGGCGGAATGAATGTCTAAGTGTGTTAAAAAATAGGCAAGAGCAAAGAAAAGGCAGCACGTATGTCCCTTCTTAAATGTGTCTTAAAAATAGTACCTAAGTCAGATTATCTCAAATTCGTATCTCAAGATCAAATACAACAGAAGAACCAACCTACACTTCAATACCAGATCATTCCTTAAGTGCTATTAATATTTATCATATGAAGAGAACTTTGCTTTTCTTCTAAGACTACGCAATGTCCACGTCTCAATAAAATAGAAAAAGTACTACTTCACCTAAAATCTGAATATTGACTGATCTGCTCATACAGAATTCTGGAATATTTCTATTTTCAGCATGATTTTTTTTTCCCCTGGACATGCTATTTCTTCACCATAAATGAGCAAGCTAACTAGAAAATATTTACAATTAAAAGCAGCAATTGCTCAATAAACTTTTAGATAACTTGAGAAATGATTAGGCTTATACACACTACATTTTCAGTTCTGGACATGCTATGCCACTTATGTATTTATTACAGCATAGATATACAACAAGTATTTAATTTTCCATTGGGAATTGTTTTTGAAAAGACACTAGTAACACTCAAAAAACGAAAATTAAAAAAAAAAAAAAAAAAAACAACAAAGCAAATCAATTTCTGTCGCATAGAAGTTTATCATTAAAATAAAGTAACACTGGCCCAGAGCTCAGAGTGTAAGTGGAGCCAGCAAGGATTGACCTAAGAATTAATATATTTAGTGTTGTGGTTTTAATAAAACGGATTCATAGCCTTATTTCAGGCTGGCCCATCTCAGCTTAACAAAGCTTAGCTCAGCTTAACAAAGGTATTGTGCAACACAGCTTTCAAGTATCTAAAGCACAATAGGTGACAACACAATTTATTCCTCTTCCCATTAAGTAATTCTTAAATATATACATGAAATTCAACTGGTCTTTCCTGGAATTTCATTACTACAGGACAATATGCCTCTTCATAAAAGCTAAAGTTATGTTTACAAACTCAAAATCTATTTTACAATTGTTTGATTGCCTAAGTGTCTAATTTTATTTCCCTAGTTAAGTAAACACTCTCAAAAGGACTATACAAGAACTGCAATTGTTACTGTAGGCAGTGTTTTGCCAGTAGAAAGAGGTGAATTTTACACCTCTTGAAGAAGATCATATTATTCTTGTATTAAAGCAAGAAGAAATAGCATTCTTTCAGAAGAAACGAGGGGTTTTAAAAATTAAATCTGTTAATCTGTCAGCAGGTGTCTGAATGAGGAAACTACTCAAATGACTTCCCCAGACAAGATCTGAACTCCCGCCAACTTTACTCAAGAGTGACAGGAACACACCAGCATCCAGAAGAATATAATTACGTGGAATAACAGCAGAAAATAGGAAAAGCACATTACCTAACCTGTATTCCAGAGTTAATGCACAAATGCATGTTATTTATTACATGTCTTAATAAATAAAATTTCTTGGTGATTTTTCCACTTTTGGGAGTGAATAGGTATGTTTGAAACATAAGAAATGAGATAAGCAGGACAGATCATAATTTTTCTTTCTCTTGTTTTTGCTACTGATAAATAAGAATAATTGATAACTGCTACTCTCACAAACTCAGTGACAAATCTACCTAGAAAAGCACTGAGGAAGACTGTTGCTTTGGAGGACATAAAATGTAATATTTAGGAAATCTAGGAAACCAGGAGAGAGGAACTACTCTGTGTAACTGGAATGGAGCTGTAAATCTGCTTCTTAAAAATCTTTTCAGAAAGCCTGACATGCCTAAATATATATAGCAGGTCAGAGAAATTAGTCACCATGTATCATAAAAATAATGATAAAACCTTAGACAAAAAAAAAGACCTGAAGATTTCTGCTGCCCCTCAGACACATTTAGCTCATTCAGCTCTGAAAACTAATTGTTCATATTTCTCACTGCCTTTTCTTTGTCATGAAGCCCTTGAATACTGTATTACATCTCTTTTTTTTGAGTGATGACAGGAGGATATTAGCATTTTTATCATACCTCTGCTGTAGAAACAAAACGAGTTATGATTTAAAATTGGGACAGAAAAAATGACGACACTGAACTCTGACATACTGTGCCTTCACAAGTCTCCTCTGTAGCAGCAGTCACAGTAAGGAACAGATGATTATCCCAAAGCACTACAGGGCCTAATCAGAGGTCTTTAGGCCCCTTGTTTTCCATTAATTTCCAGCACAATGTAACATTGCTGCATTCATTGAAACCTAAGTCAAGGCCATACAAGCTGAATGGACAGATCTTAAACCATCTGACAGAAAGAGTGAAGTCTCTTGTCAGTCATCTGCTCAAAAATTTATCTCCTTTGCCAACGACTTGGAGGACAGAGTTTCCAACTGGATATACCAAGCAGGGACCTCATCAGTGTCTGTAAGCATCTGAGTGAAGAGTGTCCAGAGGATGGAGCCAGGATCTTCTCTGTAGTGCTGGGCAATAGGACAAGAGGTAATGGGCAGACACTGATGCACAGGAAGTTCCACCTGAACATCAGGAAGAACTTCTTCCCTGTGCAGTGACTGCACACTGGAATAGGTTGCCCAGAGATGATGTGGAGTCTCCCTCACTGGAGATATTCATCTGGACAAAATTCTGTGCCATATGCTCTAGGATGACCCTTCTTGAGCAGGGAGATTGGATCAGACAACCCACTGCGGTCACCTCCAACCTGACCCATTCTGTGATAATTTTTGAATACCATTCCACAAGTCTACTTCCAATCAGCAGGGAAACACAATTTGTGCCTTAAAACATGGATCTCGCTTCACAAGCTTGAAAGTAAGGAGAAAAAGGAAACACTGCCCAAGAGGAAAAGGAGGAATGCAAAACTATATAGGAGAATTCCTGGCTATTTCACTGTTTGTTTTCTTTTTTTGCTGTTGAAGGTCTGAGAAAAAAAATTCCGCTGTAGGAAAATAAGTGAAAATCAGATTCAAGAGATGTCTCTGAATAACTTAGGAAGTGTTTAAAATGTACAGGATCAGCAATTTATTTTAGAAGCTTACACTTCAAAAACTGATGCAATTTTGTTCCCAATATATTCATTGCCACAGACTTTCCACTTATTACAGATTAATGAATTTCAAAATACTGTTTCACAAAGCAACACTTCCCACAAAAATGTCAATAAATAAAAATTTTAGCCTACAGTACAATTCTGAGATTACTCCCTGTACATATAACTGCAGGCAGAAAGCTCTGATTTCAGGAAAAGGATAAAATATTAAGGAAAAAATTTGGTAAGCCACAAGTGCTCTGGTTAATATTCTTTAATAGGCTAAAGTATTGAAGAGATACAGGTTCATGACAAAATCTAGACATGAATTCCCTGTATGATTAGGCTTGTGCCATCAATGGAAAACCACACCATTTTAGTAGGAAAACAAACCTGCACGTGTAAAATAAGAAAAGCAGCACAGAAATAAACAGCATCCTTACACTACTGGCCACATCATTGGGATAAAGCAGCAGCTAGAGGACTTACATGCTTTTTTAGGGTAGCTGTATTGTTAAAAGCTAGGAAATCTGCTAAAGGTCTTCAAGAAAGAAAACAGAACCTTCTAATATTGACATTACAGCAGGGAACACCTGCAGTCAAGTGTAAGAAAGTCTGATGACTCCTTCACAATTCAAGAGAAAAGATTAAGTATCAATTTTACTCTAAATATAAAGAAATGCTTCTCTCTTTTTAAGTGCTCCATTTAAGTCCAGAAAGGGTTTATTTTTATAGTACAACAAACTCATGACAAAACATAAGCATTAGTGTTGAGAGCTGCCTTTCACTGCCAGTACAAGTTTTTTTTACTGAAGAACTACATAAGGAACGATGTCTCTGTACATCAAGACATTTTTCTTCTGGAAGTGCCAACAAAATTGCACAAAAGCCTGACTTGGTAAACAAATGCAATTAACATTGGAAGTTGGGTGCCATTAAATTACTATTTTCCACAGCAAAGTTATTTCAGCATCACCTCCTCTCTCAGCCAGAGAGGCAGAGCTTTCTCTTCCAAGTTTTGCATAGCTTTGATGATACTTGGCTTACTCAATACTTTATATTGAATAGATAGAAATGGCTGGGAAAACAAATGTAAACTGTCAATAAACAGTATTTCTCTTAGCAAGCAGCCATGTCCCAAACTGTGGTCAAGGAATTAATTCTAATTTGAGGACCATTAGAGAATACAGAGCAAACCCAGTAAAAAAAGCTACTTT
Source organism: Corapipo altera (assembly GCF_003945725.1). Taxonomy (NCBI): domain Eukaryota; kingdom Metazoa; phylum Chordata; class Aves; order Passeriformes; family Pipridae; genus Corapipo; species Corapipo altera. The sequence goes on along the minus strand of NW_020884897.1, from coordinate 485,058 downwards.
ACAAGTATCTATCTTTACTACAGCCTAGAAGCAGGCAGCTCATCAGAAACTTACAGGTTTCATTACTTTTCTTCGCCTTCAGCACAGTACCCAAAAAGCACAAATTTAGTAAGCTGTATATTCCATTTCTGTGAAGTCAGAGGCAAGGAACATACAGTAAGAAAGCACGATGCTAAGTAGAAATCATTCCCTTATGATTGGCTTATGTACCAAAGACAAGCAAATTTACCAAATCTTGTATATACACACTATTTTCCCCTTTCCAAAACATAAAATAAGCTTACACATGAAAGTTTAACGTGTCTAACACGTAGACTGACATGAACATATTACACTTATAATCCAAGAATTACGAGTTCTTTAAGATACATATTTGCTTAAAGAGATAAACTATAAATGGAAACCTTCAGAGGACCTATTTACAGATCTGAATTTTATACATTCACAAGTAAAAGAACATAAAAACAGTAACTTACAATTCTCAGTGTCAAAGTCCTAAGAGCAATAGATTTGGGGAAGCAGCTGCATCAACAGGTGACAAACAAACAGCACTGCTTATTAACATTTGATGCAGCTTCCATTTCAGATCAAGTCTCCCACTAATACATCTTTACTCTAGCAACCTACACCAGATACTTGAACTTCATCAAGAGAAACAGAGGACTCCATCCACTTAAATGCATGAAGACTTAGCATTTAATACCATCATATTAATATCAGAATTCTTACCTAATACCAATAATACAAAACTAGAGGTTTATATCTTCCATTCTGTGCCATTTAAAAACAAGCTTTGCAGTTACTTTTCAAAAGCAATTTTGAATATTAACATTCTAAACTTCTAAATTTAAAAAGTACATACACAAGTCACATACTTTTCAACTTCTATTCTATTAAAGATCCTCATGACAGACTAACACCAAAAAAATGGTCATACAACCAATCAAGCAAAAACTCACTTCAGAAATATCACCAAATAGACTGAGTAAATGGAAAGCTCTGTTCTATGTAAAACTTCTAAACTCTGAAAGCAAATTTAAAATTAAACCCACCGTCTGAATGTACTATAAGACTTGAAAGGAAGCTTTTATCAACATCAGAAAACAAAAACCTACTTTTCACAATTTTTTCTTTTAATCCAGAGAAAAGCTTCTAAAATGTGAATGGTCCTGGAAACAATTCCATTTCTCTTAAAAAACAAACCTACCACCAAATCCCACCTCCTTTAGAGCCATCCTAACACTCAACACTCATGGAACAGGGAAGTGAATCACTACTTCTACACTTGGGTGTTAGGGAATGTTCAAAGCAGATGAGAGAGCTTACTCTCCTTTGTGATTAGACTTCTCTCATCCCACCTTTGACTGTACAGTTACTGTGAGGAAACAGTTTTTACAGTAATGAATAATTACTTTAACAGCAGTTAACCCTAACTACATATATAGATTCTATTCCAGCTTCCTCCCTCAACTCTTTACTACATTTCATTACTCTGACTTGCCTCTTTCCACCTCCCCTGCAATTTCCTCTTTACAATGCAGGCAGCTTCCATGCTCTTGTACCTGCCCTAACATCCCATTTATTTCTGACTGCTGGTCAATGATCACACGGATTTAATAAGGATTTACCCTCCTGTCCTCCTCTACTGACAGATTTCTAACACAGGAACCTAACACAGCTCTCTGTTTGCTGTCCCTTTCCTATGAGGACTCTGAACTCCTTCAGGAATCACTAGAAACAAAGCAAGCCAACACTTCATGAAAGAAGCTCCCATCACTACTTCAATAAAAATAGGAACTCATTATTTAAATTATTCCATTCAGTCTCTAACAGCAGTAGGATGTTTAATCCTAGAAGTGTATTACAGTCATTAACAGTGGTCACTGACAGTATTCTTAACTGCCAATTTAAAAAAAAAAAAACACATGCAAAAGAAACATTCACAAAGCTTCAGTTATACTTTAAAATTTAAGTATCACAAGTTATAAGCAAATTTCATTAAAGTAGCCTACCCAGCACAATAGCACACAATCCAGTAAAGATTTCATGCTATGTACATTAACACTCTCTGCTTATTATTTTAAACAATTCACTAAGATCATGGCATGAAACCAACAAAGTTTTAAAGTCTCTTAAACATAAATGTAGTGAAACACAGTATTTTCTTCACAATAAGAAACAATTGAGTACAGGTAGCTTAACTCTACTAGCCTTTTTTGCTTCAAGTTCTACTCTTAGTGGGTCATTCCCCTCAGTATATTAAATTACAAAGAAATATCCTTTTCCCTTTTTTTAACGAAGGTTGTATCTTGCATTTTTACTCCTAAATAATATATATATATATTTATACATATATATATATACACACACCTCCCTTACAGTATTTTCAAAGCCACTCTACTATATGGCCTCTTTGTTTTCTTTCCTGTACACCAGGATCTCCCCATTTATGCATATAAAAAGAACTACAACTGCCATCCATGCTCTCAGTTTATCCATCTTCAAGCATGAGAACCCTCAAATCTTTGTATTTCCCTTTTTCTTCAATGGAAACATTTCTTCCACATCTACACGGCCCTTCCTAGTCCTATTCCCCACAAACAATGCTGGCTTTAAGTCCCTATTTGTTACTGTTAAGAAACTTCACACTTGAGTTGGTCTCATGAGACCCCCTAATCTCTTCAAACCCCACACTTGCCCACAGCAGCTGATCTATAAATAGGAGATGCACTGAGGGGGGGAGCTGTTCATTATGTTTTAAACACTTGAATACAATGTGCCCACGCACAAGGACCTGAAAGCAAGAACAAAGTTAAGGCAGTTTTTTGATATGCTGGATGTACAAGTATTCTTAGAAAACCAGGGATGTGACAAAAACTTGCAAGTACTTCACTGTGTTTAGGCCAAGATAAACCTGGAAGTCTCTCTCCAGAGAATGACTGCCTCTGCATGCAGCCTCTTTCCACAGAAACCATGCAGTAAGCAGCTTTGAAACATGCTTTGTTTGCACTGTATCAGTATGGAGGGCTTATCCATAACACGTTTTAAAACTTTAACTGAATTTCTTAGTATGGATTACAGTTCTACAAACACAGAAGTTTCTGCCATGAGTATTTAAAAAATAAGCTGTAACAACAAATACCTTTATACAGGTACCAAAAATATTAATAACTCAAAAATGGCAGAACCACCTCCTGTTAATTTTCAATCAATTTAATTATAGTTCTTATATTTCAAATGTGTACACTTCAATCTTTAAATGACACTTAGCTCGTTGTCTTTACCACAGAAAAGTGAACCAGTCATGACTAAATCAGCATGTTACACCTGTGAACCTTCCTGTTTCACTTCAGAGCAAAAATCACTAAGAGACATAGAGAAATGCTCTCTTAACATTGACTTGAGAGGGAGAGATCAGGTTAAATTGGCTTTATGTTCAGTATTAATACTGCAGATTTCTGTCCTATTTTGTTTTCTGAGGTATGAGAGAAAATGAGAGTGTTTGTGACTATAATGCAGTTTTGGGAAATAAATACTAGAGTTGTTTCAATGAGGTTTGTTTTTTTAAGTTCAGCTAGATCATAAGGCAGTAACATCTTTGTAGTAGTTTCAAATCAAGCACCACTGGTTTTAAAATAATGCATGGCAATTACAAAAAATAAAGACCACACAACTTTTTCATTCCCCCAGAATGTAAAAAGAAAACAAGCTAGAATACTACAGTAGCATCAAAGCAAATCAGTACTCTTCAGTCATATTAGAGCTTAGATTAGCACTTTAAAATTTTAGCACTTTAGTATTTTTGGGGTTTTTTTTCCACTGTATGTCTGTAATTGCAAAACTAAGCGAATACTATAGCAATAACAGCACTTCAGTGTAATTCAATAGACAGAGAACATGGTAAATTATTTTGTCTTTTGCATATTAGCAATATGCAAATGGCCATTATAGCATTTCACTTACATTCTCACACCTACCTTCAATTCACACTGACAGAAATACTCAGTAAATCAAAGACAAACTGATATCCTGCTGCCCACATCTGCTCAGCTTTGGTTTTACCATGTACAATATATAGGATTTAGTACAACTTTGATGTCTGGAATGTATTTTACAAAGGTGAAACTGCGTCCAAGCTAATCTTACTAACAACACACAAAAAATATTACTTATTTCCATTGAATAGTACAAACGTTCAACTTTGAAAATTAGTAATTTCCCTCAGACTGTTGAAGACTACTTCCTTCTTCCAGTCTGTTAACACATGATGTGCAAACGACTGCTTTCAGATCAGAATAAATGAAACTTTCCCCTGTGTTAGCAGCCAGGAGAGGGTACAGGGGGAGTTTTCCTTCCATTTACAAAATTACAAATAATTCATTTTCCTTCATCCTTACTGTGCACATCCATGCTCCAGATCATTCCCCAACTATTAAATCCAGCTGGACTCAGTAAGAACTTCAGAATGTCTTTCCTATCTTAAAAACAATCCCAATACACAAATAAGCAAATACACTCCCCACATAGAGCCTCATCCTCCAGATGTTTTCATATATGCATAACTCCACTAAAAGTAGCTCAGTTGAAGCAGAAAAAATTACTGACTGTAGCAAAACTAAGCAGAATTGCAAAAGTATGTGGGATGAATATCTCTGGACAGGTGAACAGGAAATAAAAGAGGACGCCTCTGTAACCCAAAAAGTAGCACAGAATAGCAGCCTGTGGGCATTGCACATGCATTTAATACTGAGATTACACTCTCAATTATGATGAGATATAATGAAAATAAGTGTACTAACAAAAGACACATGTTTTTATAATCCATCTACACACTTCTATGACATTATCAGTGGTCTACAGAGCCTCTGCATTAAGCCAAAGAAGGAAAACAAATAGGAATTGTAAGAACAGTTGAGTACCATAAATACATTTGTGGTATGGAACTCCTATTTTCTAAAAGGTACTCAAAAGTATTTCCTTTATTTTATTATAACTATTTTATCAGGTGAAAGTAGTGCAGCAACAAATGTATCTGTCTATCACAATTTGTTAGCTTTATACAAAAAAAAAAGCACTGATTTAAAGCTGCAAGTTTTCTACTTGAAGACTCCACTTTATAATTTGATAGAGAAACTAAATGCCAAAACAGAGAACACTTTTCCAAATTCAAAGAGTAACCACAATTTTCTAAACTACAACTGTTTGTTACCTTAATACTATTTACTACATGGAAAACCCTACTCTTTCCTTTTTCTACAAAGTGGGGATACAAAGCAGTATCAGTTAAAAAATACTGGGGCTATGACTACTGTCTTATAATCCTGTAAAAACACAGAAGGAAGACTTGACTGTGAACCTACTTCTTCCAGCTTCTGTCAAGAAAGGTTCTAGTATGAGCTACTTTTGATTATCATCTTCTGATTTTATTAAGAGTTCTATAAAGCAACTAAACATGAAGAAGCTCTTTTTCATTTCTGATGGAGTTTAGTCTATGAAACATGTACTTACACAATATAGCACCACAATACACCAAGTTATTAAAAAAGTATCCAAACCAGCCTATATTTATTGCTAATGAAAATCCAGAAAATTATTTCATGTTATTAAATGTTGCAGTATGTCTAAAGTAAATGAGACATACCACTTTTAAAAAAAAGTTTATTTAATCTTTGGGGTTATAAGGAAAACTACCATACCTGTAAAAATCAGAAAAATAATAGGTGTTACAATGCCTAAATGAAGCCCTTTGACTTCACTGCAGTCTTCCAAGCACAGCACAAGGCACATTTAGAGTAAGAGTCATCACCTGAGTGATAAGGGCTACATTTTAATATTAATGAGAAATTAGTAATTGTTTAAATAAAGGTTTGTTAAAGGTAACTCACCACCATCCCTCTCTCTAACTCTGTGAGTATGCACACTTTTTGCTTTACTGTGCCCTGTGTTGTCACCGTATTTGTTCTCAGGGCTGTCAGAGCGCCGCAGCATTTTATTTGGCGGTGAAGGATCTGTGGTGTCTCGCATCTTGTCATGACGGTGATCACCACCACTGGGGTGACTCTTGGATGAGTACTTAAGAGCCTGCAACAAATCACAAGAAAACAGACATTCACATTAGATATGAAGTTTCTGGACTGATGTTAAAATGTTACTTCTAAATTTTACATTTCTTTCAAAAACTTTTAAAAGTTAATTAATTTTCATCTCCTATTTAAAAAAAAAATCAGCATTAGTCTTTCTAATTTTAATTACCTACAATAAAGCAACAAGTTCTGTAATTAGAACTCAAACCATTTTCTCCCACTATCATATCCAACATAACACTTGCTGTTAAGAAAAACCGTTTCTCTGTCTTTTCACTGATGGACTACACACTTTCAACAGTAAACAGGCCACAGTTCTTCTGCACTTTTGGGAGAAGCACAAGTCTCCACTTCGTATTAAGCATATGAACTGAAAGTTACACTGAATCAGTGTAAACTTTGAGCATGTTCTCCATACTCTTGTCAAGATCATTTTACCTTGAACTTCTGTGACCTTTTTTCAATACTTTCAACACTCTCAACATATGTAATTAAAAAAAAATAATTCTGGAGGGCCAAAACATGCTAAAATTTTAAGTATTTACCAAAAATTACATGTTCTGCCTCACTTTGACCTGCTTGGTTTTGCAGTGTGAGCTCCTGAGTGGCCAAGTGTTTACATTTACATGAGCTGTCACTGACAGCTGCCTTGGACTGCTATATGGCACTTCACAGCCATACAAATACACAAATACAATGAAACAGGTCAATTCTGGGCCTAAGGAGAGAAGTATCCCAACATACAGCTATCCACAGACTCACACACCTACAACTGTTTTTTTAGTGGACACAGCAAAGAAATAAGAGTACCCACCATAGAGAAATTGAGGTTATTGTCAGAAGCCCGAGAATTTTATGGCTTCTGAACGTGCCCAGCAGCTGGCAACTGCAGAAATTAAGCCTTACTGGCAACCCCAAGTTGTTCAGGGTCTAAACCCATGCCCTGCTCAGGTTACAGCCCACAGCAGCAGTTTTAGGGAGAAGAAAGGACTTTGGGCAGGGGGGCTGGGTGGGGGGGGGGGGGGGCAAGAACAAGACACCTTTTGTTTTTAGAAGGAAAACACTCACCTCCCCCTGGTTCTCGGCTCCGCCGCGGGTGACCCCGGCCCGCTCCCCCGCCCCTCCCCGGCTCCCAGGCCCGGGCCCCGCACTAGGCCGCTGTTGCTCGCCCCGGCCCCACAGGCCTGTGCCGAGCGCCGGGATCCCGTTCCCCGCTCCGCGGCCGCCTCCCCGCCCCGCGGCCCCGGGAGCACCGCCGGGAGCCGGGCAGGGCCGGCCGCGGCACCGCGGCCTAAGACGGCCGCCGGAGCCTCCGCCGGAGTAGCTCCCCTCCGCCCCCCTGCTCCTCCTCCCGGCCCCGCCGTACCTGGTAGGGCTGCGAGTCCCCCCTGCGGTCGTGACAGCTGAGGAGAGAGCGAGAGAAAGAGAGAAGCGTTAGCGAGCGCCCGTTACCGGCCCCGCGGCCGGGCCGAACATGGCGGAGGGGGGGGGCGGCCCCGCGGGGCCGGGGGGGGGGGATTTACCCATCACTGAGTCTCTGCTGTTTCCTCGCATACATTACCATCAATGCCCGGCCTGTGTGTGTGAGGGTGAGGGGACCAGGAGGGCACGGCCGCGGCCGGGCCACAGGCGCCGAGGGGGGAGGCGGGGGCGGCAGCGCTCCGGGGGTAGGGACGGGGGGAGGGGGCGGCTCGGGCAGCTCGGTTGGAGCGGCGCTCACGGGCCCATCGCCTCGAGAGGGGAGACGCCGGCAGCTCGGCCCCGCGCGCGCTGAGACACACCGGGAGCACCGGGAGCACCGACTCGGCCGCCGCCTCCCCCCGCCGCGCCCGCCGCCGCCGCTCCAACTACATCCGGGGAACTCGGGCGACGCCGCGCTCGGTCAACGTCGGCTCTTTCCGGCTCTTTCCGACGCGCTCCGTCCCCTCTGTCCCCTTTGCTCTCGGGCGACTCTGCCTTCGGCAAACATCGGCTGCGTCCGCCGAGCCCGACGCCCCTCAGTCCCTCCCTTCGGCAAACATCGGCT